>NW_020954550.1:21657824-22250059 GCF_900497805.2 Vombatus ursinus
TTATATGTTCTCTAACCAGAAAAAACCATTGTTCCATAGAGTGTGGTAAAACCAGGGTTCTGGGGGCAACTAGGTGTCGCAGTGGATAGAGCACCGGCCTTGAAGTCAGGAGGACCTGAGTTCAAATTCGGCCTCAGACCAAACACTTGACACTTACTAGTTGTGTGATCCTGGGCAAGTCACTTAACCCCAAACACCTCACCAAAACAAAAAACAAAAACGAAAACAAAAAAACCACAAAAACAATAATTTAAAAAAAAACAAAAACCAGGGTTCTGATATGCTAAAACAAGCAAATCCAAATGACATTTATTCTTTTCCAAGTCCTGAGAGCTATTTTATTTGTTCCAGCAAATGACAAAATAGTTCCAAGGGAGCTGCTATGTATTTTGTTATCCTTGCCAACTCATTAGTAATAAGATTGCAGTTGGCTGCAGCCTCGCCAGGCTGACGTCAGCTCCACAGTAAAAGGAAGACAGAACTGGAGTTGGGGCCCGAGGAACCAACGGGGAGAATGGAGAGGGTTCCTATGTGCTTAAATGTCAGCAGGAACGTTTATAGAACTGTAGTGTTCATCTAATTTCTTGGATCCAAGAGATAAAATAGGAAGATAGGAAGGGAGGGGAAATAGCCAGGATGATAAACATTTTAAACTGGGGTCTTGATGTCATCTACCTTAGTTAAGATTTATTATTAGGAGCAGCAGCATAGTGAAGAGGGTGGAAAGCCAGTCTCGGAATCAGGAAGAGCAGAGTTCGGGTTCTGTCTCCAACACATCCTGGCTTCATCACCCTGGGCAAGACATTTAACCTCTCAGTGTCTAGGGTGAATTTCTGAGACTATAAATTGCAGAATAGGTGCCAACCTCCATTGATAGGAGTTACCTATACCTGGAGCTCTCTATACCAATTGTAATAGCTAGCATTTATAAAGGACCTACTGTCTGCCAGGCACTGTGCATTTTACAAATATTATTTCATTTGATCCTCACAACAACCCTAGGAGGTAGATGTTATTATCATCCTCATTTTACAGTGGAGAAAACTGAGGCAAACAGAGATTAAGTGCTTTTGCCCAGGATCACACAACTAGTATATGTTTGAGGGCAGATTTGAACTCAAGTATTCCTGATTCCAGGCCCAGCACTCTATCCACTGTACCACCCAGCTGCCTTAGGTCATAGGTTCAGTGATGCTCCTTCTGCCTTGGGGTTATCAAAACACTTTTGCATTTATTATCCCATTTGAACTTCATAACAGCACTACAGAAAAACTTATATATGATTGTCCTATTTTACAGATGAAGAATCTAAGACCTAAAGAGGTTTAATGATTTGCCCAGTATTAGACAATTAGTATGGGTAACCTGGGGTTCAAACCTGCATCATTTACGTAAGATTCTACTCCAAGATGGAAAGGATGCTGACTCAGCTCTGAACACCTGGAGAGGGGAGAAGTTGGGAGAGAGATCAAGATTCATAGCATCGGGCAGCATCCTCTCCACCAATGGGGAGAGTCTTATGCAAATGAGCCCAGCCTTAACTCCTAGGTCTCAGTCCTGACAGAGCTGATACTCAAACCCAAGTCTTCTGCTCCTATGGTCAGTATTCTTTCCTTTATGCTTCTCGTGAAGAGACATTTTGGTTTGTTTGACCTATAAATAAAAAAGAGATATGTTGCCTCAGAAGTCTTCTGGGAAGAGCATATATATGTACAAAGGAAGATAACCTGTTTCTGGCACTTACCCTCTGCGTGACTTTGAGGTGAGATCTCTCTGGGCCTTAGTTTCTTAATCTGTTGAGTAAAGGGGTTGGACTAAATGGCCTCTAGATCTATGATCCTATCCATGGAAGTGGAAGTGCGTTCACCTTCCCAGGGGAACTCCCCTTGAGGAAACTCCCTTTACCCAAGCAGCCTGGTATCTGCTCTGCAACTTGGTCTTAAAAAGTTACCTGTAGGAGGGCAGCAAGGTGGCTGCACTGGCCCTGGAGTCAGGAGGACCTGAGTTCAAATATGATCTCAGGCCAGACACTTGACTTACTAGCTGTGTGACCCTGGCCAAGTCACTTAATCCCAATTGTCTGCCCCCCCCCCAAAAAAAGGTCTAAACCTCCATTTGGCGCAGCTAGATGGACCAAACACTTGACACTTACTAGCTGTGTGACCTTGAGCAAGTCACTTAACCCCAATTGCCTAAAAAAAAAAAAAAAGAATGAATAAAAAGTTACGTGTGACTTGGCCAGGGCCACAGAACCAGAATGTATCAGACAAAGAAGTGGGGTGTGTGTGTGTGTGTGTGTTTAACCATGCTCTAAATATGGAGTTGGTAATTCAGTTTCACTCTCCTCAACCTAAAAATACTTACTGGATCATTTGACAAGCCTTTTTTCTCTTTGAATGGGGCTTAACACAAGTAAGATCTTCCAAAGGGACTTCATAATCAGTCTAGTATGTCTTAGTAGAGGCTTCCAACAGTTCAGAATTAGTTCGGTAACTCATTCACACCCCAACCCCCACAATAATGCTGTGCGGGCATTATTCCAGCATTAGAATCCTTATGGGCTTTTTTTCCCCCAGTGGCTCATACCCCTCTTTGTGGGCCTCTCTTTCAACTCCTTTGTTATATTAGAGATTGGGCTCTGAATGTTCTATTTACAGTGTCTTCTACATTTAAATTTTCCATGAGTACCTAATCCCTCCAGGGGATGGAGTGCCACACTGGAGGACATAAGCCAACCCCCAGCCCAAGTTTCTAAGTGCTAGGTTGCATGCCTGCCAAGTCTGGGAAATACACCTGTCTGGGAAAACATTTATAGTACAAATGGAAAACCACGTCACATAAAACCTTACTGAAGGAGAAATAGGGTTAGGCTTACTAAGGCAGATGAGCAGGTGAGGCTTGCTTGGGCTCTGCCCACCCCATGTGGGGCCACACTCCCAAATTAAAATTTTCTGGGTAGGTAATGGTGTCATGCTGTATTTAAGCCATTCCTCTTTATAATTTTTCAAAGGATGAGAACAAAGAATTGGGTTCCTTGTACATTGTCTGTACCAGCTCACACAGACTAAAAATGGCTAGTGCAGGGTGCTTGACCTCTCTTTGAAACCAGAGGGCCTACCCATCAGAACTGGGGCTCTGTTGGGCTAGGTGGCAGGTGGGTCTAATTGTACTGGATAGACCTACCAGGGTGGGGCAGGCAATTAAAGAAGAACCACTCCCCCCTATCCCGTAGGTCATCCAGGAAGCAGGGAGGAGTGGCAGGGGACAACCAGGGAGTGAGCTAGCTCGTGAGGCACTCCAAGATAAGCCTGTGGAGTCCGTAATCTGGATGTCTGAATTTTCATTTTAACTCAGCAAAAGGCTTAGAAATGAGCTAGGTAAGCAAAGTAGGACCTTAATTCTAAAGAGATATGCAATTGGGAAAATGCTCACAAAGATGCTAATTCAATTCAACAGATGTTTATTAAGCACTCACTATGTGCAAGGCAGAGGGACAAACTCAGAGTATGCTAAGAAAACAATCTCTACCTTTAGGGTGAAGGCTATATGGAAGGGGTAACAGCTGTACTGCCGATTCCCAAACTTGTTAGTTGCATGTGGTTTAAATGAGGGGAAGGATGGGCAGGCAGGGACGCAGAAGTGGTGGAACAAGATAGGAACTCATCTACTGAAACTGGGGCGGAGGGGGGGGAGGGTAAGGAGGTTGTCACAAAAAACAATGTAGGATTTGTTGCCTTGTGGTCCAGCTGTCAGATCTCGTGCTCCAATGATGGCGGAGTAGATAGAATTCTGAACCTGGAGTTAGGAAAACGTGAATTCAAATCCTACCTCAGACACTTAAGAGTTGTGTGACTATGGACAGGTCGGCTCCTCATCTGTAAAGTCAATACGTGTAAAGTGCTTTGCAGTTAAAGCTTAAAGTGCTTTACAAATGCAAGCTATTGTTGTTATTGCTAGAGTGGAATTGAGTCTTGAAAGGCTCAACCTAGAGTGGGCCTGAGCCTGAGCCTGTAGGTGAAGTTTAGTCTAACTGCTCTCTGCCTCAGTTTTCTCACCTGCAAAATGGGTCTAATAAAAGTGCACCTTTTTCCCAGGGTTGTTGTGAAGATCAAGTGCTTTGCAAACCTTAAAGCACTCTATATAAAAGCGAGCTATTATTATTATTGTCTTTGCCAGAGTTGAATGAATTCCCTAAAGGCTCAGCCTGGAGTGGGCCTGAACCTGTAGGTGGCGGGTAGTTACCTCAGAAGTGGGGATGGTGGGCAGCTAGGTGGTGCAGTGGATAGAGCACCGGCCCTGAAGTCAGGAAGACCCGAGTTCAAATCCAGCCTCAGACCACACACTTGACACTTACTAGCTGTGTGACCCTGGGCAAGTCACTTAACCCCAATTACCAAAAAAAAAAAAAAAAGTGGGGATGGAAGGATGCTGAAGCCAGAATGCCAGGCTGTGTTGCATTCAATAGATTGAGGGCACCTGGAAAGCTGGCTGCCGGTTCTCATCTTCCCTCACTAAGCAAGAGGCATAAAACCAGGACAGAGAGACGCTCAGGATTACAGAGTGAGAAGGGGCATGAGAAACCCTCCAAGCCAGCACCAGAATCCCCTCTCAACATAGCAGACCAGGGATCACCGGGTCTTTGCTGGAAGACCTTTAGTGAGGGAAACTCACTGTAGCCCAACCAGTTTTGGAAGAACGCTCAAGCTCTTCCTCACCTCCTGCCTTGATTGACTTCTTCCCATCGATTCTGGCTCTGCCTCCTGTAGCCACTCGAAACAGTTCTAATATTTCTTACCAATGACAGTTCTTCACATAAAAACATCTCCCATGCCCCACCTAATCCTTTTCACTATACAAAACATAGTAGATGTTTACCAAGCGTTTAACATACATTTGTCCAACTTGAATCTTCCAGAAATCCTCTAAGTCAGGAACTAATGTTATCTCCACTTCACAGATGAGGAAACTGAGACTTAAATGGTTAAGTGACTTGCCTACGGTCACATAGTTTAAGTACCAAATGTAGGATTCGAACCCAAGACTTCTTGACCCTGTCTACTACTCTGTTGTCCAGGCTTTATTGCTTTTGGACACCCATAGTTCTGTCAGATAATCCTTACTTGAGATGATCTTTAGGTTGCCTAGAGGCCGCTAAGTGACTTGGTGGCTAGAGTCCTGGGCCTTGAATCAGGAAGACCTGAGTTCAGATCCCATCCTCAGACACTTGCTAGCTGTGTGAACTTGGACAAGTGACTTAACTTCGGTCTGCTTCAGTTTCCTCAGCTCCAAAATAGGGTAAATAAAACCTACCCACCATAGTTTATTGTGAAAATCAAATGAGATAGTATTTGTAAAGCCCCATTCTGATGACTAAGGCTTCTGGCTTCTAAAAGATATCAAGTATACTGTATTTGATTCCACAAGGCTGTGTGAGCTGTCTAATAGCACTCATTTAGTCTAACTGCTCCCACGCCCCAAGGAGCCCAATTCCTAGCACAGTGCCAGACACATAGCAAGCATTTAATAAATGCTTATTTCATTCTTTCCTGCCTTCCTTTTTCCTTCCTTCTTTACTTCCTGCCATTTACCATCCTGGCTGCCACCTTCTGGATAGTCTCCAGTTTATCTGTATTCTTCCTAAGGTGTAGTTCTCATACTATGGGGGTCTAAACAGGGGAAAGTGTATTGACCAGAATGAGAATGGGATTATCACCTCCCTGCTCCTGGGCATCATGCCTCTTTTAATAAAAGCTAAAATTCCATTAGCTATTTTGGCTGCCACAAAATAGCTGCTATTGAGCCACTAGTTCACTAAAAAACCCCAAATCTGTCTCAGGAAACTCTGATCTAGGCATATCTCCACCATCTAGAATATATGAAATTAAATTTTTGAATGCAACTCAAAGAATTTTACTACTTGTTAAATTTCACCTTCATAGTCAGCAAATGTTGTATGTTGGGTTCTTTTTGGACTTTAAGTCCCTCCTCTAATATATTGGCCTTCCCTCCCAGTTTGTGTCATCTACAAATTTAATAAGCACTCCATCTATGCTTTAATGCAAAATGTGAAACAAGCACAGATCCCTGAAGCACTCCCTTAGAGACATACATCTCTAAGTTGATATCAAAGCCATTAATGAAGACCTCTGGGTGGCATGAAGCTCCTCAACAAGTTCTGCCACTATTGAATTGTACTATTCATTGCATTACATTGTATTGTATTTAATTGTACTATTATTTATTCTATACCCTCCCCTTCCCTTGTCTAGCCCACCTCTCTGTCTTGCACACAAGACTAAGGTGAGATACTTTGTCAAAAGCTTTCCTAAAATCTATATAGGGTAACTATATTTATAGTACTCCCTACTCCCCTGATCTACAAATCTAGTAACTTTGTTTATAAAAAGTCATGAGGTTAGTTTGACATGACTTGTTCTTGATGAAGTCATACTAACTCATTGTGATTTTCTCACCCTGCAACATCCTTCCACCCTTTGCCCCCGCCCGCCTTCTCCCATTGGTAAATTTCTCCTGGAACCTCCAATCTGAAGATGGGCCTAGGCCAGTTATCCTTCATTCCTGTCCCTGCTCTGGATGCTGGGGTACCTTCTCTGCATTCTCCTTCTCCCTCTTCTCAGCCTCATATATAGATAAAGATTTTTATATATTTATATATTGGTTTATATATAACACATATATCTATCTATCTATCTATGTATATATCTAAATCTATATCTATCTATCTGTATAGATAGATATAGACAGATATATATCTTCCTTCGTTAGAATGTAAGCTCTTTGCAGGTAGGGACTGTCTTTGTTTATATTTGTATCTTCAGCACTTAGCACAGAACCTGGCTTATAGGAAGAGCTTAATAAATGCTTGTTACCTTGACTTTTCTAGATGTTTACTAACCATCCCTTTCATAATATAATCTAGAATTTTTCCAAGAATTGATATAAATCTTATTTTATCCCCTCCTACCTTTCAAAAAGCATCATCCCATTTGTCCCTTTCTAATCCTTTGGAACCCCTCCCTTACTTTGAAATCATTCCAAAATTGCTGAGAGTATTTCGTCCATCACTTCCTACCTTGAGATGTAGCTTTATCTCTTCCTGGTAACAGGAATTCATTAAGGGCTGAGAGGTGCTGTCTTATACTCTTACCAACTCCCTATTCATATTGGGTTTCAGCTTCCTATTCCCCATTTTCATTCCTCTTTTCTTGTCTAAAGATTATCCTTGTTGGCAGAAATAATAAAAGGAAAATGGGACTTAAGCAGTACTGTCCTCTCTGATGTTTGTTATCGTCACACCCATCCTACACAGCCAGCAGGTCTATGCTTTTCTTTGATCTTTTTTTTTTCCAATAAAGCTTCTAAAAAGAAAGGTCCCACCCTTTTTTGTTGTCAGCTAGTTTCCTCGCCTGCCTCAGCTCATTCTGAGCATTAGCACTTCTGACACTACTCTTATAGGATTAACTATGCCATGATTTTGTGTTTGGCCTCTTTTCCTTGGCCTTGCTTCCGTTTTCTGGGGATGGCTTTCTGAAATCTAAATTGGTTGGTGAGTTCACTTCATATTGTCTTGTTAAGAAAACTGGCCTTCTCCCTCCCTCTCCCCTCCCATAATTATTTTTCTTTGTGTCCTTGGAATTTCACTTTTGAGAGCTTCCCATCCCTCCTGGTTTGATTTCTTTGTGGAAGGTGACCTCTCTTCTGAGATCAGCCGGTGGTCCCAAGTCTGTCCTGCTGCTTGTGCGGAACTGTCTTGTGTTAGAGTCAGGCATACATCTCTGGACTACCTACCTTCCAATTTGATTTCTATGATATCCTAACTAACTATACCTCCATGATACTGAGATTTGCCTGGCTGCCTGAAACCCACTTACTATGCCTCTCTTTCATCTGCCCTTTGCCCATGTTGTGCCCATCTTACACTTCTTGCTCTGACTCCTCCTCTAGATTTAGGCAATTATAATGACTCCACTCTCTGACTGATCCTTCCTGCCTATTGGGACCTCTTAGACTTAAGACTTGTCCCATCCTCTTCTTCCTGAGTTCAGGCCCAGAACTCTATCCACTCTATCTAAATGGGCAGCTAGGTGCCCAACACTAGGCTTGGAATCAGGAAGACTCATCCTCATGAGTTCAAATCCAACCTCATACACTTACTAGCTATATGATCCTGGACAAGTCACTCAACCCTGTTTGCCTCAGTTTCCTCATCTGTAAAATGAGCTGGAGAAGGAAAGGCAAACCCCTCCAGTATCTTTGTCAAGAAAATCCCCAATGGGGTCACAAAATCAGACACGACTGAAAAGATTCAACAACAACAACAACAATAGCTAGCATTTATATAGTGTTTTTAAGGTTTGCAAAGTACTTTACATAGGTCATCTCATATGATCCACACAACAAACCTATGAATTAAGTTCTATTATTATTATCCCCATTTTACAGTTAAGGAAACTGAGACACAGAGAAGGAAAATGATTTGCCAAAAGTTACAGGACTGGTCTGAGCAGAATTCAAACTCGGGTCTTCCTGCCTCTAAATCCTACACTGTGCCACCAAGTGTTTAATATATGAGTTTTTTAGTGGGAAATTAAAGTGAATACAAGGAATTTCTGACTTTTGTTCTTTACCAAAACAATTTAATTGAGCTGCCCAAGACGCTTCCTGAATGTTGTATATGACACCTGCAGGCATGTCAGGTCCTTTCCAGGAGTCAGTCCTCCAGATACGGGTTCTCAGCCCCTCAGGCTGTTTTGTGGTCTCCTTTCTGATGCTGACAGGTACTAATGTCCTGCCCTCCCCAGGGGAATAAGGCAAGGGGTTTGGTTTTGGCCTGTGTACTGGAACAATGAACATTTTGTCAGATGGAATTGTGACATCTCTCTGTCATATGCCCTTTCCCCTTTTGTGCCTGTCTTTTGTTTTCTGGCTTTCTGTCTGTATTTTTCCCTTTCCCCTGTGGTCCCTGTCTCTATCTGTGCTATTAGAATGAATGGGGAAAAAGATTAATCCTAGTCTTCTCTTCATTGATTTGAGGGCAGCTAAATAATGCAGTGGCTGGAGTGCTGGGCCTAGAGTCAGGAAAACTCATCCACCTGAACTCAAATCTGTCCTCAGACATTTACTGGCTATGAGACCCTGTGCAAGTCACTGAACTCTGTTTGCCTCAGTTTCCTCATCTGTAAAATGAGCTGGAGAAGGAAATGGCAAATCACTCCAGTATCTTTGCCAAGAAAACCCCAAGTGGGGTCACAAAGAACCAGATATAACTGAAATGACTGAACCACCACCACCACCACCACCATAACTATTGATTTGAACTGTTGAATAGAAAGATGCAATGAAACTGACTCCCCTGTTCTCTGGTCAGAGGAGACTCTTCCCCCCCACTAAGATGCGGCCCACAGACCTGGAACCTAGTGCCATTTTCAAAGAATCTTGCCAGCCTTGAATTCTTCTAACATTTCCATTTTAGGGGAAGTCCTAGAGTATATTAGAAAGAAATGGAAATGGTGTTGGGAAACTTGGACTCTAGTCCTTGTTTTCCTGATATCTAGTTGTGTACGATCTTGGGCAAGTCACTACCTTGGATGGTCACTATTTGCCCATTTATAAAATGGAAAGCAGTTTGGTGGCTCAGTGATTAGAGTGTTGGACTCAGAGTCAGGAAGGCCTGAATTCAAATCCTGCCCTAAAACTTACAAACCATGTGATGCTGCACAAGTCACTCTCTTAGCCTCAGTTTCCTCATCTGTAAGATGAGGGTGATAGCACTTCACAGGATTGCTGTGAGGATCATATGAGATAACATATGTGAAGTACGTTGTAAACCCTAAAGCAGTTATAAATGCTGTTATTATTACTACTACTACAATCAAAGAGGCATGTTGAATTATTTCTATGGCCCTATCCCAGCTCCATGTTCCAATTCTATGAGTCAAACATCAGACAGTTCTCTAATTGGCTTGCCAGAACTCTCTCAACCTCCAGAGTCTCATATTTATTTCATTACCAGACTAGGTGTCTCAACAGGGGCTTCCAGGACTTTAGACACAACCTGCTGACAGGCCTCCTCACTGAGCCTCCTGAGTTTTCCTGTATATGCAGATGTGCTATTTGGGAGGTCATCCTGGGGTTGATGTGGACGTTCCAGACAGGGGTTCTGATTAGTTTCCATGACATAGTTCAGGAATAAGGCAGATCGTGCCATAGCATCACAAGACGAGGTCTTGGGAGCCAGAGATAGTTGAAAGTCCCAGGCAAGTCAGGAAAATTAGCAAATGAGTTTGCTCCAAACTTAGTTTGTGTGTTAGCTCCATACTGCAGGTGAGCTCTCTGAGAAACTTGAACATCTGTACAAGTGAATTTAACAAAGGCAAAACCTTGATCCAGACCCTGCCCCTCCCCCAGACACAGTTTCTTATGCTCAGAACCAGGGTACATCCTCTTATACTCCCCAGATGACACTGCTGTAGGCTGGCTTATGCTCCAGTTGAGCTAAGAACTTCTTGGAATGTCATTTGTGAAGTGTTTTGACTATGTCTAAAGAACTCCAAAAGGGGCCATGAAGAGACAAACACAACTCAAATGACTCAACAACAACAATGAAAGCACCGAATAATTCAAATTCCAATCTGGTGCTAAATATATGAAGTTTACAGGAGAGCTTCTGGGATTTAGTACTGGAAGGGATCTTAAGGTCATCTAGTCTAAAGATTTTATTTTTTAGTTCAGTTCAGTTCAGTCATTTTTCGGTCATATCTGACTCTTCATGACCCCGTTTGGAGTTTTCTTGGCAAAGATACTTGGAAGGGTTTGTAATTTCCTTCTCCAGCTCATTTGACAGATAAGGAAACTGAGGCAAACAGGGTTAAGAGACTTGCCCAGGGCCACACAGCTAGGAAGTATTATGTGTTTGAGGCTGGATTTGAACTCAGTTCCTCCTGACTCCAGGGCTGGTACTCTATCCACTGTATCACCTAGCTGCCCCTTGAAGCTGGATTTTAACTCAAGAAGAAAAGTCTTCCTGACTTTATTTTATAGATGAGGAAACTGAGGGACAGAGGCTAAGTGACTTATTCAAGGTCACATAGCTACTAAGTGGCAGAGACAGAATTAGAACCCAGGTCTCGTGACTACAGCTCTCTTTCCACTGTGCCACAAGATGGAATAAAATGATGTGTGGTGAAATGGGTCTTACATGTCATGCAACCTTCCCTTTGACAGATGAAGAAACTGAGACCCAGTGAGGAGAAATGACTTGCGCAGTAATCATCTAAGGAGGATTTGAACTGACATCTTTAGGGTAGAAGTTGTAGAGGCAAATTTTTAACCCCAATTGTATTCCATTCAAGAAATATGTATTGAATGGTTGTTCTGTGCAAGGCAGAAAAGAAAAATGTCCTCACAATTCAAGCTGTCCCAAAGTGGAACAAGCTTAAGAGATGGTAAGCTCCTCATTGTTGGAGGTCCCAGATGTCATGGGGAGGACTCATCTACCCAAATCAGTTTGGTTGACTCCTATTTCTTAACTAATTATACATTGATGAAGGGAGGGAGTGCCATGGCTGAATTAGCTACAGCCTTGTTGCTTCTTTGTAACATCATTTACATTGGTCACTCAGTAGGGTAGGGGTGGATAACCTGGGGTTTCAAGGCCATGTGTGGTCCTCTAAGTCCTCAAGCTTGGCCCTTTGACAAAATCCAAACTTCACAGAACAAATCCCGTTAATAAAAGGATTTGTACTGTAAAACTTGGACTCAGCCAAAAGGCCGAACCCACGACCTAGATGGCCACATGTGGCCTCAAGGCTGCAGTCTCCCCACCCTTGTACTAGGAAATATAATACACAATAAATATAATACACAATAAATACCCCTGAGACCTCGTGATTTTGTGGTCAGCATTCTTTCCATTTGGCTCTGTGGTCTCCTCAATGACCTGGACTCCATGCCCATTAACCTTTTTAAACTCCCATGCACTTGTGCCCCAGAATCCATTAAATTCGGAAAACTGACCTGGTGCCTCCTATTGCCCAGGCATTGTGCTGTAGAGAGAGATTGGCCTCAAAAGCAATTGGGTTCAGGTCCTGCCTCTGTGGACAAGTCATTTAACCTCTCAATGCCCCAAGCAGAGATCTATCTAAGAATATAAATTGCAAAGAGGATGCTAATCTGCATTGGTAGAGGGACTTTTCTCACTTGGGAGCTTCCTGTATCAGTGAAATCACAGTCCTTATCCCTTTACTAAATAAAATGAAGGTCTTCCATGTGACTCAATGAAAAGAAATAAGGGTTCCAGGTCCCACACAGCCGGTCCTTGGCAATGACCTTCGAACCTACATTCTGTTTACCATTTTCACTTCCTGGTTACTGATTCCAACCCACAACCGTCATCTATAATTCCAAAAGTCAACAAAAGGGAAGCTGAGGGAAATTAATCACTAAAGTACCACAAAGTTCTCAAATGCAATGTAAAAACAGTAGGGTAGGAAAGGCTATTAAACAGCCATCATGCCTCATAGACAGAGACTCCGAAAAAGAGCAATTCATGCTGGGATTCTTACAATCTAGCCACTGCTCAGATTTTTACAATCTAGCCAATAGGTCACAGATGCTCAGATTCCTTAAGAGTCTGGCTAATAAGGCAGATCTTTGATAAACAAACCTTGTCTTTGGCTGAAAAAAACAAAAGAGCGATTCATTTACACTCACTCAAACCAGTTTGGTTGATTCCTACTTCTTAACTGACTGTACATCTACAAAGAAAGTGAGTGTCAGGGCTGAAATAACTGCTGCCTTGCCACTTCTTTACCAGTAGCATCATTTACACTGACCCTTTCCTCTTGTCTTGTAAACTGGCGGTCATAAGATGGGAGTTAACCATGTTATTATTCTCATGAGGGTTTATCACATGTGGTACTCCATATAGAGGGGCAGGTAGGTGATACAATGGATAGAGCTCCAGGCCTGGAGTCAGGAAGACCCATCTTCCTGAATTCAAATTCATCCTCAGGCACTTACTAGCCACGTGACTCTGGGCAAGTCACTTAACCCTGTTTGCCTCAGTTTCCTCATCTGTAAAATGAACTGGAGAAGGAAATGGCAAACCACTCTAGTACCTTTGCCAAGAAAACCTCAAATTCAGTCATGAAGTCAGACATGACTGAAAAACAACTCAACAACAACTCAGTATGGAGGAGTGGATATTTTACCTGTCATACTTACTTTCCTCCAAGCTTAACTGATTCAGGCATCTAATGTCAATATAATCATTCTTTACTTAAGTAGCAGGTACACAGTGCCAAAATGCCAACTTGTTTAGAATTAAATAAAAGATGTAGGAATCTCTCTTTGCAACCAAATGCTGATTTTCTCAATAAAAGGCAAAAATCTTCATTGTAAAAGGTTAGATAGAAGGGTGCTTTTTAATATACCTAACTTATTAAACTTAAGGTGTTTGGGGGGGAAAAGGCCAATCCAATAATTTTCTCTGGCTCTCCATCTCTCTGAATTGTAACCAACCTGTGGGAAAAAATTGTACAAAGTACAGGAAAATTATTGGCAGAAAAGTATGAAACTTCTACTTTGTAATATACCTAGAAAAGATGTTAGAGATCATTCCCTAGGGTGATAAAGGTAGAATTGGAAGGGATCTCAAAGGTCTTCTAATGGAACCCTCAATTTGAAGATAAGGAAGCTGAGATCAGGGAACTGAAGTGACTTACTCCAAGGCCATACATGTTGTAAGCATCAGACACAGGATTTGGACTCAGTTCTTCTTACTCCAGAATCAGGGCTCTTTCTGTTGGGACAGTCCAACCCCCTCATTTTCCAGATGAGGACATTGAGGTCTAGACAAGTGACTTGCTCATGATCACAGGATCAGACTCAGGACCATAGCCCAGGTCTCCTGATGCCTACTTAATGGACATTCTACCATACCACCCCATTTCCCTATCTTAGCACCTTCTTCCCTATGCTCTCAGTTAGATTAGTTATTTAATAACCAACTTCTGCCCAACCAGGAAAAGTATCCTTTTTCTTGAATTCCATGTGCAGGTTTATGGTGCTCGCAGACCTTAACTAAAACTGTTATGTCCAAAGTTGCCAATAATGTCTTAATTGTCTAATTGTCTAAAGGCCTTTTCTCAATTCCCATCTCGCTTGACCTCTCTGCAGCATTCAGCGCTGTTTACAGCCCTCCTCTCCCTAGATACTCTCTCTTTTATGGGTTTTTGTGATACCTCTCTCAGGGTTCTCTTCCTAACTTATCTGACTGCTCCTTAGTCTCCTTTATAGTAGTACAAAACAAGGTAATTGAATATGCTTCATTATTTTTGAAAATCTTGGTTTACATATCAAATAGCTTACCATCTTGACCATCTTGGGGAGGGGGAAGGTGAAAGAGGGTGAGAGAAAATTTGGAACTCAAAATATTTTTTTAAATGAATGCTAAAAACTGTCCTTACATGTAATTGGGAAAGAAAATAAAATATTATTTAATTTTTTTTAAATCTTGATTTAACATTCTGTAATAAAGTGATTCCTAGGGCTGATCCTACGTTTGATTTATTTTGATACTTGGTTTTAATGGCCATCATCGCTGAAAAAGATATCTCACAAAGATAAGTAGTTCTAAATGGAAGAAATGCATCATTGGTTGTGCTTACTAAAACATGATATTCATTTTTCAATCTCATCCACCAATTGTGTAAAGGTTTTGACTGAAATTCAGCTGGTAAATTTTCATCTTCCTAGATCGAAGGTGGAAATCGGGAGATGTTGCATTTTTTCTATTTTTTACAAGTGAGTTCAAAACACACTGAGACTTTCTACGTGGAAAAATTTTAAATAGGTCAGAAAATTTGGATTTCACTTTTCCTCATTGTGCAGATAAAAGAGTTTTTATAGGTGGCATATTTTCAGCAGCAAAAATTAACTTTTTAAATGGTCTTGCTAATTATAATGATTTCATACCATTATTAACTAATATCTCAGCGTATAATATTCACTTAAGGATGAGGCTGATTATGAGCTAACCATTAGGGATGTAAATCCATATTTCAAATAGTCTTAACAATTAAATCAACTTCTTATCAGATTTGATTAGATCATTGTTATTTTTCTCTTGTCATGTGGCTTGTAACAAAAAATAGAGCTGTTAGCTCTGTCATGTTTTTGTTGTATGCTTGTGTTCACTTGATTAAAATTATCTTCAATCTGTGGTTTCTCTGCAGGAATCTTTTTAAGCCACATGTCTATTTTGTGACAGTTAGTTTAGTTAAAACTAGCTGTTATAATCCATAAACCCACTTAACCAGACACACATAAATGGCAGTACATGGGAATTTTTCTGAAAGTGAATAAACAAGGCAGGGTGCTACAGTTAACCCTTTTGTGTCATGGGCTTCTTACTCTGTCCTTCGGATGATACCTCATATCCTGACATGGGACCATCTGATATATGGGCCAAGTGTTCATATATTAAATGTCAGTGAAGCTTAACTTCCTTCTCTTTTTTTTAAAAAGATAAAGTACATATAAATAGAAGTTTTAATATTTTCTTCCCATATCTCTATTAATCATCATGGGTTATATGCACTCCACTTTGGAAATCACTGTTCTAAAAAATTAAAGGTTTTTGAGCAGAGGAGTGGCATTCAGTTCAATTCAACAATTATTAAGTTCCTAATATATGCAAGGTACTGTACTGGGGCTGGAGACACAATCCCCAAAACAATCCTTGTCCTCAAGGAGCTAATATTTAGTGAGAGTTATGCAATATGAATAGAAGTACCTAAACAAGCGGGCAGCTTAGTGGCACAGTGCATGAAGCACCAGTGCTGAAGTCAGGAAGACTCATCTTCCTAAGTTCAAATACAGCCTCAGACACTTATTAGCTGTATGAGTCACTTAACCCTGTTTGCCTCAGTTCCTCATCTGCAAAATGAGCTGGAGAAGGAAATGGCAAACCACTCCAGTATCTTTGCTAAAAAAAAAAAATGGGGTCACAAGGAGTCAGACATGACTGAAAATGACTGAATGCATAGACAAAAAGTGGCACAGTAGATAGAATGTTGTACTTAGAGTCAGAAAGACATGAGTTCAAATTTTCACTCAGATACTTATTAGCTGTATGACCCTGGGTAAGTCATTTAACCTCTGTTAAATGTCTTAGTTTTCTCACTTATAAAATGGGGATAATAGTACCTGAGATAATATTTTTAAAGTATTTAGCAAACCTTAAAACACTATATAAGTCCTATTTATTGTTATTATTAATTACTATTATGATATAAAGCCCCTCTTAGGGCTCATTCGTCCAAGTAACACTGACCCAGGTTGGGGCCCCAGAGGGGTGGTTGCTATAGGTTCTTTAGACAGTTTTTAAAATTTTATTTTATTCAATTAAGAAAAATCTATTTTCTCTCTCTCTCACTTTTCCCTCCCCCCATTGGGGAAAAAAAAGAAAAACAAAATTCTTGTAAAATATATATGCAAGCAAAACAAATTCTTTCATTGCACATCCAAAAAATGTACCTCATTCTGTACCCTGAGTTCAGCATCTCTTTATTGTTGTTGTTCAGTTGTTTCAATTGTGTCTGACTCTTCATGACCCCACTTGGGGTTTTCTTGACAAAGACACTGGAGTGGTTTGCCATTTCCTTCTCCAGCTCATTTTACAGATGAGGAAACTGAGGCAAACAGGGTTAAGTGACTTGCTGAGGGTCATATAGCTAACAAGTGTCTGAGGCTGGATTTGAACTTAGGAAGATGAGTCTTCCTAATTTCAGCACTGGTGTTTCATGCACTGTGCCACTAAGCTATTAAGTGTCTGAAGCCATATTTGAACTCAGGAATATGAGTCTTCCTGACTCCAGCCCAACATTTTATCCATTGTGCCATCTAGTTGCTACCTCTTTAGAGAGTTTTAAAACAAATTGCTTCTGGGAGGGTCTCAGGGGAAAAGACACTATCTCCTGGGAGCACCAGGCAAGGCTTGTTACAGGACTGCTAGAATGGCCAGCTTGTTTTTCAATTATCCCAGTTATCCCCACTGGTAAGTTCTGCCTTGCTTTTAACTGTGTTCTCTCCAGGTAAGATTGGCCTGCTGCACAGGGGCCATTTGCTTTGAATTGGTGTGCGCCAGCCCTGTTGGGCCTTGTGCTGTGATTCCGGCTTTGCCCTCCCTCTCCTTTTATTTATACTTCTACCTTTTCTTTTCCTTGGAGTCATTTTCAAAACTGACATCCTAAGAGCCATGTCTTCTTTCTTGTTTCAGCCTCTGTCATTCTATTCCCTTCCTCACACTCTACACTCCGTTCAAACAAGGGTACTCTCTGCACCCTCGAACCTTAGTGGCTTGGCTAACATATTTTTCCCTTCCTGCCTGTTGAATTCCTATCTGCCTATTAATATCCAGTGCAGTGCCATCTCCTCTGGGGAGCCTTGCCTGGTGCCCCCAGGTGCCAATTACTTTTTCCCTGGGACCCTCCCAGAAACCCTTTGTTTTAAAACTTTCTAAAGACATGATGAACTCAGGGTACAGATGCAGTTTTTGGATGTGTCCAATAAGAGAATTTGTTTTGCTTGACTACTTACAAGAGTTGTGTTTTTCTTTTTTTTTTTTCCAAATAGAGAAAAGGAAAGTGGGAAGAAGAGAGATGGATTTTTGTTCATTGAAAAATAACAAATTTTTAAAAACTCTTTAAAGCACTTAGATGATATAGTGTGTTATAATTATTTGTATTGGTGATTTTTATAACTGTATGTAATAGTAAGTTTCTTGAAGGTAAGAACTTATAATAATCGCTTCTTATCTAAGTTTTGTATCTCCCCCAGATTCTAGCACAACCCTGGGTACAGTAAGCACTTAAAAATGTTTGTTGTGTTGCACATATTGTCAGACTTGTGTTGATGTATTGGTTGGTTTTGCTGAACTTTTTTTCTTTTTTATTCTTTATTCCAAAGAATGGCTGGGGAGGGGACAGAAGAAGGGCATACATTTCAGAAGCAGAGGTGATATAAAAACAAAAATACCCAAAAAAGGTCAAAGGTTTAAAAAAATAAATATTTGCTATATTTTATTCTGACTGGAACTTTTATGAGGCCCATATAACAGCTCAGTAATTCCTTTCAGCTTGAGCTAGCCAGGGCCCTTCCTTCCTCCTTGCCAACATGTTCACATCCTGTCCCTAGAAACATTGTGTACTGACTCCTCCTCTTGTTATCACCATTGCTTCCATGGGAGGTTGAGCTAAAAGACACATGATGCCGTGTGAAGAGTGATAATATTAGAAAAAGCAGCTTACTAGGTGGCAGGAGACATGTTTTGGTCCTAACTTATTAATTGTGTGTGTGTGTGTGTGTGTGTGTATGACCTTGGGTTAATCTTTCACCTTTTCTGGGACTTGGTTTCCTCGTGGATAAAATAAGGCCATTGAAAGAGATGATTTCTGAGATCCCTTCCAGGTTCTGAATTCTGGGATTCTTTCTTTTTTTTTCCCCCCATGTAAGGCCAAGATTGGAACGCCCATCAATCATACCATATAACTTATGCAATCCACCTAGTATAGTCCAATAGGAGCAGATCAGCATCTTAGATTGGTGATGATGGTAGTAACCTTATAGTCCTTTATTCTCCACACACTGTCCTACCCTGATGGGCCATCATCAAAGTCCCCATATCCACTGGAATGGTCGAAGGGATGAGCCAAAAAAAGAATTTCCTCATCTGTAAAAAGAAAAGGTTGAACTAGATTGCCTCCAATGTCCTTTATAGCTCTAACTCTATGGTCCTGTGAAATCCTCCAAAGAGGAGGACCATTGGTGGTAGGGAGTGGGGAGCAGTTAGTTTCCAGTACAGTACAGTACAGATCTTCATTTAATAGATGCGTATCCATTGCTTACAGTGTACTTAGCATACCATGCTAAATGGGATGGGGGGGGGGAGTGTTACAAAATACAACAAATAATCCCTGAACTCAAGGTGTTTACATTCTAGTCGGGGAGATAAATTATACTACTATGAAAAATTAAATCACATGAGGCATAGAATTTCAAAACTGTGACCTCAGATATGATATAATCTAACATCCTCATTTTGTAGATAAGGGAACTAAGGGCCAGGTTGATACAAATCATGCAGGTTTGCTCCAGAGATAGAAATAGATCCCAGGACTTCTGACTATTAGGGCAATCTTTCTACATCACACCATGTGCCTGCTTCCCATTGTGTGATGATTGCCAAATGAGACATGAGATACTATAGTTCGGAGGGAAGACATTTTAATGGGGAGTTAAGCCTTGAACTGGACTTTCAAAGATGGGTAGGATTTGGTTATGGGGAGTTGAAGGAGAAAGGAATTCCAGGTGGGTGACATAGCATGGTCAAAGATACTAAGGAAGGAATTTAAATTCTGGGATAATAAAGAGATTGGCTTGTTTGGAACCTATGCTTTGAAGTTGAGGAACAGCAGGGGATAACATGGGGAAAGTATGATGGAGCTAAATTATGTAAGCCTTGAATGCCAGTTTAAAGAGTTTGAACTTTTATCCTGCAAACAGAAGGAAACTATTGATGGTTTTTGAGGTGGCTGTGAGGCATGATTTTAAAAATGGTGTTTCTGGATGATTAATCTGGTGGTGATGTGTAGGGAGGATTGGGGTGAGAAGAAGTTGCAGAATTGTGAGGCCATTGTAATAATCAAGGCATAAAGTGAGAAAGCCCTGAGTTAGGGAGTTGGCTTTGGGAATAAAAAGCAAGACAGAGGTAATAAAAAAGAGTTTGACAGGATTAAGTGATTGCATATAGGCAACAAGGCAAGAGAAGTAGTCAAAGGTTAGAGAGGTTCAGAGCCTGGGTAACTAAAGAATGATGGTATCATCCAGGAAAAATAAGGAAGTCAAGGGACATGCTGACTCAGAACAACTTTTCTTGGGGGGTGAGGGGGTGGGGTGGGAAGGTCACAAATGTTCAAAACAACTTTCACAACCCTGGTAGAACACTAGCCACAGCTCAACAGGCTGCATTATGGGGGGGGGAGGGGATGGGGGGGCTACCTTTGATTACTTTTCCATTTCTTTTTATTATATAACATGTTGTGTTACTATAGGAGAGTGAAGCTATAAACACATTTTCAGTAAGACATTCACTTTCAGTTTTTTCTTAAAGAGGTGATAGGCTTGCCTTTGATTATCCACATTCCTTACCTTAGTCACCTTCAGAGAAACAGCATTTATAGAGCAGTTGCCCAAGGGTCCTAGGAGTCTGTAAGCCTTGAAATAGAGCCAAACTCCCTGGGCTCCATGAGGATGGAGTGAGCAGCAGTAGCTGGACACTCTAATCCACTGGACCAGCATAAGGGTGGGTTGTTTTCATTTCCTATGTGCACACACTCTAGTTTGAAACCTAGAGTTTCAAATGAATGCAAAGACATTCATCTTAGTCTATTATCATGAATTACTTGTACAAACCTGCCCATTAGAGACTTCTAATGGGGATACTGAGGCCCTTTTACCACTTTTACTTTTTCCATGTTATTTCCTACTGCTCCCCAGCTTTGATCTTAGGTTCCAAACAACCCAATCTCTTTATTGCCTCAAAATTTAAATTCCTTCCTTAGTATCTTTGACCATCATGCTATGTTGCCCACCTGAAATTTCTTTCTTTTTCAATTTAGTCCACAAATGAACTTATTCTTGCCTAGGGCCAAAGTGTTATGTGTATAACCCCTAGAAGAAAAAATATTCATCTGTATTGCTGAGCACACCTTTGTGCACTGTTGGCACCTTCTCCCCTGTGCTCTAAACAATAGGAAGCCTATGGGGAGAAGCCCTGACATGCACAAAATTTTCCCTTATGTCTTTACTAACTTTCCCATTCCCATACTAACCATCCTACTGTCCTTTTCAGTAAGTTTGACTTCACAGCTGTGAGGTGGAGTTGTTTTTTAAAGTTCTGATACACACTAGAAGAGACAGCCTCTGTTAGAACAAATATTTTTAGTGTTTCCCCAGAAAACATTTTTTTAAAAGTTTTGTTAATGCCTTTCACTCTTAGGTAATGGTAATTCTGAATATACCTTTCTCTTCTTCCTCTCTGCCCTTATTCCCAGAGTAAGCCTTTCCTTATAAAAAAGAAAAATAGAAAGTTGAGCAAAACAACTAGACATATCCAATCTGACAGTGTATGCACCATTTTGTCCACAGTCCCCCACCTCTTCAGTGAAAGGACAAAGGTGCTTTTTCCTCATTCCCTTTCCTGGAGGCCAAGATTGGACATCACGATTACATTTGGTTTTGTTTTACTATTTTATTTATTTTATTATTATTGTTTTGTTGATGAGAAGAAATTTCATTAAAATAACAATAATTTCAAAAGTCTTCAGAGTACTACGGAAGGGATGGTTGCCGTAAGTTCATCATTTATCCAGTTCTGGTTTTTACTGGTCCAGTCTGCATTCTCCCCCATTCTCTAGCCCCATTCTTTTCTTTCCCCAGCAAGCCCCTGGCTCCTTCCTGCCCTGTCCTGGCTTGTGGCACTGAGACCACTTCTTCACCTTGATCCTGGATTCCACGGCAGAGGAGGGGCGCAGACACCTTGACTTTTTCCTTTGCCCTGCTGCCTGAAGGAAGAGGAGTCTTTCCAGGGCCATGATCTAGGAATCTAGGGTAAAAGAGACACAGGCCAAACCTGATTAGAAAACATCAAACTGAGCAAACAGAAGGAGAGAGCCCTGCATGCTTGTGTTTGCCCTAAGGCTTCAGGGAAGCAGACTCCAGATGCCTGGGGCACCAACACCCTAGCTAAACCCAACCCACCAATAGAACTAGGTT
This sequence comes from Vombatus ursinus, assembly GCF_900497805.2. Classification (NCBI taxonomy): domain Eukaryota; kingdom Metazoa; phylum Chordata; class Mammalia; order Diprotodontia; family Vombatidae; genus Vombatus; species Vombatus ursinus. Next base: position 21,679,683 of record NW_020954550.1, read on the forward strand.
CACCGAGCACACACAGGACATCTAAAGACCCAGCCCAAACAAAAGACTGATCAAGAAGGAAGAGAGAGCCAAGAAAAACACGAAGCCAGATCTCTAGTAGGTGACATGTTAGACCAGCTTTCATCACTTAAGATTGGTATCCTGCAAACCTCTTTATTGGGTTATTGTAGCCCTTCTGGTCTAGTGATCTGTCCCCTGTAAACCCTTTTAAAATATATAAAAGATTGTTTGCTCTTTTCTGGAAAGCAGGGCAAAGGAGAAAAGGAAGATGTGTGAGTCCTTCCTCTGCCATGCAATCCAGGATCGAGGTGAAGAGGTAGTCTCAGTGCCACAAGCCAGGACAGGGCAGGAAGGAGCCAGGGGCTTGCTTTGGGGAAGAAAAGAATGGGCCTCTTTGGGGTTACAGTATGCCCTGGGCCTCAGGGCACCTCAGAGAATGGGGGAGAATGCAGACTGGACCGATGAAAATCAGAATTTGGTGAATAATGGAGGTATAGCAACCATCCCTTCTGCCGTATGTTGAAGTCTTTTAAAATTATTATTATTATTTTAATTAAATTTCCTTCACCTCTTCCTTCTCTAGACTTCCAAAACACTGTCCCCTTGAACTTCAGGCCTTTGCGCCCTTGACTGTCCTAGAGATCTCAGTCCTCAGGCCCAGCTAGGGGGCCCAGTGGATAGAGCAGTGGCCTTGGAGTCAGGAGGACCTGAGTTTAAATCCCCCTTCAGATACTTGACACTTATTAGCTGTGTGACCTTGGGCAAGTCACTTAGCCCCATTGCCTAGCCAAAAAAAAAAGAAATCTCAGTCCTCCAGCTCCAAAATTTTATTCTCTCTTGCCCTTACACTTCTCTTCTCTATTCCTGGTTGGCCTGCCTCAAACAAAACTCTTCTCGATAGGTTGTAGCATCAAGCTCCTCAAATGTCCTACTGTACTGCAGGAGCTCAGTTCCTGGAAGGTTCACATTAGATTCAGGTAAGCCAAAGAAAGACAATGGAGCCACAGACAGGGGATTCATACCAATTTATTACTCCAAGCGGCGGCCAGTGAGGAGGAGTCGAGGAAAGACACCCACGACCCCTAGCCAGGGCCCACTTGGTTTATAGGGAAACAGACAAAGAAGGTGTTTAGCCAAGGAGTAGCTCATAAGTTTAAATTAACTCTAGCAATATTATGTTGACTTAACATAGTGCACATGTAGTAGGTGTTTACCACTTTAAGCACAAATGTTTATATTTTATGAGGTTATACAATGATGCACAAGCTTAGTAGAAACAGTTTATGACCATGGATCCTGGGAACTAATATTTATGATCCTGGGAATTATTATCAGAAAAAGAATAACAAAAATCTACCTTATGTATACCTAAATGTCTTCAGGGCCTTTGATGAGCCAGTGGTAATAAGTGGTAGGACAATCCACACTGGCATTTATTCAAGGAGGAGCCAGTGAGAGCCACAGTCCATGTAGTTCATGAGGAAGCAGCATGGTGGAATGGAAAGGAGGATAACAGGTTACTCTACTACTTAGCACCTGTGTGACCTTAAGTAAATCATTTATCTTCTCTGGGCCTCAGTTTCCTTATAAGTAAAATGAAAGGCTTAGACTAGTTGATATCTTAATATCCCTTCCAGTTTTAAATCTGGGATTCTAATGGATGAAGGTCACGTGAGATGAGTAGACTCGGGACTATGATGAGCCTGCTTGATCCAGTGAAACAGATAGCTCAATTTTCAATGTGTTTACCCCTCAAAAATGGCAAATAATATAAATCAGAAATGGCTTTGTTTTGTTGATTTCTAGACTAGAGAAAGTAATGGAGAAAATGTTAATAAATTCAGATTAAACTTAAAAAGTGTATCATGCATACATTTTTCAGGAGAGCCACTGTTAAACATTTCTTAGCACACTCCTGAAATAGTCCCAGCCCTCCAGGAGCTTGCATTCCATTAGACTCTAATAATTAGAGGAAATACTATTTACCCTTATAAGTGAATAAAAATATATACAAAGTAGGTAGAAGGTAACTTTGGGTGTGGGGGGGAGGCACCACAATTTGGGGTGGCGTTCAGAAAAGGCCCCATGCAGGAGATGGCAATGGGTACAGAAGGAAGTGACGTTTTCTAGGAGACAGAGGCAAAGTGGAACGCCTGGGCAAAGTTACATACAGGGATGGAACGTTATTATATATTAAGAACAGCAGGTAGGCTAGTTTGTTTATTTTGATGATGAGTTTTAGAGGCTGAAGTAAATACCATCAATAATGTCCCAGATAAGCAACATTAATGGAGGCTCTCACTAAGTAAGTAGGTAATGATGATAGTACATTTCATACTGTAGAAGCATCTAGGTAACCTGAATACCGTAGTGGCCTAGGCACCCCAGGATACTCTAGGCTGCTGTTAGGAAGACTGCCCCAGGGGAAAAGAAGAAGGTCAACTGGAGGCATCTTTGATTACTAGGCACTAAGGAAGAGAAGGAAATGGCAAACCACCTCAGTATCTCTGTCAAAAAAACCCCAAATGGGGTCATGAAGAGGAGGTGAGTGAAAATGACTGAAGAACAAACAAAACACATCAGTGGTTTCTTCACACTTGGCCGCTGAGAAACCTGTTTAATGGCGGTGGAATGAGAACAGCAGGTAGCTCCTTTGGGAGAGGGGGCTGAAAGAGGACTTGGAGCTGCCATTAACTTAACCTCTCAAAGTATAATGTTAGATCTGAAAGGAACTTGGGATGATCTAATACAACTCCTTCATTTTGTGGAGCAGGAAACAAGCTCCAAAGAGGGAAAGTGAGTTGGCCATGCTCTCCAAGGTAAAGCTTGTTTAAGTCTCTAAAAGTGAGTTTGAGCTGAAATGAAATCAAAGACTCCTATAATATAAGGGCTAGAAAGAATCTGAGAAACCACTTTGCCCAACCTTCTCCTTGTAGGAAACAAACACCCAGACTTAGTGACACAGCAGAGACTTAGTTCTAACCCCTAATCCATTGTTCTTTCCATGAGCTTGCTAAAGTTTGGCCTTCTAAGATATGGCCTAAGCTCAATGAGGACACACTGGCCCTTCCTGAGCATCAGCCTCTGGTCTTATCACTTAGAATGAGCAGCTGAGCATCATTATCCCTATATTGGATCCTGTCCTTTCTCTTTTTTTCCTCACACACCCCTCCTCTCACAAATCCGCAGCTGAGCTGCTCCTCACATGCCCACTATCATCAGGGTTCTTATTTCCTTGCCCTGCCTCTGTTTTCACCATCCTGTCAACTGGTCCTATCCATCAACCAGGATCTTACTCCACCTTCTTTTAGAGAAGTACAACTGCTGCCAGTACCTTCTGAACTTTCCCTACTGACCCTGCCCTAGTTCCACCTCCATGGAGCTTCTAGCTCGTTATTGAGGTTCACAATATTTCTCTCATACATTTCATACAACTAACCACCACCCTAGTTGTGGATCATATCACTTTTCACCTCCCTAGATTATTACAATACAAGTAGTTCTTGCATTGGGTAAATTCACATATGCAGAGTTTGCTTAAGAATTCTGAAAAAAATCTACATTAAAAAAACCCCAAAACCTATGTTAACTTTACAGTATTGTGTTCTTTCCATTCCTGTCCCTCAGTTAGGCACTCCAATGCCTCCTACCTCCCACCCCAACCAAAACAAAAAAACAAACAAACCTCCAAGTAAAAGCAGAAGAACAGACTCGGAGAGACCTTTACCCTGTCTGGCTCACGTCTGTCTTCTGTCAATTCTCCACTGCCTATCTGTCCCTGGCCCTGAGCGTCACCCATCTTTTCCTGTCTGTGTCCATGTTGGACTCTAACATGTCTGCAGCCACCTTCCCTCCTGTTCTTCCTTTCCACGTGGCTGGTTTGCCCCTCCCCCTCCACATTCCTCCTCCTACTCCAGGTCCCCATGTGTCCTGGTATTATGTGGTAGCCCAAGGTCCCCTTCCTCCTTCCTCCCTTCCCTTCCCCAGGAAGGCTGGCAATTTCACATTATGTAAAGATCACTTTAAGTAGAGGTCTTCAGAATAGTCTACTTATATAAAGCAAGAACTGTCTGTTGTCTCCGTTTTGGTATTCCTGCTTCATGTCTCTCCCCTCTCCAATCTATCCTCCACATAGCTGTCAAAGTGATTTTCCTAAAATGTGGGTCTCCCCTACTCAATAAATTCCAGTGGTTCCCTATTACCTCAAAATCAAATACAAACCTCCCTATTTAGTATTGAAGTCCTTTATAACCTAGCCCCAGCCTACCTGTCCATCCTAATTACACATTACACTCTTTCACGCTCACTAGAAAAGTGTGGAAAGGTAGGTTGGGGCTAGCCAAACTGACTTTATTGCTATTCCTCATACAAAGCATTCCATCTGTTGTATCTATGCTTTTGCCTGCAATGCACTCCCTTTTCTTCCTCTTAGAATCCCTAATTTCCTTTAAGGCTTAACTCAGAAATGCTATGATTTATGTGGATTTATTTTATATCCTGCAAGTCTGATGAAATTATCAATTGTTTCCATTAATTTTTAGTTTACTCCTTAGAATTCTTGAGGCACACCATTATACCATCTGCAAAAAATGATAATTTGTTTCTTTTTCTATGCTTATTCCCTCAGTTTCTTTTTCTTGTCTTATTTTTATAATCAGCTTTTCTAATACTATATCAAATAGAAGTAGTGGCAATGGACATCTTTGTTTTACCTGTGATTTTAAAGGTTTCTAGTTTATCTCTGTTTGGCTCTTGGTTATACACACACACACACATAAACACACACACACACACGTATATACAATATTTATATATTTTTATCATTTTAAGAAAAAGTCCATTTGATCCTATATTTTCTAATGCTTTTTCAAAAAACAGAAATGGGTATTGTATTCTGTTCAAAGCTTTTTTGTATCTGTTGATATGATATGATTTTTGTTGATTTTGTTACTATTGTGGTTGTTTATAGTTTTCTTAATATTAAATCAACTGTGCATTCCTACTATAAATCCAACCTGGTCGTAGTATATAATTTTTGTATAATTGTTTTAGCCTTTTTGCTAATCTTTTATTTAAATTTTTGCATCAATATACATTAGGGATACTAGTCTATAGTTTTGTTTTGACCCTCCCTGGTTTAAATATCAAGACCATTATATGTGTCATAATTTGGTAGGATCCTTTCTTGAGCTATTTATAAACTGAATTAAAGTGAAGTAAGTAGAACCAGATGAAAAATATATATTATAACATCAAAATCATAAAAATCAACAATTTTGAGGACTTCTATAAACTGATGAAGAATGAAATGAGCAGAACAAGGAAAATGATTTCTATAATAATAACATGGCAAAGACAAACAACTATGAAAGCTGTTGAAACTATGATCAATACAGTAACATCCATGATTCCAGAGGACTGATAATGAAACATACTGTCTATCTCCTGACAGGTGATAGATTTAGGGTTCAAAATAAAAAATATAGATTTTTATATACAACCAATGAGCAAATTTGTTTTGCTTCAGTATGCATATTCATTATAAGAATTCATTTTTCTTTTCTCTTTTTTTCAATGGGGTGGTTTGTTAATTTTAAAAGTATTTTTAAAATAGAGAGGTCACTGTAGTGTTAGTTTAACTTAATTGTTTTACTTTGTTACAAGTGAGTTCTCATGGAGTAGGGGTGATATGTAAATGTTTGTAATATAAAAAAAATCAATAAAACTTTTTTTAAGGCTCAACTCAGATACCACTTAGGAATATACAATCTCTCCTGTTCCCATCAGCTGCTAGTACCTTTCTTCCCCACTTCTGGTTATCTATATCTACCTTATATCTATTTTGTATATAACTGTATAAGGTCATGTTTTCTTCTGTAGCTAGATTGTAAGCCAGAGGGCAAGGACTGTTTTAATTCTGCCTTTATGTTCCCAGAATCTGGCAAACACAGTGACTGGCTAATAATAGGCATTTATAAAATGTTTATTGGTCAATTGAGCTTAGAGAACAGACCCTTCCCACAAGGCCCATAGACATTGGACACCTATCCCTGTACTTACCTCACTGGTTCCAACTTCATGAGTTTCATTATGGTATAGGTAGCTCATACTCGTTTCCATTGACTGGGGACTGGTTCTCTTGGTACCATTTTACGTTTAAAAAATATGCTTTAAAAGACAGCACATAGTAAAATCAATGAAGATCCTTTGGTTTTTGGTTGTTGAGTTTGTTTTAGTTGTGTCTGACTCTCCATGACCCCATTTGGAGTTTTCTTGGCAAAGATACTGGAGTGGTTTGCCATTTCCTTCTCCAGCTCATTTGATAGATGAGGAAACTGAGGCAAACAGGGTTAAGTGACTTGCCCAGGGTCACTCAGCTAGTAAATGCCTGAGACAAGATTTGAACTCAGGTCTTCCTGACTTCCGGGCCAGCACTCTATCCACTGCACCACCTAACTGTCCAATGAAAATCCTAGAAAATTTATAATGAAATATATCTTCCTCCTCATGACAGAGCAGGGGAATGGAAGGGCAAGGGAGAACTGCTAGGGTAGAATGTTGTCAGATACAATCGCTCTATTGTATATTTTTGCTTAATTGTTTTACCTCTTCATAAGGGAATATCAATCTGGAACAGAGGAAGCTTTTTTTTTTCTTACAGAAATAGCTATGATGTAAAGACAAAAGTCACCAATAAAATGTTTCCCCAAAACAGACTGGCAAACATTAGCAGGATATTTTCCCACCCAGATGGCCAGTCTTGTCAGAATGCTCCATATCATACTTTGTTAATGTTAGTATATATTTATTGAGCCCCAGCTTTCTGCAGAACACTCTATTATATGAACTTTTTAACAGTTTACATTAAATATTCCTAGAGGATAGCTGTAATTCATTGGCAAAAGTTATCCATTTTGAGAGAATTTGGAACTCAAAGTTTTAAAAACAAATATTAAAAATTGTTCTTACATGCAACTGGGAAATAAGATATATAGGTAATGGGGTATAGAAATCTATCCTGCCCCACAGGAAAATAGAAGGGAAAGGGGATAAGAGAGGGAGTGGCGTGATAGAAGGGAGGGCAGATTGGGGAAAGGGGTATTGAGAATGCAAACTGTCTTGGGTGGGGAGAAGGGAGAGTGGGGAGAAAATTTGGAACTCAAAATCTTGTGGAGGTGAATGTTGAAAACTAAAAGTAAATTAATTAATAAAAGTTATCCCTTTATCTGACATAATTTATTATAAATTTTAGGTCTGTCAGGTAGAGTTACCATCTTTATTAGTGTCTCAGTCAAAGTTTGTTCCTTCAGGATGAAGTGTCAGTGGTGCATGTACTCCAAAGCAGATTAATAGGCATTTTACAAAGGATGAAGATTATGCATGCTTGCCAAAAGCCACAGCTACTATGCAAATATACAGATAGGAGAGACAACACCATTTTTTTTTTTTTTAGAGAAAGCTCTACTTCATATGAAAGAGCATATAATAGAGGGAATTAGCAGGCATGCTATGATGGAGAAAAGATAAACATGAAAGGCATGGAAAGGGAAAAGAAAACAGCTGTAGATACATAGTTAAGATGGGTTACCATCAGCTGGCATCACATCTAAAATCTAGAGGAACCAGTGTCAGGTAAGCCCTGGTGCTGGTGATCCTACATGGCTATTTGGTTTTGATCAAGGCAAGCTATATGTTGAACGTAAACTTGCCATAGTTGAGGAACTTGTAGAACTATGCGAATTGAAGAGCTCTTTACCCACATTTGGACCTCCTATTATCTGTTTATGTCAGTCAGTAAGTCTTACTGACTTACTTATAGCCAGTACATTTAGATTTGAATCTATGGAGTCATGTCATATCTATAAATTTCTAGGAGATAGGGATCCCTTGAAAGAGGGCTATTTTATGTTCTCTTGTGGCTGTAGAAAGGACCTGAGGAGTTGGTGTAAACCAATTATATTTAAGGAAAAACCACCAGTGGCAAAATATAATTCGAGACTAGCCCATATTGACTCTTATGTGAAAAAAATAACTGTGAGGCACCCATAGTACTTCTTATATGTGATATCAGGGGAAGAAGAATAAATGCGATAAAGATGGGAGATAAATTCAATAAACATTCATTCAACAAATATTTTTTACATTAAGTTAGGTACTGGTGGAGATAAAAAAGTGAATGAGACATAGTGCCGCTATCAAGAAACTTGCAGTTTAATAAAAGTGATGATAGATATGTGTACACAAACCACCATAATACAAATTAGAATGTGATAAGTACAAACAACATACAATGAGTTCAGAGGATAGAGAAAAGGGTATTAGCTGGGATCATCAAGAGAGGCATGATGGAATAAGGGGCATGGAATTAGCTGGGCCTTGAAGAATGAGTAGAATTTCAATAGACATAGTGGGGTCTACCGAGGCCTGGGAGGAAGGGGGCAGGAAAGAGAAGGAAGATATTCCAAGTATAGGGAAATGAGAAGAGATTACATGTCCCCCTTTCCATTGACTCCTAAAAGAAGCCAAGTTCTAGTCAAGTTCAGAGTGATGGCAGAGTCAGAATCATCATTTAGCTCAGTACAGCTTAGATAGGAATTCTCTGGATAATGACTTTAATTCTTTGCTTTGTTTTGGCTATAAAAACTTGACTTATGTTCATATTTTCTTCCCGATAATTTCTTAAGCCAATAAAACTAATATGCAAACAAACTGGCTCATAGATGGCATCAGTCACAAGGCAGCCTCAGATCATGGCAGTGGATTTCAACACACTGGGAGCAGAGCCAAGACTAAGAAAGCCCCATACACGGAGCAAGGATAAGTACACAAAAGGAGGAGATAAGACACCACACACAAGCAAGCTTAATTGCCTTGGTTCCTTGCCAAGGTCTACTTGATTTTTAAAAACATTTTGAAAATAATCCTAATTGATTAGTCTTGAAAGGTTTTTTTTAAGTTTCACTTTTCAGTGCTAAGTGGTGATCATGAAATGGAAAGAACACTGGGCTGAAAGTTTAGAGGGCCAAGGAGCAACATGGTAAAATGGAGGCTCAACCCTCTGAGCCTCAATTTCCTTATCTGTAAATTGGGTATTGTAATACTTGTCCTACCAATCCAGCAGTAAATGAGACATAGTGCCTGTTTAATAGAAGTGATAATAGATATGTACACAAACCACCGTAACACAAATTAGAATGTGATAAGTACAAACAGCACGCAATGAGTTCAGAGGATAGAGAAAAAACTATTAGCTAGGATCATCAAGAGAAGCATCATGGAGCAAGTGTAAACATCGAAACCCTATAGATACATGGGTTGTCAGTACTCCTGGCTCTGCAACTTACTGTGTGACAATAGACAAGTCACAACCCTCCAGGCCTCAGTTTCCTCATGTATTAAAATGAAGAGATTGGACTAAATTGGGATTCTTAATTCTTTTTTGAGTCATGGACCCCTTTGGCTATCTGGAAAAGCCTAAGAACCCCTTCTTAGAATAATGTTTTTAGATGAATAAAACAAAATGCATAAGATTACAAAGAAAACCAATTATATCAAAATATTTATTAAAATTTTTTTAAGTATGTTGTTCAGTCATGCCTGACTCTTCATGACCCCATTTGGGGTTTTGTTGGCAAAGATACTATTTGCCATTTCCTTCTACAGCTCATTTTACAGATGAGGACACTGAGGCAAACAGGGTTAAGTGACTTGCCCAGCGTCACGCGGCTAGTAAGTGTCTGAGGATGAATTTGAATTCAGGTCCTCTTGATTCTAGGGCTGGCGATCTATCCAATGAGAATCCTAATTGCCCTATTTTTAAGTATATTGACCCCAGATAACTCCTAAGGTCCCTTCTGGTTCTGGTTCTAACATTCTATGATTTACAATAATAATCTCAATCAGTAAATGAAGCTTAATTATTGGCTGTTTCTATATGTACAGAGTGGAAGTAACTCTTTTGATAGTATAGGCCCCAAGCCATTTTTTACTACATATTTCTATCACAAGTTTTTATTACTATATTTTGTAACATACTTCTCTAAAGGCCCAACAGGCGCCTTGGTGCCCTGGAAAGAACACTAGTTTTGGAATCAGACAACCTAGCTTCCAGTCCCAACTTTATCACTTACTACCTATAGAGTGGTGGGCAAGTGAGTCTCTCAGTTTTATCATCTGTAAAACAAGCCTTTGGACTAGGTAGCCTTCATGGTCCCGTCCTGCTCTAAATCTATGATCTGGTTAGGCATAACAGTGGAGTTATACCTTGTTCTGAATGCTTTTCTCAAAAAGCCTGGAGAGGTTTTAGAATCCAGGGATTTTAAGAAGTCACAAATCCCATTAGAAAGTAATAAAGGGAGAAATAAGAAAGTGAATCTCCTTCCTTTCATTGGAAATGTGCATGACTATAGATGTAGAATACTGTCTATGCCTTCAGCTGAGATTGGCTAGGTGAAGGCTACATTTGAAAATGAATGTGATGTAAAAAGAAAAGGTATTAATTTTTATTAAAGAAAGCAATTGTTTTCATCTTTTATAGGTAAGAACCCAATGTCATTGGAAACTCAACTCTTTCATTTGTATATCACCTGAAAACACCTTTTATAATGTTCATTAGTAGGATATGTAACCCTCCCTGGTACAAATTTACAACATTGACAGTTATGGTCCAGCACCTATTGGTTGTATAATAAGAGCATTCTAGCATTTAGGGCCCAGGACCATGAACTAATGTAACATTTCATAGCAATTCAGCTCGTTCTTCAGGGAGACTAAGTATTCCATTCATTTCAGCTATATTTTACATTAGTAAGCTCTGATTTCCAAATAAGAAGATTTATTAGTTATTTGTGTTCAGGGTAGAGAAGTTATATAATTTGGAAATTGAGTCTGAAAGTTAGCTTAAGGTGGTGGTGAAGTGCTCATGCTAACAAATTAAATCTGTTATACTAACATGCTGGACGTGGTATTGTGGACTGGGCCAGGAATGGTGAGAGAACAGATGATTTTAGTTTTTTCCATAGTGGTGTTGGCTTCCATAGTCTCCCTTCCTCTCTTTCCCTCCTCCCCTCTCCTTTTCCCCCCCTCCTCTGTCTGTCTCTCTGTCTTTCTGTCTCTCTCTTCCTTTCTCCTCCCCTTTCTCTCCTCCCTCCCTCTGTCCTCCAACTCTCTCTCTCCCCTACCCTTTTTTCTTCTCTCCTCTTTCCTCTGTTTTGCTCTTCCTTTCTTTCTTCTCTTTTCCTCTCTTCCCCACTCGTCTCACCCCACCGTCTCTCTCTCTCTCTTTCCTCACCCCTCTTTCTTTCCCTCCCCTCTTTTCCCCTCTGTCTTTCCTCTATGGCTTACTCTTTCCTCCTCTCTTTTCCTCCTCTCTCTGGTCTCCTCTTGCTTGCTCTCACCCTCCTTTCTTCCACCCATCTCCTTTTGCTGTGGCCCCCTCTCCTCCCATTGCCTTGGGACTCACAGATACACTCTGCCTCAAGTAACCAGTTCTGAAAGGAGAATTCAGAGGTACAGAAAAGCACCTGGTGAAAATTCCGATAGATTGCTCTAGGACAAAGGTTCTTAATCTGGAGTCAGCAAACTTTTTTTTTTAAGATTTTGATTACTATATTTCAATGTCGTGAAATTATAATCGAATGTATTTTATTTTATGCCTTTAAAAACATTATTCTGAGAAGGGATCCAGAGGGTCAAATGCCTAAATCAGACTGCCAAAGAGGTCCACATCACACACAAAAAGATTAAGAACCTTTATTTTAGAGATGTTTTTTAAACAAAACAAAACAAACTGCATAGATAAATGCTGTTTGCCTAGTATAAATTTGCTGACTTTTTCAACTCACATTCTTTCTTACACATATATATTTGTGTATTTACCTATATCTTTGCATCTGATGGCCTCTACTAAGGGAAGAGATAGAACTCAAACTTAGGTAACAAGGCTGTTTTCATGCTTATCTCCAAGAAATAGATCTTTATAGACAACACGGGCACAGAATTTCCATGACCTGTGCTGCAAGGGTAAAGTTACATGTCTGGTGTGTAGTGGTGGCTTGGGAATGTGTTTTGAGTGTCAAGAGTATTATTTGACTCTAGGCAAGCCTCCTTCTGTTTCTTCTGTTTAAGGGCTTCTGAACTGATCTATCTGTTCTCTGCAATCTTAAATTGTTCCAGATTCTGAATGGAACAATTTGCTCTCTGCCACTTTCTCAGATGTGGAACCACCAGGCAGATGCCTGGCCCATCTATGTTTTCAGAAATGCACATGCATACACACCCCTCAGCTCACCTATAGGTACCAATATAAACATTAGCCCTCAAGAGTGTTCCAAGCATTTGAAAAGCTTTGCTGCCATTAAAAAAATATATATTTTGTCAGCTTGTGACCACTACACTCCTGCTTCTGTTTCATGCTTCTTTTCTTTTTTCTTATTTGAAGGAAACTCTATTCATTTCTTCCTCCCACAGTTTAGTCAAGTCCCAGAAAGTTGAAAGAATGCCTCACTGGGAGAAATGCCTGGAAATGGACATTCCTTGGGCCACTCTAGCTAAAGATGAAGGATGAGTTAGACTCAGAGTGATTTAAGTTTCTCAGGATCCTTGGTGAAAGAGGACAGAAACAAATGAGAAATATTTCCAGAGATTGGCAAAACATATGATTCACATAAACACATGTCTGCTTCTCAGTTATAGGCTATACTCCCAGAAGATATATGGCAGGTACTTTAAAAATGCTCTCTCTTTTTTTTTTTTTTTTTCAGAGTTCAACAATTTGGTCTCAGTGATGAGCAGGCCAAGAGGTAATAAGAACAGAAAAGATTGTTATCATTCCTTGAATGCTGATCTCAGAGATAGAGGCATTCCCTCCAATGGTGAAGATTGCAACTCATTCATGCCTTCTGGTTCTATGTAATTCTTGTCCATGTCCACCGATAAATTCTCAGTGAAGGATGGGAGGGTTTACCCAACAAATGGGGACCTCCTTCTAGACCTTTGGATATTACCTGCAGACCAATGGCGCACAGGGTCTATGTATCCCTTGCTCTGGCCACATGACTGGCCTATCTTCTCCAGGATCCTTTCCTTCTGATGTCATTCTTTATACCACTTCTCTTGCAAAATTCCTGGTTAGTAAGGAATTACTAACCTGCTTTTGCTCACCGGTCACCTGTACATTGCCCTTTCGGTGACCCTCAACTTTGAATCCTTCAGCAACTGTGGCATTCCATGCTGTGCAGTCATGCAGCAACACCAGAAGAACATTGATTAAAACAGCAACAGCAACAACAATAACAACAACAACAACAATAACAACAACAACAACAGCTGTAGTTTCAGAGAGAAGGTTGGGATCCTTCAAAGTTCAATTTCCCAAAGTCAAGTGATGATGGCTGCTGTGTGTTATTTTGGATCATTGCAATCTCTAGGAATTTAGAACTGGTGCCATTTTTTGAGAGTAGAGCAAGTACCACACAATTAGGCTCATTTATCCTCAAGGATTTTTTTTTTAAAAGCTTTGCCCATTTCAATTGCTTGGGCAGGTACCCACCAGCCTTCATTAAAATGTCTCTATTCTAGTTACCTCTTATCACATACACATAAGTGAAATCTATAAATTACCCTAGTTAAAGGTCAGCAGGTTTCATTACTGAAATTGAGAAAGGGGAACACTTGTTCCCTTTTTGATTTAACTGTTCACTATTGTCACAGACTGTGAAAATCTATGATTTTCTAGACTGTCCTGGAAGGAATAGCCTCTCCTTCCCAGAGACAGAATAATGTTCCTTGGTCTTTTTCTGCCTCTCCTTTGCATGCACCTGGCCCTGGGCAGAAGTCTGTTATTGCGTGATGGTGGTTTTACTTGGCAATGAATAAATGAGAAGAACAAGGGTATTAATAATGATCATTGTGATCCAGACTTCCTGAGTACTCTATGTACTTACGAAAAAGCTGAATGGGGTGGTTCTTTTTTAAAAATATTATTTTTAAGGGCTTCCGCATCTGTAAGTAAATAAGACAGCAGAAAAGTTCCATAAGCCTTAATCGTTTGGAATGCTACATTTCACAAAAATGCAGTTTTTAAAACGTATTTCATCTAAATTAAGTGTGACATGACAACTAAATGCTGTAAACTAAATGTGGTCAATGTTGGTAGAAATTATAGTATGTAAAAGAATATTACTGTGCCATAAGGAATGATCAATCTGAGTTGATCTGAATCTGAATCTATACTATCAAAGTCCAAACAAAATCTAAGAAGTAAAATAAATAAATAGAAATTAAAAGCACTTAAGTGTAGTATAAATAGAAATAATACTGGAATAGGACTCAGAAGACCTAGTTCTGAATCTCAGTTCTATTAGTTGGTAGTTGATGAAAACTTTCTTATAAATTCATAGATGGCATCAAGTTGGGATAAAGAACTAATATATAAGATGGTGTACTCTGGATCTAAATATATCTTTAGGGGCAAAAACAAAGAGTAGAATGTTAAACTTAATGCTTAGTCAAATCAACCAGCATTTATTAAGTGTTTATTGGTGTTTGCCAGCTGCCAGCTCAAGGCTGGGAATTCAAACAAAAGCAGAAAGAAAGGTTTTCTCTCCCCTCAGGGAGCTTACATTCTAATGAGGAATGTGAGACAAAAAGAGGAGCTGAAAAGGGATGGGAGAGGAGAGGGAAGTGAAAGTACCTAGCTTGGGGCATGATAGTTCAGAAAGTCCTGTGGAGAATCCAGAGTGCAGGCTGGAGAGAAAGGAAGACCTGGTTTACCTGGCCCTCCTTCTTAAAATGGAGGTTCTGGGAGGAATCAGTTATTCAGAGCAAGGAGCTATGAGGGTGGAGGGTACCTTCACTATGAGAAGTAGTCCAGAGATGCAGTGAACTTCCAGAGTGAGGAGATTTCTATGGCATGGTAGACAAAGTTCTGTGGAAAGTCAGGAGTGCAGCTTGCAAAGGCTTAATATATTAATAATTAATGTTAATAGAGATTAATGTCAAATCAAATTAACAGGCATTTATTAAGCACCTACTATTTGTCTAGCACTGTGCTAAGTGCTGGAATTCTCACGAGTTATTTTTTTAAAAATTAATTTCACAAATACAGGGTAGGAGTATTTCTTCCCATGAAAAAGTCTAGGGGTTTTATTGGATTGTGCTCTCAGTATGGGTCAGCAGTCTGAGATGTGGCAGCCAAAAAATCAAACGCTCCTAGACTTGTTCTGCTTGACCCTAGAGGGCAGAATTAGTGATGAGAGGTAGAGCCAGGTGCCTTGCTCCTGGCATGTGGCTTTTCCATCTGTCTTCAGTGAACTGTCAATTCCTAATTCTATGAATTGGAACTTATTCCTTCCTTCTTTCTTTTTTTAAAATCCTCTTCCTTATTCCTTCTCTCCTTTACATATAGCAAAGAATCTGGAGAATGGCAAATAAAAAGGAGCGCTGTTCTGGAATTCCTGGACTCAGCAATTTGTATAGCTATTATAGTATTGTAAAACCATCTCTGGGTTTACTGCTCCTAACCCCTGCTTTCACTGGGAGTCCAGGTCCCCAGAGGACATTGACTACTTCTCCCCTCAGGGTTCTATCATCAGACAATCCTGAGAGGTGGTGATTTCTAATACTTTGGTGCATAAGCCCTCATCCAGTGTGTCCACCTCAGTATCAATCAACTGGTTGACATCAATTATTTTTTTAAAGGTCCTATTGTGCCAGGGATAAAAGTTACAAAAACATCCCCCAATCCTTGCTCATACTTTCTCCTCTGCCCTATTACCTGACACTTAAAGTAAAATGGTAGCAATACATACATTTAGAGAACATGTGAGGCCAAAGAGTACTTTATAATTCATGGTCCTGGGAGTCCTTTTCTCCCTTAGTGGACTCCTCACTAAATTCACTTCAGGGTGAGGTGCTGGCAATGAATTAGTCACTCTCCTTGCTTGGCTAAACTGGTTTCTTCCAGCGCATAATGTTTTGGCTTGTGAGTCCACACTGCTGGGCTGGGTTGGGCAGGGTGCTCAGCTGTTGTGTTGGTCCCTCACCAGGCATAGCTGCCACCACTGCTGACCTCAGGACTCTGGTTGTTGGTGGAACATGGGTTGACTTTGACAGATCTCCTGGTTTCACCCTGGTTGGGTACTGCCATCTCAGAAGGGTAATTCACCTTAGACGAAGAACGAAGAAACGCAACAGAAGGAGAGGCGTCATGGGCTCAGGGACACAGGGGTCTGGGTAGGGAAATATAAGCTGTATACACTGCCCCTTCCACATCCAAAGAAATCTTTCCATTTGAAAGTGCTGAGAAAGAGTGAGAGATCATCCTCTTGTACCTTTTGTAGACATCCTCAGGTCTGGCTTTTCTTCCAATTAGAAGAGTCTTTATCACCACAGTACCAGCACCTCCGGCGCTTATGGCCTGAAGTAGGCTCACTAAGCTTCTGCTTGTTAGATCAGAACCAGGCAGAGAATGTGGTGCATGTTTTGGAATCTATCAGGATATGCAAGTCTTCCTATGCTCCAAGGACTAGACCCTCACTGGCCAGTCCTTCTGTTAGAGTAATAGGACAATTAGATTTCCTGAACAAAATACCTCTATTTCAACCACAAACTCCTTTTTCCATAGTTACCCTGGTATTCTTATAAATAGTCTGATAATAGGAAGCAAATTAGTAACAAAGCATAGGTCCATCAACTGATCAAATTATTGCAAATATGATGAAATATAGTTGCACCATAAAAAATGATGCATACAGAGAAATTAACTAAAATATAGAGAATATAAGATTACATTGAGTTTTTTATTCATTGATAATGAAAAAAATCTGATTTAGCTGAACAAATCACAGCACAATAAAAAGGCTCTCTAAAAAAAAAAAAATTGTCTCCCATCCATACATCAATTCATTCAAGATTCACTGGAACATATAACAACAAAAATCACCTTGCTCAATAACCTTCTGATAGTAAACGTTGGTCAGGCATAAATTAGGGAGATAGATGTATGCTCCCCAAAGCTATCTACCATTATGATAGAGGAATTTGTTTGAAGAGGGATTCTTTGTAGATGGTATAGTACTCCAGGTGCTCCTGTTTGTGTATGACATTATGCTGGTTACATTAAGCTGCAGAACATTACACAGGATCTTGGAAGTGATCTGTAATCATTCAAAGGAGTTTGCCTGTCCATCTACATAGGAAAGACCAATGGATGAAGAATGTGTATTGCCCAGATTTCAACGTGTATTTGTACTGAAACCCTGTAGAGTTTTCCAGCAGTATGTGAATATGAACAATAAATATAAATGGACAGTGGTTTGAACCCAGAGTTGGATAGAAGGAGGAGAGTAGGTTGCGTAGCTTTCAGGAAATTGCAAGGTTCCTTTTCTGATCCAAATCTTCCCATGAAAGCAAAGGTCAATCTTTTTAATATTCAAATTCTATCAATGTTGCTATACAGCAATGAGACATGGAATACAACTACTTCCAAAAGACTAAAAATGAATATCACACAGAGGACAGTGAAGAGACATATGGTGGATATGAGCAGGCTGTAGCATATAACCAATGTAGGAATCCAAAGAAAAATAGGAGCAAAAGATATCATCAAGGAATTAGATGATAAGAAGAAAAGATGGTCTGGTTACATGACAAGAAAGAGTGATGTCTGGTAGACAGCGAGAGTGACCCACTGGTACCCTTGCAATGTCAAGTAAAATTAAGCAAAGCCTCCAGAATTTTAGATGAACCCACTGTAGTGAACTTTGGGGAGGAGATAGACAAAAGATGCACAGGTTAGATAAGCATTGATGTGTTGCAATCTGCATTGTCAAAAGAACAACAGAATGTATGAGGTCACAGATCTATTTGAGGATTAAACAAGGATAATTTCACAGAAACATGAAAAGACTTGTATATACTGATGCAGAGAGAAGAAAACAGAATCAGCAGCAAAATACACAAAATAATATGTAGGAATAATATGTTGACTACAATAATATGAAGGGAAATGACACTAAAAGGCAACTGAACTAAATTTAAACACAATGTTCAATACTGTTTGTAGATGACAAATGATGGAAAGTAGCTTTCTTACCTCAGGAGAATGGAGGAGGACTACGAGGTCAGGAATGTTATATATGCTAACAGATTCAGTCAATGTGTCGGATGGTTTTGCTTAATTCTTTCTCTTTGTTAATAAGCAGAGGTTTTGACCACATCCTACTGGCACTCAACATTGCTAGGACTTTCCAACAAGACTTAGTCTCTTATTGGAAAAACAATTCCAAGTTGGTTCAAGTGGAGCAATTGGTGGAAAAAATATGTTATGTCTGTAAAGCCAGGGAAAAGATAGAAGTCACATTTATATCTACACAAAAGGGGAGAAAAACCAAGAATGAAAGCCTAGGATAGATGGAGCTGATAAGTAGAGTATTCTCTTAATAGCAAACCAGATGATGACCTAGCAATGTGCTATAGTGAAACATCTTATTTAAAGCCAATCTGTGTTAAAGTAAGGGAAGGTCGCTAGCTGAAAGAGCTTATTAGTGGCTAATCTAGAAAGCCATAATGATCTGTTGGCCTAAACACTTCTCACCTTTTACTGTGCTTGTATTAGGAATGCAAGTGGTTCTTGGGTACTTGCCTGTCTAACAGCTGTCAGTTATTATGTTTCATATATAGTGAATAAAATTTATAGTCAGACTTCAGACTGATGAGGAGCACAGATAAAATCTTTTTTTGCCCATGGTTTTAAACTCAAAACCCGATCTCAATTCTGTTTCTAAGAAAAAAAAAAAGCCTTGGAAAAGGACTTAAAAATTTCTGGTAGATGTGTTAACATCATAATACAGGGGCAAGAATATTAGATTGTGAAGGAATTGTTGATACAATAAACACACCTTTGTAATGTTTACCTGCTGTGTTCTGGCATATGCTCTTTAGAGTAATGATGTGGAATCCAAAAATATTTTTGGAATCAATAATGCAGAATGCTTAGATTAATTTGCCTAATTATTACAGTTTAGGTTTTTAAAAAATATTCTTTGCTAATATTACTGTATTATCATGGGCAAATGACTTAATCTCTCTCTGAGCCCCACATCTATAAAATAGGGATAATACATTCTGGACCTACTTCATAGGCAATAGCATGAAATAGACTCAGTGTTGGGCAAAAAGTCAGGAGCGAACTGGATTTTAATTCTGTTTTGGCACCTACTATGTGATCAAGAGCAAGTCACTTAACCTATCTGAGCCTCAGTTTCCCCAACTATAAAATGGGGATAAAAATCTGATGGTTTCTACATTACTGGGTTGTTATGAGGATCAAATGAGATAATTTCTATCAAGTAAATTTCAAGTAACATTTCACAAATGTTAGAACACTATATAAAATGTCAGCAGTGATTTTTAGAGGGTTGTTTTGATAAAAGAGCCCCAGAAATTCTAAAGCTCTGTATAAAAATAAGCTATTACAGAAGACATAAAACAAAGTAAAATATTAATTATCAACATTTGACTGGATAAGCTAACTGCATCTTTTATAAATGTGTGTAGAGCATAAGTACGTAGAGATTATGGGGTCAATGTGTTCAGTTATAATGGCAAGCTCCGGGAGGAGAGCTACCATTGGCCTTTCCATTTCTTCTCATTTCTCAGGAAGAGCCAATGATGCTTACTGTTTGTTCTAGGATGTGGTGACATACCTGGCTTGCGCTGGCTTATGTATGCCAATGTTGCAGAGTCTCTGATATCTAGTACCTTTTAAACTATTTGAAATATGTTTATATTTCTTATGGCAACAGTAAGAAAATAGCAAATTGTAACAGTAATCAAAATGAGTGGGTATGGATCACAGAGAAATGTGCTGCATCTAAGTCTAGGCCTAACAAACCCAAACTCAGCTTAATCTTGACATTCTGAATTCTTTGGATATTATCCAGTGAAGAGGATAGTGTGCAAAGGATATGCACAGAAGTGAAATAGGCAAGCCATAGTACAGATTGTAGCAATGAGGTCCATATATAACAAAAGAGATGCATCCATCTCTTCAAATAATTAAGTCGTTTCATCAATTTGGGGGTTTGTTTTGTTCTCTGTATATATATATGTATATGTATATATATATACATATATATGTATATGTATATTCTTCTGAATGTAGAAAGTATTAAACTGAAGACTTTGAAAAATAATTCCTATTTTTCACCACATAAAAGTAGAAAGATGCTATCTATTCACCTCTATCTGCTCTCTCTGCAATTCTAGAATACATTATTCCAGAATATTCAAAAGATATGACCTGTATCTCAAAGAGGTCATAAAAATGGGAAAAGGACCCACATGTACAAAAATATTTATTGCAGCTCTTTCTGTGGTGGCAAATTATTGGAAATTGAAGGAATGCTCATCAATTGGAGAATGGCTGAACAAGTCGTGGTATATGAATATTATGGAATACTATTGTGCTATAAGAAATGATGAGCAAATGGACTTCAGAAAAACGTGGAAAGACTTGTATGGACTGATGCTGAGTGAAATGAGCAGAAGCAGGAGAATGTTGTACACAGTAACAGCCATGTTGCGCAATGACTAACTTTGATAAACTTAGCTCTTCTCAGCAACGTAAGGATCTAAGACATCTCCAAAAGTCCCATGATGGAAAATGCTATCCACATCCAAAGAAAAAACTATGGAATTTGCATGCAGATCAAAGCATGCTATTTGCTATTTTTTTCTTCTATTTTGTTTTGTTTCTTCTTTCTTGTGGTTCCTCTTATTGGTTCTAATTCTTCTTTACAACATGACTAATGTGAAAATATGTTTAATAGGAATGTATATGTAGAGCCTATATCAGATTGCACGCTGTCTTGGGAAGAATGGCAGGGAAAGAAGGGGAGAAAATTTAAAACTCAAAAGCTTATGGAAATGAATGTTGAAAAGTAAAAATAAATTAATATTTAAAAAAAAGAAAAAAAAGTTGAGTTCCAAATTATCTTTTCTTCTTCCTCCTCTCTCCACTCCTTGAGAAGGCAAGCAATTTAATATAGATTATATACATGAAGTCATGTAAACCATATTTCTATATTAACCACATTGCGAAAGAAAACACAGAACAAAAACAAAACAAAACAAAACCCACCAAAAATAAAGTAAAAAAATATGCTTCAAGCTTCATTCATACTCCATCAGTTCTTTCTCTGGAGGTAGAAGCACTTTTCATCATAGATCCTTCAGAATTGTATTGGATCATTGTACTGATCAGAATAACTAAGTCATTCACAGTTGATCATTGTACAATGTTGGTGTTACTGTGTACAATGTTCTCCTGTTTCTACTCATTTCACTCTGCAACAATTCATGTAAGTTTTCCCAGGTTTTTCTGAAACCATTCTGTTATTCAATTCTTATAGCACAATAGTATTCCATCATAATCATATACTATAACTTGCTCAACCATTCTCCGGTTGATTTTCAATTCTTTGCCATCACAAAAAGAGCTGCTATAAATATTTTTGTACAGATAGATACTTTTCCTTTTTCTTTGATCTCTTTAAGATATAGACCTAGTACTAGTATTACTGCATCAAAAGATATGCACAGTTTAAACCGCTTCGGAAATTGTTCCAAATTGCTCTCCATAATGGTTCGATCAGTTCACAACTCTGCCAACAGTGCATTAATGGCCCCTTTTTTTTTTCACATCCCCTCCAACATTTTTCATTTTCCTTTTCTATCCTATTAGCCAATCTGATAGGTGTGAAGTGGTACTTCAGAGGTGTTTTAATTTGCATTTCTCTAATCAATAGCGATTTAGAACATTTTTAAATATATCTATAGATAGTTTCGATTTCTTCATCTGAAAACTGCCTGGTCACATCCTTTGACCATTTATCAATTGGAGAATGACTTGTATTCTTATAAATTTGATTCAGTTCTCTATATATTTGAAAAATGAGACCTTTATCAGAGAAACTTGCTGTAATCCCCCTCCCCCCTGCCCCAGTTTGCTGCTTTTCATCTAATCTTGGCTGCATTGGTTTTGTTTGTACAAAGCCTTTTTAATTTAATATAACCAAAATTATCCATTGTGCCTCCAGTAATGCTCTCTATCTCTTGTTTGGTCATAAATTCTTATCTTATTCGTAGATCTGACAGGTAAAATTTTCCATGCTCCCCTAATTTACTTATGATACCACCCTTTATGTCTAAATCATGACCCATTTTGACCTTATCTTAGTACATAGTGTGAGATATTGGTGTCTACCTAGTGTCTGCCAGACTGCTTTCCAATTTTCCCCGCAGTTTTTGTCAAATAGTGAGTTCTTGTCCCAAAAGCTTGGATCTTTGGGTTTATTAAACACTAAATTACCATGGTTACTTACTACTGTGTATTGTATACTTAATCTATTCCACTGGTCCACCACTCTATTTCTTAGCCAGTACCATATTCTTTTAATGATTACTGCTTTATAATACAGTTTGAGATCTGGTATGGCTAGGCTGCCTTCCTTCACATTTTTTTTCATTCATTCCCTTGATATTCTTTTATTCTTCCAGATAAATTTTGTTATTTTTTTCTAACTCTACAAAATAAGTTTTGGTAGTTTGGTATGGCACTGAACAAGTAAATTAATTTAGGTAGAATTGTCATTTTTGCTATATTGGCTTGCCTTAGCCATGAGTGATTACTATTTCTACAATTGTTTAGATTTGATGTTATCTGTATGAAAAGTGTTTTGTAATTGTGTTCATAAAGTTCCTGGGTTTGTCTTGGTAGGTAGACTCTCAAATATTTTATATTGTCTGCAGTTATTTTAATGCTGTCTCTCTTTGAGAGAGAGAGAGAGAGAGAGAGAGAGAGAGAGAGAGAGAGAGAGAGAGAGAGAATGTATTGCCTTCTGGGAGCTAAGCAATTATGCTTTGTATATAGTAGATACTCAAATATCTCTAGTTGAATGAATTCATGAATTAATGTGGTTCATAAGATACACTATCTGATTGCGTTACTAGCCGAAGTCTCTGGCATAAAATGGAAAGGAGAATAAAGTTTATTTTAAAATTCCCAGTACTCTATTTTGGTCTGAAAATCTTGTTTTGTTTTGTTTTTTTTAAATAGAACGACCAAAAGGGATCAAGTAGGATGACCCATGAACTTCTCATTATATAATAATAAATATCAAAACTATAACTAGGAATTCTCGTACCTGGGTCAAATTCAGTGCAGTGGGGGTAGTCAAAGCTTTGACCTTTCCTAGGGTTGGCTGAGATAGACACTTACATAGAGTAGAGGTGGAGGTCACAGGAGTTGGGAATATTGAGGAATGGGGAGGCTAGAATGTTTGAGAAGGGGAAGTGTAAAGGGTGGAGAAGAATATGAGTGATATTGAAATTACTAGGAAAAAGGGTATGTGACCTGGAGAGTCATGACAGAAAAAAGGATGTTCATAGGAAGAAGCAAACTATATAATCACTCAGATACCTTCTCATCCTCTCATTTTTACACTCTCTTTTTGCTCACACAGATACAGAATTACCCTTTTCTGCACTCTTATAATGGTGTCGTATACTTTCTTGAATTGCGTCAGATTGTATAGCATTGGGAACGGGTTGCCAAAGGAAGTTATAGAGTCACTTTGAAAATGAAAGAGATAATTTTCCAAAAGGGACAGTTTAAATTAAATCCTTCTTCAAGTCAGGAGGATAGACAAGGATTCTAGAAATTTTAATCAGAAATTTATTTCTTTTAATCATCACTGAACCCACAATTGAAGTAATTCTACTTTGGTAGGATCTGTCAAAGTGGCAAAGTCTTTAAAGTGCTCTGTGCCCACTAGCATCAGAAAAGGACTTTGCAGTTGTTCAATGATGGACTGTGCATCTATGTGATGAGGACTCTTCCTAGCTAAATTCAGAGCAATTCATTGTAAAAGTGCTATAGAATGATGACTTTTTTTGGCCATAATAACCCCTGAAGTGTTTAAGTAAATATTCTTTCCAATATGCTCTTAAACATTTTCCATTCTTCATTAATAAAGATGTCACTTTCTATTCCCATATGCCAGTGCCTTAATGATGAACAAAATTTTAGGTATGTTGAAATAATGAAAAATGAGCTGAGACTATGAAGGAAGGATTAGGACCATAAAAAGGTCTTCATTTTGTTTTCTACATCTAGTAGGGAAAAGAGAAGGATTAAAAAAAAGTATAGGACTATTCCAAACAACTAATTAATTAAACATTTAGCCTTGCCCCCTGTTACTAGTTATATATTGCTGTGTAAGAGAAGGTCCTTTAATTTCTCACAATGGTTTGGGGATAATTGGGCAAATGATGCAAAGACTTGTGAAACCAGGGTATAATTCTGTCATTTAGTGAGGTTAATATCATAACTATATCAGTTCTGTGTTAATAAAAAGAAGACCAACACAATTAGTTATCGCAAGAGAATGGCTTGTAGTCTATGTTATAAATGACTTAAAGAGAGATCCTCTTTTACTAGGGGTTATTCATTTGAACATAGAGGTTGAAAATGTTTTATTGTAAACTAATATCACTATTTTGAAATTCATAATTTATTTATATATACCACCCCTGAACCTTTTGTTACAGTTGAAGTTGATCTAGCAACTTTTAAATTAATTCATTTTTTCATTAGAATCCATCTTCTCATAGAAAGTGTTCTGTTATTAATTCCTTAGTGGAATCTCATTCTCCTATGGGGGAATAAATAATGTCAAGTATAAAACTGGGTTCTAATTTTCTTTTTGAGTTTCTTAGATATATCAACATGATAAATGGCTAACTTAAAAATGTAAATTCTCTGGTATAAATGGTTACAAATTTGATTTTCTAGTAATAGAGACATAAGGTTTGAGCTAACTTTCACTAATTGACCTGGTTATTGGCAAAGTAAATTTAAAATTGTGTTAAGACCAATTTTGTAGGAGATTTTTTTTAACAGTCAGTTTTAACAGTCAGTTAGTTGGAAACTGTTCTGAGACCACACCAAACCAGAGGGCTGCATCAGATGTTTCCAGAGGACCAGATGACTGCATGAGATGAGACTTCTATGAAATGGACAATTTAATTTTTTTACTGTTTACTTTTCTCTTTGCGCCTTTTATCTGTAAGGTCTATATTTCAAAGAGGATTGTCCCCTTTGATTTTGTCAAAGAGTCCATTTATCTTTCCCTTTCCCCCTCATGTTGTTTCTTCTAGCCTCATAGTTAGAAACCCTTCATGAAGTATTTATCACATCAGTTATGGATTCGTTGAGGAGACTATGTCTCTCAATAGATCTAATGGAGGAAATGAGATAAATGATTATTAATAACCAATGATTTGGTTTCATCCAGAGTTCCCCCTTTTTCTAAAGTTCCCATTTTAAGGCTCAGTCTCTGAAGATTGAATTAACTTTCTTCTCAAAAGTGGTCAGACCCCACCCAACCTTACAAGGAATTTAATCTAAGATGGGGAAGCCCGTTGTGTTCTACTCAGGTTTGGATGGGGACAAATTCTTTGATTAGATTGCCCAAGTATGGGGATAATTCAGAAGTAAATGACATAATCAAAGTTATACGCAAGCCCATCATCAGAATTAGTCCACCTCTCATTGTAATATTCATTCTCTCCTTAATTGTGAATTAATCAGAGTTGACTGCCAGTCTCAGGAACACCCACTGTTCCAAGGGCATATAAACTGTGAACCCACTGCTAACAGAGGTCTTTGGCATTCAAGACTTCTTTTATTAATAAAATGACTTATTATCCAGAAAAAAAAGTATAGGATTGTTTTTGGAGTGTATGGGATGAAGAAGAACATGAAATGAGAATAGACAGAATTGATAAATTCTTAATTTGCTTCTGGATTTTTCTGCCAAAAAAATGATCCTTAGTCCAGAAAGGACAGAACAAAAATTAGTAACAGAGCATTGACACCTGAGATATAAATACAAGAAGACAGGAGAAGGACTCAGTATCCACGGGGATCCCTTTTTAAGTCATCAGACCCATATTACCGGTTGCTGAAAGAAATGGTGGGTGTGATTATTGAGTTGCTTCCCATGCTCTTGAAGAGGGTATGGAGAATAAGTAACACAGGAGCAGAGAAGGGAAAGTCATTCTTTGTAAGAACAAACCCCCAAATCTGAAATAGTTTTAGAAAGAAATTTATTAGGGCGTAAGGACATTTGCCTTATTGACTTCACATGGGCAGTAGATCGTCTCTAAGAGAACAGTTTGAGATATATATCAGCAGTTAAGTCAATCTAATTTGGGAAATCCAAAATGCAAGTTTTGAGTGGACCCAAAACAAGACCCGAGGTGACCCAAAACAAGCACTGCAGGGAATCTAAGCTTTCCTTCCAACTATTAGGTTTTCTTGGAGCATCTCTGAGGTCAGCCTGACCTCTACAGTAAGTTTTTTGGGTTAGACAATTTTCTAGCCACATAAAGTTAGGTTCGAACGATATTAATAAATGATAAATAATAATCCATAAAATGTTGTCTCGGTTTTCCAAAAAGTCAAAAGACTGGAGCCTGGAAGCTGCAGACCAGTGAAGGCAAAACATCAATTACTGGTAAATTCTAGAATGTATCATTAAAAGATAATTAGAGAACGTCTTGAAAAGGAAGTGATGATTAGAAAGAGTCAAAATGACTTCATCTAGAATGAGTCAAGACAGATGAACCTCATTTCCTCTCTTGGATAGTGTTGCTGGACTGGTAGATTATGAGAAATACTATAGATATAGCTTCTCTAGATTTTAGTAAAGCACTTGGCAAAGGCTTTCTTGCTATTATTGTGAAGAAGATAGAGAGATATAGGCTAGACAGTGAAGGATATTCATAACTAATTAAATGAGTGGTCACAAAGAGTGACTAGTTTGATATCAACTTGGAAGGAAAGTCCCAGAAATTTGTGTTTAGCTCTGTTATGTTTAGCTTTTTTTTTTTTAACCAATAAATTTTTTTAGCTTTTTTTTTAACCAATAAATGACATAAAGGCACAGATGGTATGCTTAACAAA
This sequence comes from Vombatus ursinus, assembly GCF_900497805.2. Lineage (NCBI taxonomy): Eukaryota > Metazoa > Chordata > Mammalia > Diprotodontia > Vombatidae > Vombatus > Vombatus ursinus. The sequence goes on from NW_020954550.1 coordinate 21,706,714, forward strand.
TTAGCAAGTAACACAAAACTTAGAGACAATTGGACACAAATGATAGCCTTTGAAGCATTTATGGCCCATGCTCTAAATCAATCAAAGGCTGCATTATCATGGCTTACTCAAGAAACTACAGAAATGAGACGTGGTCTTGCAGAACTGCATGGCCCTGGACATATTAACAGCAGCACAGGGTGGCACATGTGCCAATAGGTGACAGCTGCTGTGCTTACATTCCTGACAACAGTTACAACATTATAGAAGCCTTAAATAATATGGCAAAAGCATCTCAAGATTAGCATATATTGATCCAATAACCGATTCGCTGCAATATTTGCCAGGATCCTGGGACACTATCATGTTATCTATCCTTAGGAGTCTTGCTACTCTACTTCTTTGCTGTTGCTTATATTGCTTGTGTGCTTTATGCTTACAGATGAGATCATCCTGGCTGTACCCAAAAAGGCCCCAAACACCCTAGTATAGAGCCACCCCAGGGACATTGTGGAAGGTATTTGGAAAGAATGTATGGGCAGTTTTTCAGGTGTGGATTGTAAGGATTCCTACTGGGAAAAAGCCATAAAATATAGTATTAAGCAAAAAGCCATAAAAAACAAACTCTGTGAAAGGTGGAAGCCTGAACATGGTGACCAGCTAAAAATTATAGCTTAGATGCTGAATTATAATTTAGTTATTGAGTCAAAACTTAGATACTATGACCTATAAAAGCCATAGCAAGAATATTGTGACCCATATGTGACTGGTCCATGATCAATACACAAACTTATGTTTGGGCATAACATTGGCTTAACTTCTGTAAGGTCCAGAATTCCCCTGGCTGTACCTCCCCCATAACAATGGGTTATTCTTTTGATATTAAAGTAAGAAGCCAAATATCTCCAGATTGATTATAGGTAATAGTTTAATCAATCATGAATGCTTACAAACTGGGGCAATCTTTGGTCTGGGCAGCAGCCAGACCAATCAGTGAATCTCCACTAAGAACCCCCAAATCCCTGTGGTAATTATAGAAAACAGACAAAGGGAGGAGGAGCTAGAGAGTGCATCACTCCTGATTGCGGATATTTTTTGGTATTCTGCTTAGTAATGAGCTTAGGAGTGAAGCCAATGCTATGCCCAAACATAAGTTTGTGTATTGATCATGTCCCGGTCACATATATGTCACAATTTTTGGCTTTCATAGGTCATAGTATCTTAAGTCATGACTCAGTGTCTAAGTTATGATTTAGTGTATGTTATGATCAGGTCATCATGTTTGGGATTCCACCTTTCATGGAGTTTAAGTTTTTAATGGCTTTTCACTTATTACTGTATTTTAGGGCTTTTTTCCAATAGGAAATCCTACAATTCTCAAGTTCATTATTAAGCAGAAAGCCAAAAATATCCACCAATCAGTAGCGATGCACTCTCTCACTTCTCCTTCCTTTGTTTTCTGTAATAATCACTGGGCTTTTCTGGGATCTCAGAGAAGTGGGGGATCAATCCATTATTGAGACTGTTTTCATCTGGGAGCTGCTTCAGATACACCACTTATATGTAAGTGATTCTACTGATTAAACTAATACTTATTATAATCAAAATGGACTCCTTGGCCTCTTTCTTTGGAATCAGAATAACTCCTCTGCTTGAGGAAGCCGAAAATATCCCAGTGCATAGGGATATTGGCTCTTGGGAAGGTACAGAGTTCCTCAGCCAGGGGAATTCCAGACTTTACAGATGGCATGCTTATCAAATTAGCAAGTAACACAAAACTTGGAGTCACTTGGAAACAGAATCAGCATCCAAAAAGATCTTGACAGATTAGTACATTGGGTTGAATCTAATAAGATCAAACTTTTTAGGAATAAATGCAAAGTCTTAGATATGTTCAAAAATTGATTTTACAAGTATAAAATGGGTAAGCAATTCATCTGAACAGGCTAGGCACATAAAGTGGACTGCAGGCTCAATATGGGTCAGCTGTGCTATCTGGAAGCCAGTGTTCAATCACAGGCTGATAGGTTCATTCATATGTCGAGCAAAGCTTGAGGAAGTCATGCAATCGTGCTAATTGGATGTGCCACAAATTTGCTTTGTCTATCTTCAACTGGGCCTGTAACAAAAAAGGCTGCATTTGGAGTACTTCCTTCTGTAAATCATCTTAAATTATAATTAAATTATACATATGTATGATAAATTTGTATTATAACAACTATAGTTTTAATTTTAACATACTTAAGGCAATGAGAATCTAGTATAACTGTGAGAAGATTTTAGACTCAGAAGAAAGAAAAGCTATTTTAGATAAATAGGAAAAATTCTTTAACGAATAAAAATAAAAATAAAAATAACATCAGACATGTGACACTTACTAAATGTGTGACCTTGGGCAAGTCACTTAACCCCATTGCCTAGCCCCCCAAAAAATAAAAATAGAAAAAAATTATTTTTGACTTGTTATTCACATACTTACTAGAGTGCCACAAAATAAGTTTTCATGTAATGAGCTCTCTTTCACAAAGCTTTCTCTTACTGCATTAACCGAAGTAAAGGGTCCAAAATGAGGGAGGCAATAGTCTCCCTTGGTAACCTCTCTGCTAATCAGATCACACATGGCATATCGCGCAACATCCATATGCCAAATAACTGGTGGGACATTGACTAGCTGGATTATGTTAATTATGGAATTTTTTCAAGGTTCTTTTTTCTTCTTTCTAAATATACTCTACCTTGGAGAGTACATCCATTCTTATTATTTCTCTATCCCATCTATGCTAAATATGTCTAGTCATGACCTCACCCAAGCACCTGTTTTACGTCTTCTACTGCTTCTTCATCTTTTGATGTCTTGCCATCACCTTAAAGTTAGCATGTTTAAAACTAGATTCCACCTTTCCTCTGACACTTACTACCTGTGTGATACTGGGCAAGTCACTAAACCCCCTGGGTCTCAGTTTTCTGGTGTCTAAAATAAGAAGGTTGGACTAGTTGACTTTTGAGCTCCTTTAGAGCCTTATAATCCAAATGAAGAGTTTGCATTTCTTCCAAGAGGATTTAAATTGAAACTACTCTGTGTGACTTTCAAGACTCTATAATTTGGCTTTCCCTTGTTTATCCAGTCTAATTTGTCATTGCTCCCTAACATATGCTGTACACGTTAGTGAGGCCTTTTTTTTTATCACCGTTGCATGAATATGACATATTTGTGCTTTCCTCTGTGTCTTTATTTAATTTCTTCATTTGCCATGGAATTTGCCATGCCAGAAGGCAGCTGGATCTGGAGTCGGGATGACCTGAGTTTAAATCCAACCTCAGATAATTATTAGCTGTGTGACCCTGAGCAAGTCATTTAACCTCTGTCTGCCCCAGTTTCCTCAGCTGTAAAGTAGGGATAATAATAGCACCTATCTCCTGTTGAGAGGATCAAATGAGATAATATTTGTAAAGTGCCTGGTACATAGTAGGCACTTGATAAATGCTTATTTTCTTTCTACCCTCTTCTCTTCTCTCTCCTCCCTCTTTACCCTTCAAGTTCCAGATCTTTACCCTTCAAGCCTGAACTAATATCTTCCCTCTTCTTTTATATCTTTTTCTTCCAGCATGAACAGAAGTATAGTGCCAAAATGAGGGAGGTGATAGCCTCACTATATTCTGAGTTCAGCAGACCACAACTGGAATATCATGCCAAACTCTCCATGCCAAATTTTCTGGAGGGACCCTGATGAACTAGAGAGTTGCTGGGTATTTGAAACAATGCTGTATGACAATTGATTAAAGGAATTAAGGATATCTAGCCCTAGAGAACAGAAGACTTAGGGGATATATGGTAGCTGTCTTAAAATATTATTGTAATGTGGATTTGACCCCTCCCACAGAGACATTGACATGGAAATGCTGAGGGAGTTAGGTTTTTAGTGGTTTACCCAGTGTTTCATGGCAATGCTTCTGTGAGTGGGGCCAAGACTTTGTTACATTATATTTTTCCAAATACTTGAAATATTTTCAAACATTTCAAGGATTTTCTTGTGAAAGAGGGATTAGACTACTTGGTCCCAGTTTAATTGGCTAAAACCAATGGGTAGAAGTCAGGGGGAGACAATCTTTGGATAAGCATAAGGAAGAATCTCCTATTAAAGGGAGGTATCTAAAATGAGACAGTCTGCCTTTAAGAAATAATGAGTTTCTATTCCCAAATGGCTATAAAACTGTATACCCTTTAACCTAGCAATATCACTTCTAGGTCTGTATCCCAAAGAGATAATAAAAATGGGAAAGGGACCCACATGTACAAAAATATTTATAGCAGCTCTTTTTGTGGTGGCAAAGAATCGGAAATTGAGAGGATGCCCATCAATTGGGGAATGGCTGAACAAGTTGTGGTTTATGAATATAATGGAATGCTATTGCTCCATAAGAAATGATGAGCAGGCGGATTCCAGAAAAACCTGAAAAGACTTATATGGTCTGATGCTGAGTGAAGTGAGCAGAATCAGGGAAACATTGTACATAGTAACAGAAACATTGTGTGATGAATAACTTTGATAGACTTAGGTCTTCTTAGCAATGCAAGGATCTAAGACAACTCCAAAAGACTCATGATGGAAAATGCTATCCACATCCAGAGAAAGAACTGTGGAGTTTGAATGCAGAGCGAAGCATATTATTTGCTCTCTCTCTCTCTTTCTCTCTCTTTTTTTGTCTCTTCTTTTTTGTGGTTCCTCCCATTGGTTCTAATTCTTCTTTACAACATGACTAATGTGAAAATATGTTTAATATGAATGTATATATAGAGCCTATATCAGATTGCATACTGTCTTGGGGAGGGAGGGGGAGAAAATTTAGAACTCAAAATCTTCTTGAAGTGAATGTTGAAAACTAAAAATAAATGAATTTTTAAAAAAAGAAATAATGAGTTTGCTATTATTGAATTTGTTTTTGAAGAGAACATAACATACTTATTGTCCTAGTCTGTTGCAACTGCTTTGGAACTTAGAGGTTTTCACAAAAGAGATAAACTGGTCAGTGATGCTAAAAGCAATAAGCCTTTATCATGGGTGTGGTTCAGGCAAAAATACAACCTTATCTCATTTGCTGAACAGGAAAGAATATAACTAGCTCTCATTTACTCTAGGGGAGCCTCTGGAAGGAAGGAAACAAACAAGCATTTATTAAGTGCCTATTGCATGCTAGGCACTGTGCTAAGTGCTTTAGAAATATCTCCGTTGATCCTCACAACAACTGTGTGAAGTCATCTGTCCTTAGTGTGTTTACATATAACTGAGGAGATGAGAATATCCATGCAAGAAGATAGCTAACAATACAAACAGTATACTGCTGTATGGTTATAAGGAAATCAGAAGGGTTTCTGTGTACCACACAGAAAATCAATCACATTATTTATTTTTTAAAATTTATTTTCCTTTCAGCTAACAAACATTTATTGTCATTTTCTTTCTTTCTTTTTGGAGAGACAATCCGAGTTAAGTGACTTGCCCAGGGTCACACAGCTAGGAAGTGTCAAGTGTCTGAATTTGGATTTGAACTCAGGTTCTCCTGACTCCAAGACTGGAGCTCTATCCACTCTGCCACATAACTGCCCCTTATTGTCTTTTTTCTCCACCTCAAACAGAAAAAGAAAAAGAAAACCCTTGTAACAAATATGTTTAAACAAAGCAAATTCCTGCATTGGCCATATCCAAAAATGCAGTCTCATTGTGGATTTTTCCACCATCACATTTCTGTTAGGAGGTAGGTAGCATGCTTCATCCTCAGTCCTCTGGAATAAAATCATATTCTTTTTTCATAAAGACTTAGAGTTTTTTATGTAAAAAGACTTGTAGATTTCATAGAAGACACGTCTTTTGTATCATGAACACTTTCTAGAGAAAAGAACTGGTAGGTTCTAGAATCAGCAAGCATGAAATAAAAATACCAAGAATGAAACTGACATTAATAACAGACAGGAAAAAATTTCTTATTGACATGGGAATTGTCCTTGAACTATCTGTTGGGGTACAGTTGGATCATTTACCTGTCAGAACGAAGATCAGAATTAAAAAAAGACAAAAACCAAGAAGCAAATGTCATGATTTTCAAAAAAGGGAGAATAGAGTCTGTAAACTAAAATCTAGTGACCTTGACCTCTATTCCTGGCAAGATGATAGAATGTTTTCTTATAGGGTGATTAGTAAATACCTGGAAAAGGAAGATGTGATCCCAAGCAGCCAGTACCATTGAAAACAGGTCATGCCCCACCCCAGTTCTTGGCAGAGCCACGGGTGTGACTTACTCTATATATAGTTGGGTTTTGCAGATTTTTTTTCTCTTCTTTCTCATTAAAAAAAAATTCTTTGTTATATGGAAAGGCTTTCTGAGACGGAGATGGGGAGGGATACTAATAGAAATTTGGGTGATGTGAGAACAAAAGATATCAACAAAAATTATTTTTTTAAAAAACCACAGGTCATGCTAGATAAACCTCATTTCCTTCCCTGCCTCCGCTCCCCCCCCCACCCCTGGGGGAAGTGTGTAGATGTGATTTAACTGTTTTTCCTTTAGCTAAGCATTTGATAAAGTTTTTCATGATATTCTTGTGGAAAAGAGAGAGAAATGTGGGCTAGCTGATACAAGTCAGATGGATTCATAACCGGTTGAATGGTGAAGAATAGTCATTAATGTTTTGATCTCAGCTTGGAAAGAGTTCTCTAATAAAGTGCCCCAGAGTATGGTTTGGCTCAAATAAAAATGCTTGACATTTTTATCATCGACTTGGATAAAGGGATAAATGGCATATTCTTGTAATTTGCAGGTAATACAAAGCTGGGAGAGTTAGCTACTGGATGGCAGAGCCAAGGATACAAACAGAACTTAACAGGTTAAAGCATCAGGTCAAATCTAATCAGATAAAATATAAGTGGGATAAGTGCAAAGTCTTATATTTGGGCTAAAAAGATCAGCTTTACAAGCACAAGATGAGAGAGGTTTGGCTAGACAGCAGTTTATCTGAAGGGATCTGGGGTTTTTAGCAAAACGCAAACTCAGTATGAGGCTGTAGGCTTTAGAGCAGCCAAACAGTGTGATATAGCAACCTTTCAATAAAGTCAATGTGCTTTGACACTACATTGAGTTGCAAAGTGTCCAAGATTGGAATGGTGACAGTCCTCTTATTTTCTGTTCTGATCAGACTGCATTTGGAATACTGTGTTCACTTTTACATTTTAGGAAGGATACTGGTAACTTAAATGGTATCCTCTAGGGCTGTAGGATGGTGAAAGGCCTAAAGACAATACCATATGAACACTGAAAGGAATGAACCAGGAAAAGATAAGACTTAGGGGGATAGCCACTTTTCAATATTCTTTTTGGTATATATTCAGCATTGTGGACTTTTTTGCAAGACCAACTAGGTATGGCTTAAGATGGGAAAACTAGTTTATTTCAAGAATGTATGCATTCTCCTTGACAATTATAGCAAATTCTTATGAAATTTGGATGTTATATACATTATATAACTCAATAAGATGGCAGAAATGTTGACAGTGAATTGTTTATGTTATGTAATTATTCCTTCCCAATCATCTCCTTGGGGTTCATTCACCCAATTCATATTGACAGTGGAAGGTTGGGTTCATAGAGGGATAGCTGCTACTGCTTTCAGGTTCTAGGGGGTAACCTTGGGGGTGGTTAGCACATTAGCACCCACTGGTGTGCTTCTCAATAATCAGCCTCAGTTCTTTTGCAAAGGCATTTATTCAAATCATACAGCAAGAACAGTAGTTACAGAGAAATTCCCCCAACATTAGAGGTATACTTCTACAGATACATTCAGTATCCAGGAGGAAGAAAAGGGTAGGTATGAACTTAAAATAGAATAGTAGTGAGGCACGCTTGTGGGAAATCAAAACTCTCTAAGTACAGGGTATAGTGTGGGTGATGAGTGACACACTCCACTATTCACTGATCTGGCCTTTAACCAGCATATTGTGTCTCTGAGAGAACCTTGGCTCAGCTGGGCTTCATCCTCTTAAAGCTCAGTATTTCAACCGGTCAGGGCAATGTGATGCTGGGCTGTGCTGGACAGGTCACTAGGTGACTATAATGGCATCTTATCAGACTCTGCTGCTGTTGAATAGGGCTGAACAGTGGCTGTTATTTGGAGCTGGACAACCTGCCCTGCAGCTGATGGCCCACTGGACTATTCTTAAGACTCAGAATCTTTATTGGTTGGGTAAATCCATTGGTTTCCTGAACTTTCTATTCAATGGGCAGCTTCAGTCTTTTCCCACCTTCAGACATTGGTTTGGCTGAGGAATACTATCTTCTCTTCAGGTGAAGTGCCACAGAGCCTTTTCAACTACAGCAGAGGTTCCCAAACTTATTTGACCTACTGCCCCTTTTTAAAAAAATTACTCAGGGCCCCCATGGAAATCTACTTTCTTTAACTCTTTAATTTTTTTTTTAATTTGCATCATTTCAAAAACCAGAAAATACATAGTTTTTAAAATGATACATCTTAAATTTAATAATTTATTATAAATTTGTGTGTTTTTCTGCATTGAAATTTGGATGACACAATATTGTGTCATGTAACCATATAATAACATATTGTAAACAAGTCATTGCATACACAGATTGCTGCCAATGCATGCTGGACTTCCTGACAATGGGTGACAAGCTTGTCTGCCAACACTTGCTTGTTAAGACCTGTCGGCAGACTTGACCAATGATCAGTTATAACTTGCTTTTGTGTGTTTATTTGGAAAATAATGTAATCACATGACTTTAACTGTTATACAACAGATGAAACATGTACAAATGGTTTTTCAAAATTTTCTTCTCTCGTCTTTCCTTATGCTTCTACTGCCCCCCCCCCCATCATTCCAGCACCACCCAGTTTGGGAATCTCTGCGTCTAGAGTAACAACTCTTATTTTAGAATCGACAGAAACTTCTTCCTTTTGATTCCTTCAGAGCTTCAGCTCTGAGGTTGTTTGTCACTTCCAGAGGATGGGAGAAGATATGTTCCTTAATTCCTTGTCTAGGAAATGGGAGAAGATACCTTCCTTAAATGATCAGTTCTTTCTAACTCAAAAACTCCCTTCCTTCAGTAAACTATTATAAATTATGGATAGGTTAAAACTATAATAGTGGGACCTCATTTTATCTATTTTAGACCTAAATAAATCTACCTTCCCCCCATTTCTTTTGCTGGAAACCTTCCCCAGCCCCTCTAAATTCTAGTGCCTTTCCTCTGTTAATCATTTCCTATTTATCCTGTATATAGCTTGCTTTGTATATATTTGTTTGCCTGTTGTCTCCTCCATTAAACTGTACTTTTCTTGAGGGTAGGGGCTGTCTTTTCCTTCTTTTTGCATTCTCATCACTTAGCACTGGCGCCTTGCACGCAGTGAGTACTTAATAAATGTTGATTGATTGATTTCCCACTGAGATGATAGATGATTGTTTTTGTTTTGACCAGAAACCCTGAGGGTCTTCCTCTACCAGATTGATTTTTTTTTTAATAGATAAAGAGGCCATTCTCTGCCTCATTTCTTATTAAGCCTTAATCACTAACTGGGCATTGCCTCAGTCAAACTTAGACCTGTTGAAGACCCTTGCTTGAAAAGGCCAAGGTCCCTCACTGTATCCTGGGCCCTCTCCAGTAGTCCTGATCTCTATCTGGCCACTGGACCCAGATGACTCTGGAGGAGAAAGTGAGCTGGTGACTTTGCACAGCCCTCCCTCACTTAAATCCAGTTCACTTGCAGGTCAGTCATGGCCCTCCCCGATGTCATGGTCCTCTTCGAGAACGAAGGACAAACAACAACAACAAACAACAACTGCTATGGACTTCTCCATTATGCTCCAGAAACCTCCTCATTCTGGAAGTTGACTTCAACCCTGGAGCTCACACCTTGGAAATATTGCCCCTGGGGCTCCTCCTTCTAATTTGAGAGTAGCAGGCTTTCCCCCAGAACCTCCATTTAAAGAGGGCACCCTAGCCAGCCATTTCTTCATTTCTCACCTGCCTTCACTCTTTCTGAACTTCACCATCATGCCCAATCCCGTGGTACCTTCTTTCTTTCCTTCCCCACTCCAGCTTTCTTTTATGTGTTGTCTTCCCCATTAGAATGTAAGCTCCTTAAGATTGAGGGCAGGGACTGTCTTTTTACTTGTATTTTGTATTCCCTGTGTTTAGCACAGTGGCTGGCATAGTAAGTGCTTAATAAATACCTGTTGGTTAACTAACCTAAATAATTGGAAAAATATTTGCTCATGGATAGCATGAATCAATATAATAAAAATTACAATACTACCTAAATTAATTAATTTATTTAATGGGATACCAATCAAACTACCAAAAGATTACAAAACAGGGAAAAATAATAACAAAATTCATATGGAGGTTACAAAAAAGGTCAAGAATCTCAAAAGAAATCATTTTTAAGAGTCATGACGGAAAATGCTATCCACATCCAGAAAAAGAACTATGGAGTCTGAATGCAGATCGAAGCATATTATTTTCTCTCTCTCTCTCTCTCTTCCTCTTTTTGTGGTTTTCCCCTTTTGTTCTGATTCTTCTTTCACAACACGACTACCGTGGAAATATGTTTAATATGATTGTACATGTATTGCCTATATCAGATTGCATGCTGTCTTGGGGAGGGGGGAAAGGAGGGAAGGGAAAAATTTAGAACTCAAATATAAAAGTGAATGTTGAAAACTAAAAATAAATAATTTCTTTTTTAAAAGAAAGAAGTAATTTTTAAAAAGTGGAAATAAAAAGGACTTGCCTATGTTGTTTTAGGGCATGAGTTCTTAACCTTCCTGTGAACTTGTTTTTAAAAATATATTTTTATCAGTAAACTCTTATTGAGTGCCTACCACAAGCCAGAAACTGTGGTAAGTACTGAGCTAAAAACAGCAACAACAACAAAAACAAACTAAAGGCAAAAGACAGTCCCTGCTCTCAAGGAGCTCACAGTCTAATAGGAGAGACAGCATGCAGACAACTATGTACAAAGAAACTGTATGCAGTGTAAACTGGCAATAGTCAACAGAGAGAAGGCACTACAATTTAGGGGCACTAGAAAAGGTTTCCCAATGGATGGTTGGGTTTTAGCTGGGAATTGAGGGAAAGGCAGAAGTGAGGCAGGAGGGCATTCCAGGTATTGGCGGGTAGACTGTGAAAATGCTCAGAGTTGAGAGAGGGAGTGTCTCATTTGAGGAACAGAAAGGAAATCAGTGTCACTGGATTATAGAGTAAGTGATGTAAGGTGTTAAAATGAGAAAGGTGGAAGGAGAGGAGAGGTTGTGAAGGGCTTTACACATCAAATAGAAGATTCTACATTTGATCTTGGAGGTGATAGCAAACCATTGGATTTTATTGATATACGGTCAGATCAAGGTCAGTCAGATCTTCTTTAGGAAGATTACTGATTAGAGTGGCATTAGACATGAGGCAAGCAGCCCACCAGCAGATGGACTATTGCAATAATCCAGGCTTGAGGAGATAGGAATTTGCAACAGGGTGATGTTAGTGTTTGAGAAAAGAAGGAATATGTTAGAAATGTTAGGAAGTCAGCAATCCTTGGCAACAGAATGGATATGGAGAGGTGAGAGAGAAAGTGAGGAGTTGAGGATGACCCCTGGGTTTTGAGCCTGGGTGACTGGGAGATGGTGGTACTCTCAATAGTAATAGGGAAGTTGGGTAGAGGGGAGGTTCTGGGGGTGGGGGGGGGAATATATGAGTTCAGTTTGGGGAGTTGAGATCAAGATGTCTAAGGGAGGTCCAGTTCTAGTTGTTCAATAGTCAGTTGGAGATGCAGAGACTGGTGATCACTGGAGAGGTTAGGGATGGAAAAGGAGGTTTGAAAATCATTAGCATGGACATGATAATTGAATTTAATGGGACCAGATGAGATTACCAAGCAAAATAATCTGGGGGGAATACAGTTTCAAAAGTGAGAGAGAAGAAGGTCAAAGATGGTCAGTGGCAAGTGTAGAATGGTCAGAAAGGATGAGGATTGAAAAAATGCCATTAGATTTGGCAATTAAAGATAGTTTAGTAACTTTTAAAGTAATAGATATTATATATTTTAACAATAATATAACATGTTATCTGACATCTCTTAAGTATAATTGGTTTCCTTTGTAATACTAAGTATTACATAATACTAAGTATTGTGCATTTTAAAAATTTATTTCTGAGGAATTTGTAGGCTTCACTGGCCTGCTACAGAGGGCTCTAGACAAAGAAGATTTGGGCCACTGGCCTTGGGGTGTTCAGTTTCAAATGAATCATTTTCCCCAGCCAAATTCCTTTGGGGTTCTTAAGTTGAGGAGGGACTGTATGAATGCATATAAAGGTATGAATGCAGCCTATGCTTCGAAGGCAAGTACATTGTCTTGCTGACCTCTTTATATTCAATTAAGGTATTTCAATCCCTTTCCCTTTCCAGAGTGGATTATTATAGCTCTGTAAGTGTTTTCCATGCCCCTTTCCATTTCAATGTTTCTTTTAGCTGTTGCTTACTTTCCACTTTTGCAGTAGCCTCACTGGGTCACCCAAGCTTACACATATATAAATAGAAACATGCAAATAATATGCCTACATCTGGGAGAGGTTCCTACTGCAGCCACACCTTGGCTTTTGTGGTTATTCCAGACCTTTGGCAAAGTGAAATACCTCTTCCTCCTAGAATCCATACTATGATTTTAAATCCAGTCATATCAGTATCATGAAGTCGTTTCAAACCCAGCTGTAGTAGGCAACATTTGGGTTACATACTGTTCTGGTAGTAAGCTATTGATCTGAAGAAGGTAAGAATGGAAAGAAGCACTGACTGGATCAGTTGAAAACAGATATAAAGGGCTATGTAGCTAAGTAGAGGACCTGAGTTTAAATCCTGGTTCTGCTGCTTACTACCTGAGTGACTCTGGGCAAATTACTTAAACTTTCTGGGTATCAGCTTCCACATTCCACATGTAAAATGAAGATTAAATGACACGTGTAAATCATGCGATAGATACTGTGATACCTCAAGCATCTGAAGGGCTTTCATACAAAGCCAGGGAACAGACTTTGTTCTGCTTGGCCTCAAGAGGCAATAGAGAGGAATTTTAAAAGGGGCAGATTGATATAAGGAAAACCTTCCTAACAATTAGATATATTCCAAAGTGGAATGGGCCTTTGCGGAGGCTTTCAAGCAAAGAAGGAATGATCACTTGTCCTATATCCTGTTAAGGAGATTTGCCCCGGTGGAAATGTCCTGAATTGTCACAAATCTGTTGGATTCTGTTGTGTGCAGGAATGGAGATCTTGCTCTCCTGCCATGAATAGGTTCATACTGTTAGAACCACCAGCTTATCCGTAATTTGGACGTCACCAAGAATTGCACAACCCTGCTGCCCCCTCAAAAACAAAAGGAAACAAACAAGAAAACAAACTCCAAGCAACCCCCAAACACAGATGCTTACAAACTACGCCCTTTTAGGTTCATCACTTTCTCCAGCAAGCATTTTATGGATTGCTTTTTGTATGAAAATCAGAGAATGAAACCTAAGGCATTCGTAAGCCAGCTTCGATTGATCTGTTCACTCATTTATGGATCTATTTTTATCTTCAACTCTTCCTAAAGGGAACAAAGTCTCAACCTAGTAATTGTTTTCCTTGTTTCTCCCTTACCCAAGCATATGTTTGTCATAGGTTGAAGTCCACAGGTTCATTAACCTGGGAGGATGGTGGGGGGGTAGTGGTACAAAGGAAGGGTAATTAGCTCATATTTATCGTGTTCTTTCATTCTTTGCAAACTTTTTAAAAAATTAAGTATTGGGTATTAAGTCTCCATTGTTTTTCCAGAGTGTTTTCAACACGGATTATCTCATCTGACGTTCACTATAATTCAGAGCTACTAGACCCAAGGGGTGGGTAGAGAAGAATCATTAGCTCCATTTCACAGAGGAAGAAACTGACGCCGCCGTGCCCTGGCCCGCGGCCTCTCTGGGCATCGGAGGCGTTCTCCAGCCCCTCCTGCTCGATCCGCGCCCTTCTCACGCCGGGGGTGGCGGCGGTGGTGTGTCCATGGAAACGGAGGTGGACTCTCCTCCCCCTTAGCCCGCGGTCCCACGAAAGTTCGCTCCGACTTTTCTCGCCCTCTCAGGAACTAGTGGGCCGCCCCTCCAGCTGCATAAACCCGGCCCCCCTCTCGGAGAGGAAAGGAAAGGGGAATCCGGATACGAACCCCAGCGCTCCCGACTCCGAAACGAACAATCCAGCCCCTTTTTTCACGTCAGACTGGTACGCAGTCGGTCAAATGGGGGGGAGCAAGTGGAGGTGAGGGGAGGAGCCTGCGCTGATTGGCCCTCTCTCCTTCGTCCCGCCCCATCCTCCGGTTCTCGGCCCTCCCCTTCGCCTGTGCGTGCCGGCCGCCCGGCACCCCTACCCCCCCCCCCCGGGTGGCCAGAGTCCTAGTTTAAGTGCACAGGCGCCGGCCGGGGCGAGCGCGAGGAGGGAGGGAGGGGCTGGAACCGCCTTTCTCCTCCCCGCCGCTTCCCATCCTTAAAGTGGGAGTACGGGCGCTGGGCCGCCGCAGATCGCTCGGAAGGGCGGGCGGTGCGGAGGTGGCGAGCTTGAGCTCCTGCGGGCGGAGCGCGGCCCGGGCTGGCGGCGGGGCTCCGACTCCCGAGGCGCCATTGCTTTGGTGCGGAGCGCTGGCCCTGTCCCCGGGAGGAGCCGTCCTTCGGGGGTTGCCTTCAGTGCCCGGCCCCGAGCCGCGAAGGCTGCTGTCTGTCCGGCGCCGCTGACCGTGCCGCTTCCCGTCCCTCCTGGCCGCCCGTCCGTGCGGCCGCCCCGGGGCCGAGACCATGTTCGACAAGACCCGCTTGCCGTTCGTGGCCCTGGACATGGTCTGCTTGTTCCTGGGTATGTATGATCCGGCGCCAGCCCGCCTGCTGTGCCTTGCTCTGCCCCATCTGTGCTGCTGCGGCTCAGCAACGCTTGTCCTGTGGCCGGGGGAGCGTGTGTGCGTGTGCGTGTATGTGTATGTGTATGTATATATATGTGTGTGTGTGTGCACGCGCTCTCGTGCATCCGGATGGGCATGTGTGTGTGTATGTATGTATGTATGTATATATGGTGTGTGTATATATTAGGAAGTGTGAAGTAGGAACTCCTGTGTTGGGGAGCGTGCAAATAAATTGCATGCATTTTAGGATGAGGGTGCCTGTGTGCGCGTGTCTATGTACGCCTGCTTTCGTGCTTCGGAATGGGCGTGTGTGTATGTGTATTAGGAGGTGTTAAGTATGAATTCATGTTGGGGAATGTGTAAATGGATTGAATGTCTTTTAGGATGCGGATGCGTGTGTGTGCCCCTCTGTGTGCACGCGTACATTCGTGCCTCGGGATGGGCGTGAATGTATTGGGAGGTGTTAAGTATAAACTCTTGTGTTGGGGAGTGTGTAAATGGATTGCATACATTTTGGGATTCGGGTGCGTGTGTGTGTGAATATGCACTCGCTCTCGTGTATTGGTGTGGACATTTGTGTTGGAGAACGTGTAAATATATTGCATGCGTTTCAGGATGCGGGTGCATGGGTACGTGTACGCGCGCGCGCCCTCGTGCATCGCGGTGAGAGGGTGTGTGTATGGGCAATGGACGTTTGTGTTGGGGAGTGTGTTAAATGTTTTGCATGCATTTTAGGATGCGCTTGTGGGTGCTTGTGTAGGCTCCTTCGTGGATCGGGATGTGTGGATCGGCATGTGTGCATCGGGAGATGTTAAGTATGAACTCTTGTATTGGGGAGTGTGTATATGTGTTGCATGCATTTTAGAATGTGGGTAACATGGGCATACTTGTGTGTCTAAGTAACTCACAGCTTCTCTACGCAGCTTCTGTATGTATGGGACTGTCCCTGCTTCTGTGCTTGTAAATACCTTCTGCCCTGGATCCCTGGCTCTGGCTCTTCCTCTGCAGTCTGTGCTCTCATCTCAACCATCCTTCTACCTCCCTCTCCCACCCAAGGTGGGGATGTGGCTGCAACCACTTTGGCACTAATCAATCACCTTATTTTACCTCTCCCTCCCATTTCCTCTTGTCCACTCTTCCTACTCCTCTTAAACAAGGCAGAATGATCAATCATTCAGAGGGCTCACCCCTCCTTTTTTTGCTGTAGAAAACTGGTCACTGGCTAATCAGATTCAGTCGACAAAAACAGTGGAGAGTTAATGCTCTGGGAACTTCCAAGTAACAAACAGAAGGGCCTGATTCATCTCATTTCTGGAAAGAATTTCCTCTCTTAGACATTGTTTCTGAAAGTATAGAATTTTCTGAACTGAGTTATGTGGTCAGGGTGTAGTTTCCAGGCTCCAAGTGTGAGTGAGGGACAGAGGTGGTGGTTGGTTCCTATGTGCCCCAGACCTGCTGTCTCCTCTTTGCAGATCCGGGCATGGGGTAGCTTTCCATCTCTTTTCTGACAGCTCACAAGGAGCTGTATAAATTCTTTGGCTGGGCGTTGTGCCTTCCTGATGGAAGTGTTATGTTCTCCTGGAGGTTGCCTGCTCTTTCTCTTTGTTGATCTGTCAGAGCTAAAATTAGCTGGATTGGGGATATGGGAAGGTGTTGAGTGGGTGGCATAAAACTTTTTAAGTGTTGTAG
This sequence comes from Vombatus ursinus, assembly GCF_900497805.2. Lineage (NCBI taxonomy): Eukaryota > Metazoa > Chordata > Mammalia > Diprotodontia > Vombatidae > Vombatus > Vombatus ursinus. The sequence goes on from NW_020954550.1 coordinate 21,723,353, forward strand.
TGAGGAATTTTTAATAAACACAAAACATCTGGAATAAAGCAGTTGTGTTGTGAACTCTGTAGCTGGAAAAAGCAAACCTTGTTTGAGGCTTTTGGGTGTGTATGGATGGATGGATGGATGGCATTCTTAAGGGTTATAAAAGTAGTGCTAATGACTTAAGGTTGGAAGGAGAATTAGTTCTCCAGCTGGGACTCAAGTAGATAGGTTGTGCAGCATTCCTGGCTCCTCACTGGGCAAGACACTTAAAATGGAATATTTTGACTCGAAGCAATGTAGGGAGATGAGAAAGACAATTAAGATGTGGTCCACGACTCCATGATGTTTTTAATTAAAATCTAAAGATTTGCTATCTGAGATTTCAGATGCAGGATGTTAAACAGTTCTCAAAAACAAAATTGTGTTGGAGATGGCTTTCTCTTCATCAATTTATGAGCAGGATGATTAAGCATGTTTTTAGAAAAATATCATTTTTCCACTTAGAAGATATGCTGCTTACTGGGTTTTTGCATGCCCTTGTTTCCAAAATTGTTTATATGTACCATTTAAAGTAATTTGGAGTATTTCTGAGGAAAGGGCAGGTAAATGAACACTGTATATTGTTTTACTGTGGCTAAAGATAAAATTATTTTTCATTCCCAGAGAATAAACCAGCTGATAGCAGGAGACTGGAACCCCAGAATCATGTTGGGTATAGGAGAAGCTGTCTTGAGATTAAAAACTGCCCTATGTGTAGTACACAAAGGCGGAATGGAAAATTGTATTTAAAAAACCAAAAAAAAAAAAAAAACCAAAAAAAAAACCCAAAACAAACCTCCCTGTCTTTAAGTGCAGGATGATCTCTGAATTGTTTCTTATGATGATAAAACTTTCCCCCAGCTCCTTTAAGTGACTAACAAAGATCACATGGTATTTGTTCTAATGTGAATCTTTGTTCTTTAAATCTGAAGGATAAGGATCATGACTTTGCATATCCTTCATAATGTTGCTTCGCATATAGTCGGCGCTTAAAAATCTTTTAGATTCAAGTTGAATATAGTACTCTTGTTCTGAATTTTACTGGACGGCTAAGCTTGTTGAAGGAAGATGTGATCATTGTGTATGACATTGTTAGGTGGGGTTTTCCATTCCTAAATCCCAAGTATATTAACTGCTATATAGTGGGATTTTCTATGATGGTCCTGCTGCAGTTAACTTGCTATCCTCTGGGACGTGATAGATACTTGGGAGACAATGATAAATTTTAAGATTGTTGTGTTGAATTCCTTGTTCCATGAAAATATGACTTTTGTCTTTTTCTTTCCTTCCTACTCATTGGTGACTGTGCATAATGCCATATAAACATTGAAGAGCCTCCAATCTCTTAAACTATGTACTAGAAAATCAGCCTGTTGGAAAGTAAACAATTTGCTCATCTTGAATCAAAGGCATGATATATGTCTAATGTTTAAATTGTGCACTATTTAACATTGAATAGCATTTTGTCTGAAGGAGCAACATTGAATAATTCTAAATTCTTTCAACTCTGCCCTGTCACAGGTAAATGGGCTTTTAAAAAATGATCTCAAATGGAATAGGAAAGTAGTAGAGAAGGTATTTTCCTGTTTTTTTTTTAAAGCATCTTGTTCTGACAGAATTTTACCTCATATTGTAGGTGTGAGACAGTGAGGATTGGAAATAAGGATAACTATTGCAGGAACCTGTTGTCTCAGAGCACATACAGGAGTATATCCTTTAAAAAAAATAGGCATTGATGACTAGCAGAGTCAGGAAAACAATAAAAATTTCCTTTACATTTGCTTTTGGTCCTATTTGTTGTAGTTGCCCATTAGCCTGACTTAGCAATGGACCAAGGGAAAGTCTTTTAGGTTTTCATGACCTTGTATTAGTGTTAGAACTCTAGAACATGGGAATATTTGAATATCGGTCATATTTTGAATATATCATAGACTTGGATCTGGAAGGATGCCTTAGATGTCACTTAGTGTAGAACCCTCATTTTATAGTTGAAGAAATTGAGTTACAGAGTTCAAATGACTTGCCCAAGGTAACATGGGTCTTAAATAGCAGATCTCTAATTGGGGTTGTGTGACCCTAAACTCTTTGCATTATACGGTGTCTAAATATCACTGAATTTAAATGCATCCTCACATCTTATAGATGAGGAAACTGAGGGCTTGGGTCGTTGACACTTATACAAGATCACCCAGGTAGTTAAAAAAAAAAAAAAAAGGAAATTTGTAGTTAAGAGGAAAGATGCTAATTATTATTTCAAAACTTTTTGCTAACAGGAAAAATTTTATGAAGTTTCTCAAAGAAAAACAGTGGTTATTTTTCACTCAGGAGCTCTAAGGAATAGATAGATGTGAAAGTTCAGCCTGGAGGCGTTAGGCCTTGTGGATCTGGGACAGCTTCAGGGCACCAGATAGCATCTTTTTGAAGCAAGTTCAGGGGACGTTTGCATTCTACTCTAGTACTTTCAGCATTTCACTAGTCTTCACATTTTCCTGATCTCTAATCCCCCAAACTAAGGTTAGAGCTTCTGAGAACCTTTCTGGACATTGAGTTTGCTTGTCTCCTCATTTCAGAGATCTGTTATACTCAAATGGCTAATCTCCTTTTTTCTGTATCTTCTGCCAGAGATATAGTTACTGGACTTTTAGTTATGGTGTCTGTTCCCTCTTTTCTTTGTACTCCATACTGCAGACCATAAATGTCTCTTGGAGTTTATTTGTAAGGGGGAAAATATACACACACACACACACACACACACACACACACACAGAGGTATATATATATACACACATACAGATAGATATATAGATATATATACAGATATCTATATATAGATATATATATGTATCAGGAAGCAATGCTAATACTTTCATTTCTGGCATGGATTATATATTTATGGCATTTCCAAAAGTCAGATAGTATCTTACTGATAGCTCATCAAAAGTAATACTATCTTTCCCATTAACAGTTTTTTTTTTTTTTTTTTTTTGAGCATGAACAAACATTGTCAAATAGGTTAAGCATGTAAGGAATGCCATGGTGCACCCAACTGATGGTTCTAGTCCCCAAGTTTTGTTTTTGTTTTTGTTTTTATTAATCTGAACCTGTAATTTTTTGATGCAGGGAACTCCTACTGAGGAGACTGTACCAATACATTTTGGCAACTGTTCGGCAACTTAGTATCTTCATTTCCTGAGGCATTGAGCGTATCTGCTCAGCGATTTGTACAGGGTCATGCAGTTAGTTTGTGTCAGTGTGATAGGAAACAGTTATTAAGCGCCAACTGTGTATCAGACCTTGTGCCAAGTTCTGGGCACACGAAGAAAGGCAAAAGGTGATCCCCGCTCTCCAGAAGTTCACAGTCTATTGGGGGAGACAACGTGCAAAGAAACAACTGTGTTACAGGCAAGCTACGTGTAGGCTAAATTGGAGAGAGTGAAAGAATGTAGGCACTAGAATTCTGGGGGATGGTGAAGGTGGGATGTTAACAGAGAATTGAGGAAAAGCCAGGAAGTTCAGGAGGCAGAGATAAAGGTGTCTTTGGAATTGCAGAATACTACACAGTGTGTGTTAAGGTGTAAGAAGACTATAAGGGGAGGGGTGTCAGGGATGTCAGTAAAAAACAAAAACAACAACCAGGGAGTGGATGAGGGTTTGATCTGTGGTTTTGTTTATAAGTTGACTCAAAAACATCTAAACTGGCTATAGCCTTGAAAGGCTCACCAGCTCCCGGGAGAGAAGACAGCATGGTGGCCTAGCTTGAGCCGTTTGTAGTGGTGTTCGCCACTGGCAACTGTGTGTTTTAAGATCATGAAAGAAATTTCATTCTGTAAATATAACAATATGCCAAATGAGATCATGTATAAACACTTTATTAACTGGAAAACACTGTCTGCTGCTGTTATTACCACATTGGATAGCCTAAGTACTGATAGGTTAGATTGACTTGGGTAGTTTTATGTTATTTAAAGGGACTTATTTTAAAGTGAGGGCCTGAATACTTGGTTTCTAGTAATCTTATATTGTTGTATTTCTGGTGCAGGACATTGGAACACTGAGAAAAATGCCTATTTTTAAGCTCTTTCAAGTAGGAAGACACAATTTTGCTTCCAAAGGCTCTGCAGTCTTTCTATTTAATGGCTTCAGTGTGAGTTTTGTAATTACATAAAAGCATGTGGAAATTAGGGAATTTAGGTCTACAGTAAACATTTTTAAGCTGGGGGAATTGAAGCACGGTTTGGTGAAATGCCTTGCTCACAGTGATGCAGTTAGTACGGTAAAGCTGGGATTCAGATCCAGATCTCAGACTCCAAATGCTCCAGAGCTCTTTCCACTACAGCATGCTGTGTGTCTATAGCTTGGAATGAATTTCTTTACTAGATAGAGGACCCAGGTTTGAATCCCAGATTTGCCACTGTAACCTTGGGGAAGTCAGGTCCTCTCTCTGGACCTCATATTCCTTCTGTCAGATGGAAGGGGTAGAGTAGATGACCTCTATGCTTTCTAGATCCTTCTGATCTATCAAAGTATACTCTTTCTAAGCTGTGGACAAGTGTGTCATGGTAGAAAGAACTCTGGATTTAAAGTCAGAGACCACAAGGTATGTGACTGGGCAAGTCATTTAACTTTTTCAGACCCATTTCTAGAGCTTCATACAGTTCCTGGAACATAGTAGGTACTTAATAAATGTGTTGGTTGCTTGCTTTCCTCATCATTCTTTCTCCTCTACAAAAAATTATTTTTGATATTCTTTAAAAAAACTTTTGGGCATAGTTCCTAATTGCTCTCCAGAATGATTGGATTAGTTCACTATTTCACTAACAGCTGATCAGTATATCTATTTCCCACTTCCCTCCAGTGTTTGTTATTCTGCTAGATAGTGGTATAAGGTGTCTTCCAACTCTGAAGTTTGTGACTCTTTGATCTCATTTGGAAAATGTAGTTAGTATAAAAGTATTAACGACACAAGCCATGCAGAACACACACTTTTCCTCACGATTGATTGGGGTTTCTATTTAGGTTTTTTCAGTTTTTTTTGTCCATTTCTGCCTTCTGGCTTCCTCTAAGCTCTAGTTAAAATCATACTTTGTACAGAAAGCCTTTCCTCACTCCTTAATTCTTTGAATTATCCTCTATATACCTTGTTTGTTTTCTCACAATTAGACTAACCTCTTTGAGAACAGTCTGGCTTGCCTTTCTTTGTACCCCCTGTGCTGAACACAATGTCTGGAACATAGTAGATGGCTTCATAAATGTTTGTTGACTGACCACGAACAAGTGTCTTAGGACTGGTGACCAGAACGTTGAAGAATCTGGAATCCCTGTCATTTGAAGAATGGATGAAGGAATTGTAGTAGTTGGTTAGCCTGAAAAAGAAAAATTTAAGGGAGGTACGATAAGTATCTTCAAATAGTTCAAGAGATAGAACAGAACAGAGGGCCCAAGTTACGAGGATGCAGAATTCAGCTCCCTTTCAGAAAGAATTTGTTTCAAAACCAAAATGGGTCACTTTGAGTCATTGAGCTTTGCTGTTAATGGAAATGTTCAGGCAGAGTATTGTCTGCCTTGTCAGGGACATTGAAGAGAGAAGGAAGTGTGATATATTGGGTGGGAAAGGGGCTGAGGTGATTTTTTTAAATTAATTTAATTTTTTTTTGGTTACATTTTAAGTTCCAAACTGTCTCCCTCTCTTCCTCCTCACCATACACTAGAGAAGGCCACCATCTGACACATTTCAAATGTATGTAAAACCATACTGTGTATGCTTCTATTTGTCAGTTTCTTTGTCTGGAGATTGATAGCATCTTCCTTTTCATAGGTCCTTTGTAATTGATTTGAGTATTTCCAATACTCAGAATAACTTGTTTGTTCATAATTATTCTTAGAACAATATTGCTGTTACTGTGTACAATGGTCTTTTGGTTTTTCTCACTTCACTTTGCATTATTTCATGCAAATCTTTTCCTGTTTTTCTAAAATCAACCAGATCATCATTTTTTACAGCACAGTAGTATTCCATCATGATTACATACCATAATTTGTTTAGCCATTCCCTAATTGATGGGCATCCCCTCACTTTCTAGATCTTTGCCACCACAAAGAGAAGTGCTATAAATATTTTAGAACATATAGATTCTTTTCCTTTTTCCCTGATCACCTTGCGAAGCAGACCTAAAAGTGGTATTGCTGGGTCAAAGGATATACAGTTTTATAACTCTGAGTTATTCCACATTGCTCTCCAAAATGGTTGGATCAGTTCAGTTTCACCAACAGTGTATTAATGTTCCAGTTTTTGCACATCCTCTCCAACATTTGTCATTTTCCCTTTCTATCGTTTTAGCCAATCTGATAGGTGTGAGATGATATCTCAAAGTTGTTACAATATGCATTTCTCTAATCAGTGATGGTTTAGAGCATTTTTTCATATGACTATATATAGTTTTGATTGCTCCATTGAGAAATTCTCTTTCAATTTGGGGAATGACTCATAGTCTTAGAAATTTTACAGAGTGCTCAGTGTATTTTGAGATATGAGATCTTTATATGAGAAACTATTTAAAAATACCCTTCCACCACCCCCCCCCCCCCCCCCCCCCCCGTTTTCTGCTTTCCTTCTAATTCTGGCTACATTGGTTTTATTTGTACAAAACCTTTTCAATTTAACGTAATCAAAATTACCCATTTTATATCTCACAATGCTCTCTCTCTCTTTAGTCATAAATTCTTCTCCTGTCCATAAGTCTAATAGTTAATGTGTTCCATAAAGGTGGTGTGTTTTCATAAGATCATGGTTTTAGAGCTGGACATTAGCTTAAAGGTTAGAACTAGGTCCTTTGACTTAATGATTTCCTTGGACCAACTGAATGAGTAGGAATGACAGGTATTTATGATTTACAAATGAGAAACCTGAGACTCAGAGAGGTTAAATGGACTTGAAGATTGTATAGCTGATTAGTGCCAGAGCTGGGAATAAGTGGAATAGTCTTTGGATTCCTAGTCTAGTATTTTTCCATTATATCATTCTTCCTTCTCACAATAATAGCTGACACTTCAGGGTTGATAGAGCACCCTGCAGATATTATCTCATATGAGTCTCACAATATCTGTGACTCAGAGTTAGGTGAAGTTACTTGCCCAGAGTTACACAGCTAGTAAATGATTTGAGGTTTGATTTGAACTCAGAGCTCTCCCATCTCCGCTTATTCTTTCCACTACCAAGGCACCCATAACTGAATCTTTCCTCCACTGACAGCTAGCAAATTCATGGCAGAACTGTTTGTCAACTCAGTTCTATACTTGATTTACTGTGTAAGTAGCTAAGTATAGAGTTTGGATCCTAGTGCTATATAACTCAATTTACCTCAGTCTGGGCTGTGTTTTTTTTTTGTTTTTTTTGTTTTTTTTTTTAAATCTGTTCCTATAAACAGAGTTATTAGCTTCTCAGCAGTCAAGGTGAATCTCCCTCCTTCCGGCCTTATGAATTAATGCTATATTAGAAGAGCTCACAGTGGTGATTTATTATTATTTTTTTTTTCAACTTAATCAGCGTGGACAATCAAATGAGCTGCATTGATCTGGTTTTTGGGCTACTGAGCTTTAGCTGTGGATTTTTTTTCTTCCTCTGTAAGTAACTTTTTTTATGTGTAAATGAGAGGGCCGGGAGCTTCCTTGAGAGGACCTGTTGTGAGGCAGGTGAACTTTTCCTTTCCTTAAATATGTGCATTTTCACCAACAATCTCTGGAGCCAAAATCTGAGGCTTGAAGAGAGAGTCTCTTTTAAAATTTGGCTCTAACTTTGTTTCATACAGTTGAGCTTTTACTAGGTTTTCCTTGCCAGAATAGACCATGGAAACTTTTCGGAGACCTGTATTTTTTACCCTCTGTGAATTTTAAGAAATATAAACACTCCTTTTCTGGAATTATGTGTCCTGTTACGAATAATAGCTCACATTTATGCACTTAAGAGTTATTATTAAATCTCTTCCCTTAGTCACCTTTGGCAGTAAGGTTCTCACATTTATTATCTTTTAGATAGTTTAGGATATAGTCATCTAACACTTAGATGGGAGGTAGGAGTTGTTTTACATTTATCCTTTTATTAAAGAGAGAAAAGGTGACAGCTGAAGTCAACTCCCAGATTTTACTTTACCAGAATGATGAACCAGTGGTCACAGTGTCCACATGTGGCTCCAACTCTTACTGAAGTGAACTTGCAACATTGTTGTTGTTGGCTTTCTACCTTAATTTAGGAGACAGGATTGGACAACTCGAGAGGGAAATTTACAATCAGGTTCAGTACTGCAGCAGCGTATGCCATAATTAGGAACTTGCATAAAGTCTCACTATAGTATTCTATTTGTGTGTGTCTCTCACCCTCTCAAAAGAGCTGCTAATCTGAAGTGTTCTGGGAGTGCTGATTACAAGGACTCTTTATGTTCCTTTTTTGTTTTTGTTGTTGTTAGGGGAAGGGTGGGAGAGGGAGAGGCAGGGGAAAGGAGAATAAAATGTGGAAAGGGAGCATCTTGACTTGCTCTCTTCACATCTAAAATTATTTTATAAGGCTGAATTATTTAAACCATTTTAAGGATACTCTGGTATGGCAAATAATCTGAATTTTGAACTAGGAATAAAAAACAGTGACAGATGTTCAAGTTTTAAAACATACATATGTTTAACAAACTTGAGGCTAGTGTTGTAACAGTCTTAACTATAAACTCAAGCATTATCTTCAAATGATGGTAATCTGATTCATATCAACTCCACTTCACAGAGTGTATACTTAAAATAATTGTTGTACATATATATCACCTTGCATCTGTGGTGGTATCCATTTCAAGACATATAAAAGTAGTTACCTTATTCAGTACTGACAGGAATGAATTTTAATCAAGAAAATTCCCTAGACAGTTCTTTGTTTTCCTTAAAGTTTGTTACTGGGTTAGTGTTAGAAGGAGGGAATATTAAAGAGAATAATTTTTGGTTAACACTGTGCTGCATAGGTATGCACTGATAATAGATAACATAAATTGGCCTGATAATAGTTGCTAACATTTACATAATGCTTTAAGGTTTCCAAAATATGTAATGTACTTTTTTCATTTGGTAATCACTGCAGAACTGTGAGGTAAGTGCTATTATCTTCATTTTACAGATGAGGAAAAGGGGTTAAGACCATGATCACAGAGGTAAGGGTCAGAGACTTGAATTCAAATGTCTTTCCTGGCTCCAAATTCAGAGCTCTTTCTCCTTCAGACTACTTCTCTATTCCTTTGCTTATCTCCAAGGTGCTTAGTTTCTTGATAGCAAGATTATTTAGACCAGAAAATAAAAGTAGACAATCTTTTTTCTGTCTACCATACTATTGTAGCTTTTTATAAAGAATGGGAAAGAGGAAGTATAGGCTTAGTTTGCCTGATTTCAGGGCTTTTAAAATTGTATTAAAACACAAGATTTAGCAGCTTCTACATTAAGGGTCTGGAGGGCATGGAATATAATATTCCAGAGGGCATAGGAGATAGGATTACAACCAAGAATCACCTACCCAGCAAAACTGAGTATAATCCTTCAGGGGGAAAAATGGTCATTCAGTGAAATAGAGGATTTTCAAGCATTCTTGATGAAAAGACCAGAGCTGAATAGAAAATCTGATTTTCAAATACAAGACTCAAGTGGAACATGAAGAGGTAAACAGGAGAGAAGTCATAAGAGACTTAAGGTTGAACTGTTTACATTCCTGCATGGAAAGATGATATTTGTAACTCATGAGACCTTGGTCAGTATTAGGGTAGTTGGAAGGAAAAAATTATATGTATGTATATATATAGAGAGAGATAGATAGATTGATAGAGGGCACAGGGTGAGTTGAAGATGAAGGGGTCATATCTGGAGAATAAAATTAAGGAGTGAGAGGATTATACGAGGAGAAGGAGAAAGGGAGAGGTAGAACAGGGTAAATTATCTCACAGAAAACAGAGAAGAGAAGGCTCTTACAGTGGAGGGGAAACAGGGGAAGGTGAGAGGGAATGAGTGACTCCTATTCTCATAGGATTTGACTTAAGGAGCGAATAACACACACTCAATTGGGTATGGAAATCTGTCTTACCCTACAGGGAAATAGGAGGGGAAGGGGAAAAGAGAGTAGGGGGATGATAGAGAGGAGGGCAGATTGGGAAAGGGGGTAATCAGAAGCAAATACTTCTGAGGAGGGACAGGGTCAAAAGAAAGAATAGAATAAATGGGGGGGCAGGATAGGATTAAAGGAAATTTTTCACAGCATGTCTACTATGGAAGTGTTTTGCATAACTGCATATGTATAACCTATATTGAGTTGCTTGCCTTTTCAGTGAGGGTGGGTGGGGAGGGAGGAAGGCAGAAAATTTGGAAGTTTTAAAAACACATGTTTAAAAAAAAAGTTTTCACATGCAACTGGGAAATAAGAAATACAGGAAATGGGGTACAGAAATCTGTCCTGCCCTATAGGAAAATTGAAGGGGAAGGGGATAAGAGAAGGGGGGGAGAGATAGAAGGGAAGGCAGACTAGGAGAAGGGGTATTCAGAATGCATGCCATCTTGGGGTGGGGGGGAGGGGTGAGATGGGGTGAAAATTTGGAACTCACAATCTTGTTAAAGTAAATGTTGAAAACTAAAAATAAATTTATTAATAAAAAACTGTATTACAATAAAACATTTAAGTTCAGATATAAAATATATAATTTATGTGTGTATATGAATGTATATCATGTAATAACAGCTTGTATTGTACCCTTTGACAAGTTGACCTGTTAAAATTAGGACTTTAGTAGATCTACTTATAATGGATTCAGGGTCTTATGAAAAAAAATCTTCCAACTGAATTGTTAAAAGTACTTAACAGTCTTTTAGTCTATGGGTTGCACTGCTCTGTACTGCTACTTAGAAAACATAGGAAAAAGCCATAAAGGAAGGGCCCTGTTACTTTGGGAAAATCTTTTTCTTGAGGCAGTATGGCACAGTGTAAAGTAAACTTTGCAGTTAGAAGACATGGGCTCCAAATCCTGACAGTGTCATTTAACTCACCTTGTGAACCAATAAAAGTCATTTAACTTGTTTGGGCCTCAGTTTTCTCATCTGTAAAGGGGAGTAGGTTGAATTGACCTCTAAGGTCACTTGCTGCTCTCAGTTTATGATATGGACAAGGCTGGGTGGGTTTGTGACCCACGTCCATGATAAAATCATCAATCCATCGAAGAATTAGTGGTGCAGATAGAAAAGTGGCATAAATAGAATCCATTAGAAAGCATTGATGAGATAGGCAATATTTGGAACTTGTTTAAGTAAAATATCTTGGGAAGAATTTGCAATTTTTTGATGGACACTACTGATTTATCCTTATGTACAAATAATACTAAGTTTTGAAATATCTATATTACTTTGTTGTGAGGCAGCTTGATCCAGTGGAAAGAGCCTGGCACTAGAGTCACAGCTGGGACTAAGAATTTCACCTTGAGGCTTACTCTGCCTTACCTGTGAGACTTTGAGCAGCCCACTTCATGCCTTTGGCCTCAATTCTCTTTTCTGAAAAATGAGGGGGTTCAACTGGATGGCCCCTGAAGTCTCTTTCCAGAGCTCTATGACTGTAATCAAGGTATTCAGATAGGGTAGTTAGAGAAATAAATAAATATATATATATATATATATAATATATATAATATAATATAATAAAAATAATATAATATAATATAAATATGTTATTTATTTATTTACTTATTGGTGTGGGGAATCTCTGAGGAAACTACCAGTATAGATCAGCATCAGCATCTGAATTGCCTGAGGGGCACTAAGAGTTTTGCTGTGAGCCTTATGGGTCAGAGGTGGGGCTCAATTCAGGGCTTCCTGACACTAGCTCCCTGTACCCAAGAGTATTTTTTTAAGTACTTATGTATCCCTTTTAAAATTTGTATGTGCCAGTGTAACTATGGAAATTTTATCTTAAAATATTTTTTGTTCATTTTAGTTCTTGTCTCCATGTTCATTGAGACCAAATTGAGACTGGTACACAAATGGGAAAAAGAGTTTAATAGAAAGAAGGAAGCAAAATAATTGAGGCAGCTAGGTGGTGTAGTGGATAGAATGCTGGCCCTGGAGTCAGGAGGACCCGAGTTCAAATGTAGTGTCGGACACGGCTGTGTCACTTAACATTGTTTGCCTCAGTTTCCTCATCTGTAGAATGAGCTGGAGACGGCAATCCACTCCAGTATCTTTGCCAAGAAAACCCCAAATGGGGTCATGAAGAGTCAGACATGAATGATTGACTAAACAATAACAAAGCAAAGTAGGACAGGAGTAGTGTACTTTTCTATAAAATCAGGTCTTCTGATGCAAACACTAACTTCTCCAGTTGTCTTGACTTCAGCAATTGGGGCATTACTTTTTTGAAGTTTGGAAAAGGAGTGGAGTTGGAAATCCTTACCTGTGGGTAACTGTTGCTGTGGAAGTTTGTACCTGGTTGAAGGAAGACACTATGTTAACTTTGCCTAACTCAGGAGTTCTCTGAGTTCTTATGTGATGAGGTGTGATAGTCTTCTCCATTCTGACTTAATGCTTTTTGGTTTTGCTGGGGTTTGTTAAGGATTTGTTTCTTGACATGACAGAACTGTTATGGAATCTTCCCTTTGAGCTGCACAGGATGAGTTTGAAGAGCTTTGTGCTTGTTCATAGTTTAAGGTGATTTCATGTCATGCTTGTAGGGTTCAGGGTCATTCTTGGTAAGCTGTTTTTAGAAGATGATACCGGCAGATGTATTGTCGCTGCTCGGAAACAGTGTATAATTCCTGAGCCTTTTGGAGGGTGTGATATCCAGTAAAAATGAATGGCCAATTTTAAAATGGTTACATCTGCTTCCTTTTTTTTTTTTTTTTTTTGACATTTAATTAGTTAGGCCAAGATCATCACATCAGATATTTGACTGCCAAAGGGTGATGAATGCTATGGCAGTTTCTTGTTTCTGAGGTTAAATATGTGGCAACTTTTTTTTTCCTAACCATTTGTCAGCATTCACCTTGAACTGTTTGTAACAGTTTGATTTTGCAGATGCCAAGGTCTTCACGTTGTCAAGTAGAATGACATCTTGCAAAAACAAACAAACAGAGTGCATCTTGCTTCCTAGGTGGAAAAGTATTATCATTGATACCAGCTGAGAAACCATGGCATTTTAGATAGTAACTGGTCAGGCTGTGGTGGATGTGCCAACTACCATTTCACATTTTTAAGAATAATTCCTAGTACTATTCACTTTGTCTTCCCAAAGTCCCCAAAATAACTCCCTACTGAGATCTGTTTGACTGCTGCTTGGGGTGCAGGGTGGTGGTTAGTGGTTATGAGAGTTGGTGTTATAGGTCCTGGTAGTTTTTTCTCTTATGTACAACATGTAATACCCTTATTTATTCAATTAATCCTTAAAACTCAGTAAAGAAAACTTTTATTTAAGCTCAGAGGCTCTTGTATCATAGGTGGCAACAGATGGAATAGATTTGCCAAAATAGGAGAGCATTAGAGAGCTTGAAAGAGAACTTTCTTTCTTTCTTACCTTCTTTCCTTCCTTTCCTTTCCTTCCTTTCTTTTCCTTTCCTTCCTTCCTGCCTTCCTTAAAAAGAATGCCATTTCCTTTTGTAAAGAGAGCATTTGATCAAGAAATCTGACTTTGAGGTCTGATTTTTCAGAATAAAGCAATACAAGTTTTCAGAAATGAGGTGAAAAGAGATTTGGTGATCTGTGGTAATTTGTGCACAGGAGCTGCTCAGTAAGAGATTATGTGGTGTAGGGATCTTGAATATTAGTTTTAATTATAGTGAACCTGAAAGACATGAGTCCTGCAAGTAAGAAATTGATATGAAATTTGGATCAGGGAGGCTCCATCTATTTTAGACAGCGTGTGTGGGCATGTTTAAATTCCAATAGCACTTTTCAAGAAAACCCATAACCGCTAATCTCCCTACCCCCCAGCCCCCCCTTTTTTTGACAGATGAGGAAATTAAGGCTTGGAAACCGTGTGGCTTGATTTGATCAGGTTTGTTTGAGGAAACTTAATTTATTCAGGTAACTCTGTAATGTGGGCAGAAGGAAACCTTTTCCAGATGGTTTGGGTAAAACCCTTTTGTGAGCATGCCACTAAACCATCTGTGGAACTGCAGGCAAATATAATCTCCCCCCTTTCTCATTCTACTTCCTAGCGAACCTCCCTTTGTGACATTATTGACCTAGTGTAGCCCTGGCCACTGTTAGAAGAGGGTTGGAACTGGAACTATAGCATTTGAACCTCACTTTGGGGAATGTTTTCATTAATTCTATCCTGTCTTTGTCAGGAACAAGACACCACAAGATCTTCTTTTTTGGGCTGCTTTGTGGGCACTGTTCCCACAGGTGGTGGTAGGGTACAGTAAATTGGAGACATTTATGGCTGGATGGAGAGATATTAAAGAACTAGATATAAAGACTAAACAAAGAGAGATGATGGGAGGCGGAGAAAATTTAAAACTCAAAATCTTTTGGAAGTGAATGTTAAACTAAAAATAAGTTAATTAATTAAAAACAAAAACAAAGAGGGAAGGAATTTGTGTCTGGGTGGGAGAGAATCGGAATGGGGTGGTTTGAGGATAACTTTAGGGCTTAGCTGCAGCTATCCTTTTTTATATCTACTTGCTTAGTCACTTTTCTGAAGACATATGCTTATAAATGTGAACTGAGTCAGAAAGTTCAAGAAATAGCTGGAGTACCTGAAACAGATAATTTGACTTCACTTTCTAAAAGGGCATCGGAGGGTGGGGAAGAAGGGAAGATAGTTATTAAAATTTCCTTACTGATTTGAATACCTGTGCATGTTTTTCTTTCTGACCCAGTGACCCAATTGAGATGTTTCCTAAAATATGGTGCTATCAAAACTTGTTAGGCAGGTTATGGATAATAATGAACTTTAGTGTTGGGTATAATGCCTAACTCTATGTTTCATAATGTGAGATTGAGGATGCTTCTATTGTAGGCAGCCTAAACTGTTACAAGTTAAGTTTCCTCAGTGAGTGATAGACATTTTCTTTGTATATAAGATGGCTCCCCAATGCCTACCAAAGTACAAGATCAAAAGAATTCATATGATCAAAAATCATAGGAATAATGCTCAATCACTAGTAATAAGAAAAAAGCAATGTTTCATTTCACACTAATAAAATTGGCAAAGGTGATTAAAAATGGAAATAGCCAATTTTTAAACATGATTGTTGTGAGGATCAAATGAGCTAATAATCAGCACT
The DNA here is from genome assembly GCF_900497805.2 of Vombatus ursinus. Taxonomy (NCBI): domain Eukaryota; kingdom Metazoa; phylum Chordata; class Mammalia; order Diprotodontia; family Vombatidae; genus Vombatus; species Vombatus ursinus. Next base: position 21,738,646 of record NW_020954550.1, read on the forward strand.
TAGCACAGTTCGTGGCATGTGCTATATAAATGTTAGCTGCTATTATTATTATTGTTGTTTGAGAGGTTTTGCGAAGATAGTCCCGCCAGTATACTGGTGGAGAGAGCTATTAATTGGTCTAAGGGTGCTGGGAGGAGTTTAATACCTTTTGTTCCTGTGATGTCATATGAAGCGTGTACTGGTTTCACATGTACCAAAACACTCCTAGCACAATAATACTAAATTCTAAAATATCTAAATGACTTGGTTGTGAGGCAGCTGGGTCCAGTGGAAAGAGCACTGGCACTAAAGTCAAGGACAAAACTGGCCACATAACCAAACCATCTTTGGGCAATGGCGGAACAGTTTCTGGTATATGAATATAAGAGTATTATTATGCTGCAAGAAATGACAAATATGAATAATTCAGAGAAAAACAAGAAGACTCGTGTGAACTTATACAGAGTGAAGAAAGCAGAACCAAAACATACACGATTACAGTAATATAGATGAAAACAAAATTTCAAGGTTTTTGGTTTCAAATTGAATACAAGGACCAGTCTTGACTCTGGAGGGATGATGATAAAATACGCTTTCTCTTCTTGGTTGGGAGATGGTATCGTGCAGTTACTATGTGGGTTAGTTTTGTTTAAGTTAAATTTAGTTTAAGTTTAGTTAAGTTAGTTTTGCTTAATTCCTTTTCTTTTGTTCTAAGAATGGGTTTTATGGAAGGTGTGGGAGTGGGAGGGATCTATTGGGAAATGAAAGTTAGATAAAAACAAAAGGCATCAATAAGACTTTTTTTTTTTTAATGGAAGGAAGACCTTTATTTTTGCTGCTTCTCTCTTGTCCCCAGTGAATATCACAGCTTATTTTGAGCCTTTCTTTGGCTGTGGATAAACACATATACAGATTTTCATTTGTTCTCTCAATTTCTGGCATACTGTAGATGGCCAGGGTCTGAGCCATGAGCTTCAGTGAAACATGTAACAAAAGTCTCTCCCCTTTTTATATAGACACTTGAAAAACAGTGATACATAGATGTATCATATGTGATGTGAGAGTTTACAAGGAGGTACATTTGCTTAGTTAGTCATTTTACTGAGTCATTTAATGACCTGTTGGTTCTGTTTTGCAGCTTTCAGAGATTGGAATCTTAAATTAAGATTGAGTGAGAGTTGTGTTTATGGGTTTGTGAGAGCTCTCTGGGTCATAAGTCAGAACCCTTGACCTCAACTTTTTCCAAAACTTTAGACCTTTGCTCCTCTCTTTCATGTATACTGTGCTTCTGTCAAATTGGACGACTTGCTGTTCCACATTCCCTGTGCCTGTGCCTTTTGCTCTTACTATTTTTAGCTGTCTTGAGTCTTCCTCAATCTCTAGCAATCCTGTCTTATCTGTCTTCAGAGGCCCAATTCAAATGCCATCTCTGTCATAAAGGCCTTCAGTGTTTCCAAGGGCCATTGACCCTCTCATTTCCTTTGATTCTATAATAACCTTGTGTGAAGTAGGTAGTGCTGCTAGTATCACCATTTTACAGATGAGGACACTGAGGACCAGAGAGATTATGACTTCCCCAGTGTCACACAGGTGGTATGATATGAGCTAATTCATGCTACTAGGTCACTTGGCTCCAAATTGAGTGCAATTTCTAGGACAGCATGCGCTACCTCTCACTTACCTTCTTCCTTGCATTACATAAGTTTTTATGCATATTTTCTCTCCCCTGCTGGGTTGTAAATTCCTGGAGGGTGAGGACCCTTCATCTTTGTATATTGTAGGTCACTAAGCGTTCAGTATAAACATTTGTTAAATGAGTGAATACATTTTGTGGGTCTTCTAGAAATCACTACAAACTGAGGCCTTCAGAATGGCTTATGAGAGGACTCATAAATGTGTTTTTTGTAAACGAGTTTGTAATTATCCTGATTGTTATTTTTTTCCAGATCTGATTTCACTGGCTTAAGGAACTCATTCCTTTTGATGTTGAGGAAGCCTGCTCGACCTATGCAGATTGCCCCTACAGTGGTGGTAGGGAGTGCCAAGGGTCACATAGCCAGTAGGTGCCCAAATCTAAGAATGAAAGCTGAACTTCCCTGACTAGGAGACAGGATCTGTGTCAGCTACACCACTGCTGCCTGTATTCCTGATGATACCGGCTTAAATGATGGAAATGTAATTAAAATGCCTTTGTGGAGGGTATATACTTTAAAAACACTCCCCCTCCCCCTACTCTTTCATATGGGCCAGTTTGGTGAGTTACTGCTAAAGTAAGAATTGTATTTTCTTTTGAAACAGACCTCATTATAATTTGAGTTCTTGTGTCTGGGCCAGTTTAGTTGTCATAACTTCAGACTAGACATAACTTAAGTCTATATAAGTATTTTTAAAATACTTTTTTACTCCAGAGATTTAAGCTATTAAAAGCGCTTGATTGCAGGCCTAGATTTTAATTGGCAGTATCTTTTTTTATTTTATTGTAATTTCAACTCCTTTTTTGGGGGTAGGGATGGAGGAGAATTTAGTTCTCAAGTCTTTTTCATGCATATTCTGAGTGGTGAGAACCTGTCATGTCATTTTCTACACCAGATGGCAAAATCAGCCAATCCACATTCCCTTTTTCTCATTTGGCTTCCTCCTGCAGGGGAAAACAGAAATTTAAAAATTATAAACAAGCCATTAAGAAGAGGTGTGGGTTTTTTATTCTTCCTGGGACAACCATTTATTCTTAATTTTTTATTTATTTTTATTTTATTTATTTATTTATTTATTTTTAGTAAGTTGGAGTTAAGTGACTTGCCCAGGGTCACAAGCTAGTAAGTGTCAAGTGTTTGGTCTGAGGCTGGATTTGAACTCAGGTCCTCCTGACTTCAAGGTCGGTGCTCTATCCACGGCACCACCTAGCTGCCCCCATTTATTCTTATAAATTAAATATTTTGGAGTGAGACTAATTTTATCATAGTATTGTTGATTTTTATTTGGCATTCTGTACTTCCAAGGAGTCTTTTAGCCCCATTTCAAAGTTGGATAACTATAAAGAGGTGCCACTTTCTTGTACTCTTAAGGCAATAGCTGTAAAGTATTGTGGATTCAAGTGCTTATTTCCTCTTAAGCCATGGATAAAATGATCCATGAACAGTTTTGGAAAGTATTCCCTCTCAGGTCTAATTTTCAAAGGTAGAGCAAAATGATGTAGGAGGTTAAAACAGCAAACAAGGGAGTTTGTGGAAAGTTTCTCCTTAAACCAGTGGCAGTCAGTACCAGAACAGTGATCATTTAACTACTTGTCTAATGTTAGCTTTTTGTGTATCCAGAGGTAATGTTTTTGACTCAATAGGTTATGCAAGAATGCTGATGGCTTTGTACAAAGCCCTCCCCTTTTTCCTCTGTTTCACTTCTGACCAAGTGAATTTTTGTTAGATCCACCTGTGTGATTTGTTTCTTGTTTCAGTTAATCAAGAAGCACTTATCAAACATTTATTTTGTGCCAGGCACTGTGCTTTATAAGCCTTGGGATTAAAAAAAAACCCAAACTTAACAAAATTGAGATCCTTCCCCTTAAGGTGCTGATGTTCTAATAGGAGGAGAGACAACTTTCAAACCACTGTGTATATACAAGATAAATTTATTGCAAATGGAAAAAAGGCATTGAAGGGGAGACATGGCCCAGGGAGGGGGAGGAAGATGGTAAAGGCCTACTCCTAGTGTTACAAATGTAGAAACAACAGGGGTTGGTAATGGATCGAGATGTGTGGGGTGAGTTTTAATGAGTGGTTTAAAATGATACTGAGTTTGAGTGACTGGAAGGATTTAGTGGTACCCTTGAAACTGAAAGGGAATTTGGGAAGAGAAGCTTTTGGAAAAAACATAATGATTTCTGTTTTGGACATTGAGCTTGAGATATCTTTGGGACATTCTCTTCATGATGTCTAAAGAGGCAGTTGGTTAATCAAAGCTGCAGCTTAGGAGAGAGTTTGGGGCTAGATTTATAGATCTGGGAATCATTTGGATAACTGAACCCATAGGAACTGGTGAGATCACCAAGGAAGATGGTATTTCAAGACAGATCTGTAGAGAGAAACTATGAGCCAGACATTGAATTCATTGAGCAAAACAGGAGAAGGTATTGGGGTTTGCTTTTGATAATGGTCACCAGGATCATAATTGGATTTGCTGGACTTGAATAGGGAGGACCTCAAAGGAAGGGAGAGGTTGCCAGGTGATGATGATAGTGGGGAAAGTCCAGAAGTGGCAGTGGGGAGCAAAAGGAGTATTCCAATTACCCCACCCTGACCAGTGAGTACATTGTGGACATGGAATTGGGTCCTGAGGCAGGAGATAGATAGACTTATTTATGAGGAACAGTTAGCAGGTCATTGTGACTAGAATGGAAAATGCATGGAGAATAATTTGAAAACTGGAAAGGTAGGTGGAACCTTATTGTGGAGTAGTTCAGATCCCTTACAGAGAATATTTTATATTTTAGCCTATAGGTAGCTGGAAGATTTTTTGGCAGAGGTCAGGCATGACCTGTGCTTTGAAAGTGTGGAGGATTAGCAGTTTGGAGGATGCTTTGGACCAAAGGAGAGACAGGAAGGCAGGGGGAATAATTGGGAGGTTATTGAAATAGTAATAGGTGAAGAGAGAGGTAAAAAGGACTTGAAGTAAGGTAGAGGCTCCCAAGAGGGAAGGGCAGGGACCCCCACTTTGTTGGGGATGTAGAGTTGACAAGAAGGTTGGGAGGGGTGGTGGAGGATGTGGGGGAAAGTAAAGATTCATGGACAAGTCGGATTGTGGACTGGTGCCTCCAGACAGAAATAGGGACATTTAAAGAAAAATGAGAGGGGAGAAATATAATCCCTTCCAATTTGGATATTTTGAGTTTGAGGTGCCTGTGGGCATGTGCAGATGGAGATGTCCAGCAGACAGTTGTTGATGAGAAATTGGAATTTAAGAGAGATGAAGGCCCAATATATACATTTAGAAGTCTCCTGTGTAGAAGTCATCATTTGACTCTATAGGAGCTGATGAGCTAACCAAGGGAAATAATTTAGGAAAAGAAGAGAGGCTGGTCTGGGATGGGACCTTTGGGTTGGCTTTGGGGAGGGGGCGAGCAGCAGCAACACCTAGGGGGAGAGGGGGGATGGTCTGGGGACAGTGATTGGGTTATTGGGTTTGGAATTATAGGGCCAGGTTGGATTTAAATCCTATCTCTGAATAATTGTGTTCTTGGTCAAGTCATTTAACCTCCTTAGATCTGTTTTCTCATTTAAAATGAAGGACTTGGATTAAATGATCCCTAAGGTCCATTTCTAAATCTCATGAGCCGGTGCTTTGCCTTGGTGGGTTTATATTCTGAGTCTGTGATGGGATCCTCCTGTCTTTAATACATCTGGTGTTATTTGTCCCTTGGTACACCATTGAAGGCCGGGGGTGGGGGTGGGGATGTTGGGACAAATTTCAAAGTCAAACACTGTATCCCTGGGTTTTGAACTTTTCTCTGTTGCCACTTCTTCTGCAATAGTCTTTTCCTTCACTTTAGTCCCACCCTGACTTTATTGTCACGTTAAGGAATTTGGGGTTCAGATTTCGTAGCATTGAAGCATGAATGGCAGCTCTGTGTAATAATACATTTTCGTATTTAACCAATCCTGTCACCTTGGGTCGAACACTTCATATATGTGGGCCTCATATAGGGAAGTTTCCTCATATAGACAATGAAGGGATTGGATGAGATAATGTATCTGTGTTTATTCCATTTCCAGAATCCTACAGTTCTGACGGTCCCCTGCAGGTACTCTGTCATCACTTTAAGTCAGCTCTCTCTGACAGACCCTTCACTAAAATGTTGAATTTGGGGTTGGGGGACAAACAACTCATGGGGCCTGAAAGAATGTAAATAATACTGTACGAGGGGGAGACATTTGTTTAACTCTTACAAGTTACTCTTCACTGGCCCCCTAGAAACTTATTTTGAATTCTCACAGCTCTTTTATAACTCCCCCTTTTTTTTTCCTTTTAAAAAACAAAAGACACAAAATAGCAAGTTCCTCTCGAGAGTTCACATTCTTTTGTTTCTGGCATAGTACTTCTTAAGGAATAATTTTTCTTGCCCTTTATAAGCCTGGTAGAAAGATGTCAAGACTGGATGAGGGAGGATAACTTTCCTTGTTCGCTCAGGCCATCTCTTTAATCTTGTCATTCCCATACATTTTGGCGATGCCATTTCTCATGCTTTAACCCTGCTGCCCTGAAGCCAACTTAACAACTCTCAGAATGTGTTCTGTTTATTCTTAATTCCAGTATTTAGACCATTACCATGTAAACAGTTAAATGTCTGATGATGGATTACCATCAAAACTTCACTGCTGTGCTGCTGCTGTAGTAAGCTAAAGAGTTCTTCACAGGTGGCCAGAGGAGTTCAAAGCACTAACTAACCCTCATACAGTACAATCCCTCTCACCTCTATGTGATGCATTTTGCCTAAAGAAACCAGCCTGGAAAATTTGCTACTGCATGTGTCTGCCTGATTGGAAAGGCAAGGGAGCAGCTGTTTCCACAAAGGGTGGGAGGAATTAATGTAGTCTGTAGTCAGTTGGAGTGGCTTTAATATACTCTTTCTCAGGGAGGAGACACAGGAGATTGTTTTTTGATAAAAAACAATTAGTCTGTAAAGAAACAGGATTAGTTGTATCTTGTCTTGTGCAGAAATCTGGGGAGATGACAGCAAAAATAACTTGCCCTTCCAGGTTTGGCTTTTTAAAGCTGTATTTAAAATATATAGTGATTTATTTTAAGTGTCTGACAAACTGTTTTAAGACACTCAAGACTTTGGAAGGTAATTCTCAGTTAAAACCACAAAACGTAGGGAACATCTTCTTTAGTAAACCCCACTTATCTTATATCCAGACGGGTTCTTTTCCGTCTTTTGTTACCACTTAAAAACAGAATAAAAACTTAGCACTTTTTATAGTATGACTGTACAGCCAAAGAGACGATTTTGAAGCTAGTGGCTAGGGTGTGGGTGTTTCTCTAAAAACTTAGTCCTTGGCCCTCACTTTTTCTGTGTCCCGAGAACTAATTTGACCTAGATGGTTTCACCTCTCACCTCTTTGCAGACGACTCTCAAATGTATGACTTCAGCTTTAGCCTTTCATCTTTTATCTGTTCTGCTGCCTTCATCCAGTAATGTTCATTTTCTTTTAAGAAAATGTTTTAGGGGCAGCTAGGTGGTGCAGTGTATAGAGCACCGGCCCTGAAGTCGAGAGGACCTCAGTTCAAATCTGGCCTCAGACCAAACACTTGACATTTACTAGCTGTGTGACCCTGGGCAAGTCACTTAACCCCAATTGCCTAAAAAAAAAATGTTTTATTGGTGACTTTGTAACAATGGAAAAGAATTAAGCAAAACAACCTGAGGCACCAACCCACCATAGTCATTGTTCAGAAACACAGCTTTCATTATGTCATTTCCCTGCCCTGAAAGTAGTAGCAACATTAGAAATGTGTGGATTGTTTCTGAAATTGCATAAATTGCCCTTATGCTCCTTGTCCTGGACAAAGCTTTCCAGTTATCAGATTGCATCAATTTATCCAACTTTATTTCCCATAATCCTCTGTAGTCAGGTCAGCCGCTTTGCTGGTCCCCAGCACACCTGGTATGTTGGTTGGCAAGACATTACAGGGAGATGTGGTGTTTTCTCTTTTGCCATTAAGTCCTCCTACAAGTGTCTGGGTGAGGACATAAAGGTTCAAAGAAGTTTTGAACACTAAACTCTGTGCTGGTGCTGAGGTGGAAGGAACTTTGTGTGCACAGGCATTATACCTTAAAAATATGAAATTTTTTCCCCCTCTTCTTGTTATCAGAGGGCGTGTCATGATTTTTGAATTTCTGATTATTTTCTGTTTTGTTTCTCTTAATTAAAAACATAATCATATTGACCTGATATTTTCATAAATGTTCAAGATTTTAGTTAGTACTGCTTGAAAGTATTCATAACTTAAGTTCTATTAAGATTAAAAGAACCATGGACAGTGGCCAGAGAATTGATTGTGGAATCATGAGTCTATAATTTTCTCCTCTGTAGTTTTGCTAGAGGTGAAAGTGCAAAGCCTGTGAATTTGAATTCTTGCTTACCCTGAGACACCTTAAGAGAGAATTTCTCACCAAAAAAATTTTTTTCTTAATCGTTAGAGATACTCAGCCATAGCTTGGTGGTTTGAAGGAGCCTTTGAATCTCTTAATAGCTTTACTTTTTGTCATTCGAAAAAGGGTGTGTTTGTGGATCCATAAATATAGTATTTGGGGTTGAGATTTTTTATGAAGTCTCTATCATGTTTCCTTTGTAATAAGAGTCCAATTACTATTTACAGAAAGTTTGATAATATAGCAATTTGGATTTAAAAGGTGTAATTGAAATATCCCCTTAATTTATGCTCATTGAAAAGAAAAATCAATTCATATATATCTACCAAAATTAATAGACCCAGATTGGGGGGTGGGGCAGGAAATCCTTCCTAAAGATTCTCTCAAGGCACTGAATCTTTAAAACACAAACAGTATTTAAGATGAAGTTGCAAAATGAATTTTCACCTTTTGAGTATAAGGGTATGACTGTATACAAGAATTGAGTATGGTTTGATTCAGAGGGCAATAATCTATGTCTTTGATCTGGAGTGAACACAGCAGAAACAATCATAGGCAAATTTGCTGGCAATTTTTCTTTTCCTTTTCTGTAAGCTTTGAGTGGGTTTCTTTACTTTTTAACCATCTGATGACCTTGTTTGAAAAAGGGGAAAAAACCATTTCTGTTCAGAAATAAACACGTAACTAGTGATTAGTAGGAGAATTTTCATGTGCTTCTGGAAGGAATATGTAACACCTGTTTCCAAAGAAAGCAAGAAAAATATTACATGTGTTTTTTCCCCCCAAAGATGTACTTTGTCCAACTGAATTGGACACCAAATAAAGAACCTTCATTATGTGCAGAATGAATGGCACCTTCTAAAAACTGCCCAGGTAACACATTATGGTATTAAAGAACTGAAAAATGTTTGCTAAAAGTAACCCAGGCTGCTTAAAAAAAAAAAAAAAAAGACTAAATGAATGGGTTGCATGAGTCAAATTTCACAAAAGTAAGTATGGATTTGGTGTTAGCCTTAAGTGTACATTTAAGTAGATGTTGCTATTGCTTAGATATGTTATCAGGTATATAAAAAAAAAGACCCCAAACCTCTCAAATAAACCCAAACACACTTAACCCTCCCCCTTCCTCCATCCTTATATGTAAGGACCTTGGTTTTCTCATGAAAAGTTAGATTGTTGGAATTACTTCTTTCTTTCTGGTTTAGAAATTCTATTATGCCTTTATCATAAGAGTTCTTAGAAACTGAGGCTTAATGGACACATAGGTGATTAGGACTCAGTTGTCCTGACTTCCTTTATCCCTGCCTGTTCATTTTCATAGATTCTGTAAACTGATTCCAACAGATCTCATCTCAGTTTCTTCATCAGTAAAATGAAGGGGTTGGTCTGTCTGTCTCCTGAAGGACCCTTCCAACACTAGATCTATGATCCCATGTCCTAATTATTCCCTGAACTTGGCACATTGATGAAACAGTAGGAAGTGGAGTGAGAGAACTCAACCTCAATGTTTTTTGGTTTATGTTAATTCCTTAAAAAGTTTCTCATCAAAACAAAGCCCCACTGTATCTTCATATTACTCTGATTTCTTTAGTCTTAGCCCTCAGATTTTTAAAGTCCTAATCACTTGACCCTGTTTCCTGCCAGAGGAAAGCAGAGTTGTGTTAATATATAGTTAAGTTAGAGATTATTATTTTTTTGCAAAGAAAATCTGAAGTTAGCCAAAGTAATATCCTTTTACATTTCGTCTAATTAAAAGGAACCACCCAGCTAGACTGATCTTCCTGTGTGGCTTTATTTAATGAAAGAGAGTAAGGAGAGATTTTTAAATTCCTAAAATTATGGTCATTGAAGTAGAGGTAGTTGTTGTTGCTTTGTGCTTCATCCCCTACTATAAACTGGTGACCCTGATGGATGGTTTTTACTGTTGCTTTTTGTTTTACATTATACTTTGGAATAAACTGTGAATAAAAAATGAGCTTAAGTGAGCTTAGCTTTTTTTTTTTTTTCAAATGTTTGGCTTCAAGCCAAGAGAGCATAAAAGCTGGTTTGAAGCTTAATTTAAAAAACAAAAAAATAAGATCATGGCAACTGATCTCATCACTTCCTGGCAAATAAAGGGAGAGGAAATGGACTCAGTGTCAGATTTTATGTTCTTGGGCTCAGATCACTGCAAATGGTGACTGCAGCCATAAAATTAAAAGACACTTGTTCTTTAAAAGGAAAGCTATGGCAAATCTGGACAGCATAGTAAGAAGCCGAGACATCACCTTGCCAACAAAGGTCCATATAGTGAAAGCTAGGGTTTTTCCAGTAGTAATAGTATGGCTGAGAGAGTTGGACTATAAGGAAAGCTGAGTGCTGCAGAATCAACACTTTCAAATGATGGTTCTGGAGAAGACTTTTGAGCCCTTTGGACAGCAAGGTGGATCAAGTCAGTCAATACTGAAAGAAATTATTTCAGACTGTTCACTGAAAGGACAAATACTGAAGCTGAAGCTTAAGAATTTCGGCCACATAGTAAAAACACAAGTCTTATTGGAAAAGACCCTGATGTTGGGAAAGATTGAAGGCAAAAGACGAAGGGGAAGGCAGAGGATGAGATGGATAGATGAATGAATATGAGCTTGAATAGATTTTGGGAGATAGTGGAGGATAGAAGGGCCTGCTGTGCTATGGTCCATGACGTTGTGAAGAGTCTGAAACTACTGTACACCACCACTACCACCACTCCTGGGAATCAAATGTGCACTTTAAGCAGCCTGTCTTTTCAAGGACCTTATACTCACCCAGAAAATCTATGTCATGTGTTATGAACACTAAAAACGTGATCCAAGTTTTCAGCAGCCATGAGGAAAGAAGAAGCACTCCAATTGTTGAAATGAGATCCCATCAGGTATGCTTAGGAAATTAGCCCATTTTTATTCTTTCTTTGTTTCTTTTTTTTTTTGTCTCAGACCAAGACTTTTTTTTTTATAATTAATTTATTTTTAGTTTTCAACATTCACTTCCATAAGATTGAGTTTAAAATATTTTCCCTCTCCCTCCTCCCCAAGACAGCGTGCAATGTGATATATTTTCCCATTAGTCATGATGTACAGAACAATTAGAATTAATGGGAGGAACCACGAGAAAGAAGCAATAAAATAAAACAACAAAGGAAAAGGAGAGTAAATAGCATTTATTTTTTGGGGGGGCAAGGGGAGGCAATTGGAGTTAAGTGACTTGCCTAGGGTCACACAACTAGTAATTGTCTGAGGCTAATTTTGTATTCATATTCTCTATAGAGCTGGTGCTTTATCCACTGTGCCGCCTAGCTGCCCTGAAATTATCCATTCTTAAAGATCATGCTGTTCCTTGTTGTTATGGTTCAAAACATTCTTTTCTGCATTTCTGGTGGTATTTTTAGATGACATAGAATAGATTCTTAGGAAATAATACTGTGATAGGGGCATTGAGACTCCTCTAGCTGTTAACTGTGCTCATCAATGTTGGTTAATTGTATGTAATGAATGAGGAAGGACAAGTGGACTTCAGGGACTATTGTCCTAATGCAGTACACCAACATGAGGGTATAATTACAAGAAAGAAGTTGGGTCTGGTTTGGTTCAGAAGGCAGTCATCTCTGTCTATGACTATTTTAGCACAGTATTTATCCTGTACAAGACACCATGGTGGGGGCCATTTCACCTCTTCCCTAAAGGAGAATGCCTTGTTGGGTTGATTTGGTCAAAACATGTTTGTTCCTAATTTTGTTACAAAATTCAAAATATTGGTCAATTTAAGAGAGGCTTAGAATTTCGTCCTCTTGCTACCTAAAACTTTTGAAGATAAGGGGTCTAGAGCATAATTGCCAAAACACTGAGCCTGAAACTCCTTCAGATTGAGATTGAAATGAAATTAGGAAATATTTAATGAAATTAAAAATATAATTCAACATAGATAATACTGATTTGTGGTTTTCTAGTCAATATCTTGGATTTGGTTCTATTTTGAGTTTGATCTAGGGAGAATGTGTTGACTAGCCACAAACAGGCATGGCATAACTTTAAATGAAAACTGGGAAACACATTCCTCTTTCTTAGGTATGTTCATATTTTTAGAAATAGGTTTGAGTAAAATTCAATAAACATTTATTAAATGCCTACTGTGCTAAGTACTGGGGGAGATAGAAAGTTTAGGTAATATTCATCTCCTATCCTCACAGGACCTTACAATATAGTAGAGGGGAATGACAGAATTACCTTCTTAGCAAATACAATAGTTACAGGCTAAGTACTTTGGGAGGGTGGGGGGAAGAAAGGCCAGGGCTACAAATGCACAGGGATGACTTCTCAGAGGAGGCAGTTGAGCTAAGTTTGGGTAGGATTTGCAGGGAGAAGGGGACAAGGTATTACAATTCCAGGGGGAGGGACACATCATGAACCTTTTGTTTTTATGTCACTTCTACTTTACAGTATCCCTCTCAGAAGGCAGTCTCATAACAAAAGAGCAAAAAGTGGGGGGAAAAGTCAGTTTAGCTAAAACTAACCAACACATCAAAAAAGGTCTGACAAAATAGGCTATGTTTCCTATTCATAGTTCTCCATCTCTGCAAAAAAATGGGGAAATTCACCTTTTCATATGCCTTTTTTGGGGGTTGAGTTTGGTTATTGTATTTTTGCAGTATTTAGTTTTTGTTTTTTGTTCTTGTGGTCCTTTACCACGTATATTATGAAAGTTAATTGTGTGATATTGTTTTCTTGGTTCTGCGTGCTTCACTTTGTACCAGCTCATATGTCTTCATGTGCTTTTTTTTCTGTTCATATTCATAGTTTCTGTATACTTATTTCTATTTCTTTATTTCCTCTTCATGGTAATATTACTTTAATCATTCCCCAATTGGTGAGAATGTACTTTTTATCCAGTTCTTTGCTTCTAGAAAATTGCTGCTATACATATTGTTATACATGGAGCTTTTCAGTCATTGAACTGTTTGGGATATGTGTGTGTATAAACACATGTATGATACATACACACACGTACATACATGTACGTACATTCACATGCCCAGTAATGGGATCTTCAAATCAAGGATATGGATATTTCACTTTCTTGGCATAATTCCAAATTACTTTCCAAAATGGTTGGACCAGTTCACAGCTGCACCAACATTGTATTAGTATACTAGCCTGTATTCTCATAGCCTCTCCATCATGGACTAGTTCTGTTTTTTAAAATCTTTGCCACTTTTTTTGGGCAAATCTCAGAGTTGTTTTAATTTGCCTCCCTCTTATTAATGATTTCGAGCTGTATTTCATGTGGTTGTTAATAGTTTTATATTCTTTTAAAAAGTTTGTATCCTTTGTCTTGAAATTACATTCATAAGCTGGAAATAAGTGTTGTTGGTTTAAAAAATTCTAGGCTGCCTTAATATTTAAGGAGGGGTTTTCATTGACAGTAACCTCATAGTACATACCTACCAAGACATAGACAGAGACGGTTGTGATCTGTGTCTTTGCTGGGAATTCCATACTTAGAATTTTGATGTGGCTGGGGAAAACAAAACAAAACAAAATACTGATCCATTACCTGTTTATGTAGCTCCATGAAGAACAACCTTCTTCTGCAAGAGAAAATAAGGATATGAGACAGTTTTCCTTTCATTAATGGGCTGTGTGCCCTAGAGATTATATTCTATGTTAGTCACCATGTCGATGCTTATGGATTCTCGAGATACTCTTCGATATTTGATACAAAGCCTTAAGAATGAGATCTGAGAGCACAACTCTCTTACAGCGGTGTCATCTCTGAACACGTACAAAGTAGGCACCAAGATTGAGGTATGGCGGAACAATTTTAGATGCCTCTGTTTTCTTTCTAATGGATATGGTGAAGTGATTGGGAAGAATCTTCACATCAAGGTCGGATGAGGGATTATTTGTAAGGTTCTCATTGACAGTGTTTCAGGAAGACTGTTTACCTGAATAGTCCTTTTCATCTTCTAAATTCTGACCCTCTTTCATATGAGAGTTGTGTTGGGACCATTACATTGAGCTGATCACTATTATAAATAAGATGCAATTCATCCTTCTGTTTCCATTGTAAAAAGAATGAGACTCCCTTTTGCTGGGAAGAATGCTTCCCTAATAGGTCTACAAAATTTCCATGATGTATTAACCTGTTGTATACTATCTTGTCTGTCACTGCCACTGTGTTCATAGCCTTCTTTAACTTAAAATTCTTTGCATTCCCCATTCCTAAAGGACAAAGGTCAAAATTTCCAGATCCAATTTCAGGACCTAAAATCTGATCCTAACCTTGACTTACCCATACAACAATATCTCCTGCTTCTATTATATATTTAGAACCTTGGCTCTAGCCAGGAGAACCTCCTTTATGTTTGCGGAATGTGCTGTATGCCCATACCCCCTGTGCCTTAGCTTATGCTGTCACCCAGATGTGGTAGTCCCTTTTCTGCACATTTTTTTGTTCTGCCTACTTTACTTATCCTTTGTGGTCCAGCCTAGTTCCGGTTTCTTCCTGGGAGTCTCCACTGACTACCCTAGTCTATGTTGGTCTTTTCTTTCTGTTTTATATATGATTTTTACCTGTCATTTCTGAAATTAGTCCTTCCCATTAAGTGTCTAATAAGAATGTACCCTATCTTCCAAACTGTCTTAGGTGCCACAGTCTTGTCCTGAAAAACTTTTTGGAACCGAGTTGAAATGTTACTGCATATTCTAGACTGGGTTTGCAAAACCAGCAGAAGCATAGTAACAAACAGATGTGTCGCAGATAACAGTAATATGCCCAAATGTTATCTGTCTTCTTTAAAAGTCTTAGATTTGTATTTCTGAATAGTCTTTGTTTCTTATATTGCCATAATATTTGGTATATTCGTCCCCCTCCTAGAGAGCCATCCCATATGACAAATAGTATTTTTTGGGAGAGGAAGAAAAAAAGCACATGTTAAAAATGTCCCAAAATGTACATTGAATAACCTCCATGAAGGTGAGGTATGTTGGGGGGTGTCTTTTTATATTTCTTTGTTTAAGTACCACTTAATCTTTATCATTTTGTTATATTTACTTTGATCTAATGGCTATGAGTCATATGTAAATTTATTGTTTAAACATCTTGGAGACCAAAACCTTATCAGAAATTGGAAACACCCTCCCCACCATTTGACCACTTTTCTGCTTATCCTAGGTGCATTAATATTGTCTGTACAGAATCTTTTCAGTTTCCAGTTCCCTCTTCTGCTGTAAACATAGTCCTGCAGTTACTTTAATCTTTTTTTGAGGTGGCCCTGTTCTCACTGGCTCTCTTCCCCCTACCTCTGATCCCCTCTTCTCATTGGATAGTCCGCCTTCTTTTACTACCCAAAAGCTGGTCCTGTTCTTTCTTTTTGTGTGTGTGTGCCCCCTTTCCCTTTTCTCTCACTCACTCTCTGTCTTCTCTTTCTGTTCACTCTAGGTCCTCATTCCTTGACCCTTATATCTATCTAGTCTTTTTCTTTTTCTCTGTAGTTTTTCTGCAGTCATAACTTCCAAGGTATCCATTCTGGGCTTTCCCCTCTTCCTTTTCTGCGACTGCCTTGTAGGCCTTTGTCCAAAGATTTCTCTTTTCCATTATGCTTCACTTAAAAAACAATGCCATTTATGCCCTTTACTGTGTCCTTCATTATGCAGCTCACCACTGATCTATGCCATCTCTTGTTGACATTTTTGTCTGGAAATCTCCCTGTTTCTATGCTCTCCCACTCCTCCAGGTGCCAGTTGCTCCCAGGGTTCTGACTCTGACCACCTCTCTTCACTCATAGGAGCATTGATCATCAGTGGAAGCTTCTCCCCCTCCCCCCATCACCCCCTCCCTTGTAGGTTTTTCTGTGAGTTTACAGAGGTCACTTTCTCCTTATTGCTAGCTTCTACTTGACTTCAGCACATCACTCCTATCACCCTGCTCCCCTCTTCCTTTCATGTACTTTTCCCTTGTAGGCAGACTGTGGCCATTTTCTATCCAAAGTACCCCCAGTTTGCCCCTTCACTATTACCTCTACCAGATTTCTGCCTTTGCCCCATCTGCTTGTGTACATTTAGAAATAATCTCTAATTGGTCTCTCTGTGGTCACTCTGCTGCTATTATTGTCCTTGCCTGCTATATTCATTTACTGCTTTTGCATTTTTGTGATTTGGGAGGCAAATAATCTCTTCAGTTCTGCTTTTCTTTACAAAAATATTTCAGACTTTATTTTTGAATGTCCATCTTTTGTCCTGTGTGGTTAAGCTCAGAATTGCATGATAAATCTGGGAGCTGTATACTGAGGCCCTTTTGTTTGCTCTTTGGAACACATTCCATTCCTTCCTTGGATGCAATAGTCCTATGTTATTCAAATGTCTATTCTTTTATAGTTGAAGATCCCCTGATGTCCTGTAGAACTTGTTTCCAAATTAAATTGTTAAATTTAACTGTTGTGTCTTTTTCTGGGGGCGGGGGAGGCACTCTGAATTCTTTTCAATTGGAATTTCATTTTCAATGTTCAGAAGTTCTGGTTAGTTCTTTTCTATTTTCTTCATTATAGTGTTAAGGTTTTTTGCCCTGTAGTATTCTTCTGGGAGAACCATGATCCTTAGATTTTGCCTGTGCATCCTATCTCTGAGTTGGGCATGTTTTGCTTGCATAGTGAGCATATTTTTGTTTAATGCTATTGTTTTTTGCTTCTATTATCCTAGGTTGTCCTTCTGTGCTCTTATTTCTTTGGTGAGGCTTTTGCCATTGCAAATTCAAATTCTTCTTTTCTGTTTATTATTTTTACTGTGCAGGACATAAATTCTTCTCTTATAATTCTCATTTTGCTTAAATCACTCAGGAATAGCAGATTCTGTATTCTCAAATTCTAAAAGATCCTTTGTCTCATCAAGTATTAGATCATTTTCCTTTATTTTGCAGTATTTATGCCTTAGGTTTTTCTTTTTTAATTAAATTTATTTTAGTTTTCAATATTCACTTCCATAAGGTTTCAAGTTTTCTTCCCATCTGCCCCTCCCCTCTCACTGAGAGGGCATGCAATTTGATGTAGGCTCCACATATACCTTCATATTAGACCTATTTTCATATTAGTCATGTTCTAAAGAAGAATTAGAACCAATGGGAGGAACCACAAGAAAAAAGAAACCAAAAAAAGAAAAAGAGCAAATATGGTTTGATCTGCATTCAGACTCCATAGTTCTTTTTCTGGATATGGATAGCATTTTCCATTATGAGTCTTTTGGAGTTGTCTTAGATCTTTGCATTGCTAAGAAGTCCAAGTCTATAATAAGTCTGTCAAAGTTAGTCATCACACAATGTGGCTGTTACTGTGTACAATGGTCTTCTGGTTCTGCTCACTTCACTCAGCTTTAGTTCATGTAAGTTTCCAGGTTTTTCTGAAGTCCACCTTCTCATCATTCCTTTCTTTCTTTTTTTTTTTTTTGGTAGGTAATGGGGTTAAGTGATTTGCCGAAGGTCACACAGCTAGTAAGTGTCAAGTGTCTGAGGCTGGATTTGAACTTAGGTCCTCCTGACTCCAGGGCCACTGGTCTATCCACTTCGCCACCTAGCTGCCCCTCATCATTTCAGTATTATTCCATTACATTCATATACCACAACTAGCCCCAACTGATGGGCATCCCCTCAATTTCCAATTCTTTGCCACTACAAAAATATATCGTATCCTTTGACCATTTATCTGTGGTTACTATTTTGCTTGTTGATTTATCTGTTTATATTCAAGGTCATTGAGTTTTCATCTTCATGAAATCTTTGGTACTTTGAATAATTTTCTCCCTTATTTTCCTTGTCACTCACTTCCTGACTCCCTCATCTCTGGTTTCCTTGGAGACTGAATTCTTAAAGTGTCCCAGCCTCCTCCCACAATGATCAGTTCATTACTCATCCACTTAGGTCTATGCCCGAAATGACTTTTGAGTGGTTAGAACTGGCCCCAACTGGATGGTGTGTTTTTTTCCCTCAGGCTTGGTGGAGTGCTAAATTGCTATACAGCGGGCCTTCCCCCTCCCCCAACCCTTCCCTTAACCCTCACCTCCTCACCCCCATTTCCCTGGCACTGTTGCAGCACTGGTGCTTCTGGGTTGCAGCTCCTGGTAGGCTTTTGCTCCTGAGGGGCTGTGGCCAGGCTAACTGTCAAGGCTGTAGTGTGATGGCACTGGAAAGAGTGTGGAGATTCGTTTTGATGTAAACCTGTGTGGGGTTCTTGGGCCTGTTAGTGTGGCCTCGATAACCATAGTGTGGGAGGTGGGGAAGGGGTACTGAGTAATCTTAGGGTCAGTGAGAAACACTTTTTGTTTTTTAAACCTTCTGTGTTCTGGATGGATAAGGTGGAAATTGATTTTTATTTTTGATGTGTTATTTCTGTTTTGAAGAGGTTTGAGAGGTTTTGGGGAATTGGGGTAAATGTCTAATCTTTTATCTTGTTGCTCACATAACCCAGTAGTCAAATTATTATCTCATTCTTATTCTTACAGCAAACTGGAGAGGTAGGTACTGTAATTATCCCCATTTTACAGCTGAGGAAACTGTGGCAGAGGTGAAGTGACTTGCCCGGAGTTGCACAGCTCTTAAGTGTTTAAGGCTGAATCTGAACTCAGGTCTTCCTGACTCTGTGCCCAGCACCAACCACTAACCACTTGTCACCAGCTGCCTAATAGACCAGCTGTCTGAATAGGTAGTGGGGTCTTAATATTTGAACATTTTTTTTTATTTAAAAATATGCCTCTTATCTGTGCTAATAGTTGATCTTTACATGGGTTATTCCAAAAGATACATTAATTAATTTTGGAAAACAAGTTGCTTGGTTTCTTTTTCTTAAAAAATTTTCTCATGCTGAACTTCAACACCTAAAAAAGGCATTTCCGCATGCACAGCAGAAGTTTGAAAACTATCCTGTTTGTTACTTTGTCCTTAACTTCATCTGTTGTCTCCTACAAGTGTTACAGTAGAACCCTTTTTTACATCACTATTTCTCCTCCTCTTCACTCCTCATTAACAGAGTTAAAGAAAGGGGAAAAAAACCCTTGTAATAAACATGCATAGTCTAGCAAAATGTGGTCCACTCGCTGGCCATGTCCAAAAATCCATACTTGCCTTTCTGTCATATGGTGGATAACATCATCCTAGGTCCTCTGGAGACAGGTAGATTCATATTGCTTTGCTGTGATTCATTATGAGCTTTGCTCCTTTGGTGCTCCTTCCCTTCCCCCTCTTCAACTTTAAAAAGTTTTTTTTTTTTTTTTTCACGAACAGAAATGGAAGGGGTGGGATTGGTGGAAGGGTAGTTCATTCTACTCATGGAGCCTCGAATAAGGTACAAAAGGCTTCCATGACAAGTTTTTCTTAGCTTAACTTCCTATTGTACCAATTCTGCTCTTCCCTGCAGTGGACTTACTTTATGATTAGACCTTAAGTATGTGGAGAATTTAAGAGAATTCTTTCCTGTGAGATTGGGAGGGCAAGGATGATATAGAGGACAAGCTGCTGATCAGAGAATGCTGACTGCCTTTGGTGTTGTGGACTGATACCTCTTTCTCAGAAAAGGGCAAAAGGGCCAAGGTTTGCATTCAAATAAATACTGATCTCTTCCTGATGAAGTGTGCCTTTGAAGAGAATTGAATTTAACCATGTGTGTCTTTTTTTTCCCTTCCCCCACAGCTGCCTTGCCCTTGATTGTTCTAAACTTGGCCAAAATAAAGCCATATCAAAGAGGCTTTTTCTGTAGTGACAACAGCATCAAGTATCCGTACCATGACAGTACCGTCCCATCCCCTCTCCTCTACGCAGTGGGGTTCACTCTGCCTATTTTTTCTGTAAGTAACTAACTCTATAGGTAGTGGTGGGGATGCTGACATGGTGGTGGTGGAGGAGGTATTACGGATTTGGGATGGGGTCTAAGTCCATAGAGCAATTGGTTGAGGAGAATACCCACTCTCACAATTTAATCTGTCAACAGGGAGCCAATTAAGGATCTATAGGATGTTAGAATTAGAAAGGGGCCTTCAGAATCATCTCATCCAAATTTTCTCCTCTGAAATTTAAAGAAATGGAGAGGTCTGGTAGAGACATATTCAAGATAACACAGGTAGTGGCAGAGCCAAGAGACTAGAATTATTTATTTTTGATATGTTTTATTTTTGTTTTTTTTTTTTGTGAAGCCAATATTTTATTAAGGTTTCAATAAACTTACGTAATGGAAACATGTAATTGAAAAAAAAATTTACACTGACCTCATGACCACCAAGCCATTATAATAGTTTACTAACAATAATTGACAAGAGAGTGACTCAGTAAAATAACTTAATCCAGCAGTATAATGAAAACATGGTCAGTAGAAATGAATATGAATATATCTATCTATCTATATGTTCACACAATCAGGGAGCAAGGCACATTATGACATAAGAGCATACATTTATGCAAAAGACAAGACAAAAATATTAAATTTAATTATATCCTTACTAAATTGTGCATATTCTTTTGTATATTGGGTACTTTATAATGCAGTTCCTTTTGTACTCTCTCTCGTGTTTAATATGTGTTTATACATACATGCACACACACACACATATATACATATACATATACATATATATGTGTATGTGTATATATATATATATATATATATATATATATTTATACTTATTTATTTATTTTTGGCAAAGCTTTCCCAGACTGTAGAAGTCAGAGGTTCTAAGAGCCTCCTTCTTCTCCCCCTGAATATGGTTTAAGGGGTTGTGGTGAGGGAGGAGTAGGAAATGGGGGAGGCAATTCCATTTAAAGATAAAAGGTGCAATTTCTTAGAGGTAAACATGAATGTGTTTACATTTAGTACATGCTTTTGCACAGACTAATAACTTTTAATGTGCATCTCTGTACAGAATTCCATTAATGGCTATTAACAAAATGAAGCTGCAAAACCATGGGAAATATTTAACTTACTGCTTGTTTCTTAAGGATTTTTTAAGAGGTAATTTTGATGTGATTATTAAACATGTATATTAAAAAGAAAAAAAACCCAGCAATACAACCCCCTGAACCAGAGTTATGCTCAAACCAGATTAAAATGTAATTGGGAAGTATTTAGCAAAATAAATAAAAATACAGTAGAACAAAAATAATGCTAATAAGTGGTTTTCTATGTCTCTGTGCTTCTATTTGCATTTTGACATCTGTCCTAAAAACCCTTACAGTTGTCTGGGATTGAGAAGAAAGTACTTTTAATTTGAGGAATGCATATAACACCACAGTCTGTTCAGTGGAGAGAATGTAAATAGACGCACTGTCCCCCCCCCCCCCCCCCCCCCCAAGGCCTCACCTGTCTAGTTTGCAGGATGGTCTGACCTTTGATCATGTTAAGTAACTGGAACTTGTCCTCCTTTTAATGAAGGATCCAACACCTTATTCCTTTATTTAAGTCATTGAAGATTGAACAAAGAATCACTGTCCTCTCTTTTTGTTGTTGCCTGTTCTGAGATTTAGAGCTGAAAGTAACCTTTGAGATCATCTAGTCCAACTGTCTCATTTTGCAGGTGAGGTAACTTGCCCTACAAAGAGGGAGAAATTACTTGCCAAGGTTACAGAGGTAGAAACACCTAGCATTCAAGCCCACATCTTCTTACTCCACATCCCCACTCATTCTGTGACACCTCGCTGTTTTGCTGCTGGGGCAGAGGAGAAGAACCTGCTTGGCTGATGAGGGGCCTCTCAGGCCTTATCAGGGTGTAGGGTCTAGGTGCTCGCTGTGACCTTCCCCCAGCATTGACCTCGTGGCATTTCACTCTTTCTTCATATTGTAGTGGCTCAGTGTTGCATTCAAATGGATGTGTGATCTTGTTGATTAGATGGTGCAGGTTATAGCTCATTTAAGCCAGCCCATTCTGTGCCCTCTTGCCCAGTGTTTTTAGTCCTTGGAGGTTCAGGATTAGGGCTACTAATATAGACATTAACTATCCTTTCAGCATGAGAACTGAAAGTAAATACTTTCCTGTTTCATAGCATAGTTTGAGTTTGAGTTCTTTCTCTTCTCTCTCTCTCTCTCTCTTTCTTTCTCTCAGAGCATTCTAAATAAGATCCCCCTGAAATCGATAATATATTGCCTGACGTATATAGTCCCTAGTCTGTTGTGACATTTAAAATGTCTAAAAAAAAGATTTCATGAATATATTATTTACAAATGTTATTGAAGAAGGTATCTTCATTTGATATATTTTAATTTAACCTCATAAATGAAAATTATCTCTGTAATATGGATGTTTTTGCATAAAGTATTGTACTTACATTATCTTAATGCTAAAGGGGAAGGTAAGTATAGTAGGAGATAGAGACAAACTTTTAGTTTTCCAGGGGGTGGTCACAGTATCTTATTCATAGCCACAATGAAAGGCCAGGTGATGGGATTATAGCCTCAGGTGAAAGCCAGAGATTTGGCCATGTGGGAAAGTCCAGGGTTTTTCCTTTCTGGGGTCCAGAACCCAACCCCATCATTCTCCCCTCAAACAAACGGGACCCAAATTCTTTTAGGGTAGGAGATGAAGGTCTTGGCTACTAAAACTGCTTCTTGCCAGCAAGGGGCGTAAAGCTGTCCCTGTCTCAAGGGGGTCCCAAAGAGGTTGACAGGAACTGTTTTAATGAAACTGAAGATGTCTCTGATTTAATTTCAGTTGTTTGGGGGTATTGAATGACTACACAGTCAGGTCAAAACAGTAAGATCTCACACACTTGCATTAATCTTTTACTGACCACTTGCTAGGATTATAGAAATTTACTATAAAAGGATAAAGCAGGTCCTCGATTTAGGGCCCAAATATGACAGAATAAAACAGCTTTAGCTCTGTTTGGATCCAGATAATTCAGTTTTCCAACCATGCAGTGTCAAATCCACCTCACAGCCAGGTGGGTAATATTCCTTATCAAAGGAACATAATGGGGAAACTGAGCCAGGAGGATCCCATCTTGGATTGAGACTGAAATTGTCCTCTCAACTTTTCCTGATGCTGACTTCCCACCAGTATCACATTCTCTCTGAGTAGCTTGTGGCATTTCTCTCAGATGGTGGATTATTGATTATCCATGGAT
Source organism: Vombatus ursinus (assembly GCF_900497805.2). Taxonomy (NCBI): domain Eukaryota; kingdom Metazoa; phylum Chordata; class Mammalia; order Diprotodontia; family Vombatidae; genus Vombatus; species Vombatus ursinus. The sequence continues at coordinate 21,761,876 of NW_020954550.1, forward strand.
TATGATCCATCAGACAACTCAAAATAAAATCCCTTGAGCTTTTAACCTCAAACAGCAAGTTTCATAGCTTAGGAAAAACTTTTCCAGGATTTACATCTCAAATTTAAATTTGTCCTGGTGTAAAAAGCCAATCATTAGAGATTATTTCTATATACTTGCAAATTCTTAACAAGCCAAACAAGATTTTTGGCAAGTTTTCACATTAAAACAATAATCAACAATAGCCAAATTTATTTTAGCGGTAACCAAATTATGAAAAGTTGCTTGACATAAATTGTTAAATGCATTTCCAAATTACTTTACACAGAGAATCAACATCTCTTAAAAGAGGGTACTTACCCAAGGTTCTTTACCTTGAGCAGGCTGGGTGATGCTTCTAGGCAAAAGTTGCCCCAGGGCCCAGGGCCATTGTAGAGAGTGAATGGAGGGGGGTGGGAAGGGTGAAACTCTCTTCTCCTATGAGAGGTATTAACAAACCCTTTTGACTCAAGGGAAGGGAGTGTGAGAAGGGAGTGACCAGGGTTGTAAGGAGGTGTTTCTTAGATTGTATTGGAACTATGAGTGAAGATGGTTTAAGTATTTTGATGACATTTAAAAGCAGATTTATATAGAAGGAAAAATCATTCAGTGATGAAATATATTGCTAATAATCAAAATTGTAACTCATTTAGTTTCACATGAGCTGTTTTCACTGAATTCTGCTGTGGTTTTCCCTTTTGCTATGGTTTTTTCAACTGACTCATTGGGAAAACATCTGCTCATGAAATCAACTGCTTAAAAAGAGTCTTTAGTGTTAAACAAGTTATTAGTATTAGGGCATGTTATAGAATGCCTCTGATGAGGTTAACTAGTTACACCCTATGGCAAATGGGGCGTGCCTCACTGGAAACCAGATGATTTGGTTGTCTTATTTGCTAAATTCTGTCTCCGTAAATTAGTGGCCTTTATTTGCTGTCTCTTTTATTGCTTTTCCTTAACAACGTTAAAGTGTTTGAAATATAGCCTTCTTTTGTGCTGTCTGAGTAAAAAGTACATCAGGTGTGGACAAAAAAAAAAAGACAACAATCTTTTTCCATGTTTATTAGCACTTTATTGTTTGTAAAATTCTTTCCTCACACCACTTCAGTATTTTAAGTAGTAGTGTTCCCATGTTATAGCTGAGGGAGCCGAGGCTCAGTTTATGTAACCTCTAGGGTTACACTGGTAAGTGGCAGAGTTGGGACTCATCCGTCTTCTGACTTCAACCAGTACTTTTTCTACTGTATCATATTGCCTCCTGTCCAGTAATTAACTGGATCCTGTAGGGGGAAGCCTAATAAGTTCAGCATGTTAATTTTCTCTACCAAAAAAATGTATCCCTTTCCTATTCCCACAGAACTTTTGAGACAATTTCTGAATATTTTGGCTCTGTAATATTCTCTCTCTGTCATGGACAAATGGTGAATTTGGTCACTGCCCTTCGTTTGACCTTAAGAATTTTCCATTGTCAATTGACTTAACTTAAAAGTGAAAATGAGGTAGGGTAGCTTTCCCGTCTCCTTAATGGTATTTTGAAAATGAGTGGAGGAGGCTGTATGTATTCAAGAAACTGGGTTATCTTCCCACAGTGTTGCTTTTCTTGAGGGTTGTTACTAAAAACATGTTTGAAGTGTCCTGCCACAATGATGAAGCTTCTTGCTGTATAAAATCACTGAAAATTACTACAACATGAGTATTTACTTGGGCGAGTGAATATCAGTGTAATTAACTCCATGGAATGGTATTACTTGACTGTGGAGCAAGCATATAATTGCTCAGTCTTCCATATACTTATTTTGATTGTCATTTTGTCTGGAAGGCAGAATTGGGGAAGGAGGAGCAGGAGAAGAGGGGTTAATCAAAATTGTAGGAATTACCTTTTAATTCACAAATAATTTGATGAAACTTTAAATCCAGAAAATGTAAATGCTTTTTATCAATAAGTTATTTTCTTTTGGTGAGCCATGTTTATTGTAGCCACTTATAACTAGAAAAAATGTAACTTGATTCTCATAGGACAGGTCTTATAATTATTCAGTTCTGTGATTAACAAAATATTTATGTGGGTGTACTCACTGGACACTGGTGTTCCTGATAAAGGAACATGACTATCAATTTTTTTTTTTTGGTAATAACACTTAAATTTTCCTGGCTGCCTAGATGAGAATATTTAAGGATTAATTTACAAGTAATTTTTAATGGTAAAGATTTCTGCTAAGATTTAGTACTGGGCCTTTAGAAGTTAAAAATTTTTGTAAAAAATTTTCTGCTTTAAAATATTGTGCTTGTTTTGGTGTAAAGATACATTTAAATTAGGAACTTGAAATGAGAATGGGGAAAAAATTTATCCCAGAAAGTTCTAAAAAAAAAAATTCTAAAACTCATAAAAAAGTTCATAAAAATGCCATCTTAGAACTGCTCCTTTATGTAGGGAGTATAGAGTTAGAAATTCAAACTCCCTTCCCCCCATGACAAAACTTAAGTGAGGCAGACACCTCAAAGTGTCCTGTAAGTTTTGACTACTACCTTATTCAGTAATTGGGAAGTGTATGGCCAAAATAGCCTCCTGGGAGGAGCAATATGTGAAGCTTTTCAGCTGTCCCTTGGAGCCACAAATAGCTTCTCTCACATGCCAATTTACAGGAAAATCACTTAATGTTTTATTGTAGCAAAATCCCTCAGGTCAGGCCTGCGCTTTTCTTGTCTGTCGCTGTGTCTCAACTTTTCCCTTGTTGCTGTTTGCTTTTTTTTTTCCCCCAGAGTCTCCTCTTAAATATATTAAATGGCATTACATTTAAGCCTTTGTATGAAGGTGCAGAGACTGAGGAAGTGAAGAGCTGTGGGTTTGAAAGGATATACTTGGTATCTACAGTATATTTTTCACTGACTTAAGAAAGAAACTGATTCTTTCAGTTTCAGGTCAAGATTCTGTAGTAACAAGAAGACAGAAAGAAGACATGTTGTGATTATTATTTTTGGGATAGAAATTTGCCTTTTGATGTCTGATTTTCTGTCCCTCAACAGAGACAAGTCAGCACAAAGCACAAATGTTGCTTCAGTCTCAAAAGTGGGGTGCCAAATGACTGACACTTTGTCCCTAGGGGTGGGGAGATGGGATTCAGGAAGATACAATGTAGAAGCTCCCTTACATTTCCTTAAATTTCCCTTACATAGGACTGATGGACTGAGATACATAAGACTTAGTTATTTGAATCTTACTGTAAATAACTTTTTTGTGTGTGTGTGAGGCAATCAGGGTTAAGTGACTTGCCCAAGATCACACAGCTAGTATGTGTCAAGTGTTTGATCTGAGGCTGGATTTGAACTCAGGTCCTCCTGACTTCAGGGCTGGTGCTCTATCTACTGCGCCACCTAGCTGCCCCTGTAAATTACTTTTAATCAGATTGTTTTCCTAGATAACATCCTTATTGAGAGAATAGGACTTTTGTTTCTGGAGGAAAAGGGAGATAATTTTGGAACACAGCATACTTAAGAGGATGGTAGAGTTCCTGGAGGACTTTGGGTATCATGAAGATAAGGAGGAAGAGGTATCAAAAGCGAGGTGCCAGAGATCAGCTTTGCATTTTGTAATTTTACCCTTAGTGGCTAAATCATTTACATCACTGTAAATATTATGTTCTCTGTCTATATTTCCAGTCCCTGTTTTTGGAGCTTTGGCATACCCGGGAAATGAGGGGCTGGGTGGTTCTGGGTGCATATGTCATGTTCGTTATGGTGGTACTGAAAGCATTATTTTTCCCCTCTGAACTTGCTTCCTGTTAGAAGTTGGGAGAACTGGTGTGAAGTAGTGTTAAGAGCATTAGACTTGGAGTTGGAAGACTTGGGGTTCTCATTGTACCACTGGCATTCACTGGTTAGTTGTTTTATAGCTTGTCTGACCCTGGGGCAGACAAAAAAGGACCGGTGTCCTTTTCTGTGAAAAAAAGAAAGGATTGGACTGGTGGTCTGGAGTGATGGGGCCAAAATAGCTGAGCTGTTGCCGGGGCTGACTTGTTAGATGATCAACACAACTACTAACCTTTTGCATATGTGCCTGATTGTTGCTTTCTAGATTATGAGAACAAAAGGTGTGAGCTTCCAAACTATTACACATGACCTTGTCCATGTTGCTAAAACAGCAGGTGCACATTTTTCCTATTACAAAATGGATGCTTTAAGACTCTAAAAGGCATGGCTAAAAATGTAACTCATCACTCTGGGGAAGGGTCTTGATTCCCTATATAGCACTCACCTTTTGGATATTCTAGTTTGAACAAAGACTTTCTTTCCAAACCCAAGTCGTTCAGGCCTTGGTTCCCCAAAGTATTTAATAAATTTTTTCCCACGTATATGTGTCTTTTTTGTGCTCTCTTAAACTTTGTGTCATATTTCAATCTTTGAAGTTGGAATCAGAAATCATCTGCAAATTATTTTCTTTCCCTAAATGCTTATTATTAATCTTCTAATATTCAACTGAGGGCTTCTGTTATAATGTTTATTTTCTGGGTCACCATTACCAATTTGTTTTTATTTCCAAGCCATGGATCCATATTCATAAAGGTAGGTTGTCCAGTGTCACCTGATACCATGAATCTTTCAGAAACTCAGTTTTGGAAAAATAAAGATAATAAAAATAAGTTTGAAGGAATGTGTCAGCAAAAATATTAGAGGCCATTATGTGTCTTTGTCCTCTGTAACTTCTTCAGCTTTTTATCTTGACTGACTACCCTCAGGTATAACTCATAGAGGAATTTGTGGCTGCTTAAGAATAGTAACTAATGTAGTAGTAGTCCTTATTTTAAGATTGTATTGATTCAGTTCTTAAATGTATTTATTAAGCTTCTACTGTGTACTAGACACTGTAAATACAAAGAAAGGTAGAAACCTGTCCAACCTCTCATTAAGCTTACAATTAAATGGAGAAGACATCACAAACAACTATGTACTGTCAATCTCTGCAAGAAGGCATTAAGATGAAGGGGGACCAGGAAAATCTTCAGAAGGTGGGATTTTAGCTGAGACCCAAGGAAACCAGGGGGCGGAATATTCCAAGCATGGGAGACAGCCATTGAAAAGTCTGGAGATAGTGTTTTATGTGAGGAAAAACAGTGAGAGAGATGATGAAGGTGAAATTGATAGGCCTTCACATCAGATTGGATATGGTGGAGAGAGATAGGAGTGGAAGATGATACCTAGGTAAACCTAGGTGACAGGTAGGTGGTTGGTGTCCTCTACAGTAATAGGAAATTTAGGAAGAGGAGAGGGTTTGGGGGCTAGTGGTGGGGAAATGAGTTCTGTTGTGAACACATTGAATTTAAGATATCTCTGGGATGGATGCCTAATAGGGGTTAGAAATACGAGTCTCTAGGTTAGAAAAGAGTTTAGGGCTGGATAAATAGATCTGAGAAACATCAACCTAGAGATAATTGAATCCATGGGAGCTGATAAGATCACCAAGTGAAATTGAATTGAGGGAGAAGAGAATTTGGCCCAGGATAGTGATTTTCTTGGGGGGCATGGGGTGTGTACTTACAGTTAGCAGGTAGGACCTGGATGAAGATCCAGCAAAGGAGCCTGAGGAAATTCAGTCAGACAGATAGGTGGACAACCAGGAGACAACAATGTCACAAAAACCTAGTGAGAAGAGAGTATCAAGAAGAGGATGGTCAGCAGTGTCAAGCTGAAGATCAAAGAAGGATGAGGACTGAGAAAAGACCATTAGATTTGGCAATTAAGCAATCATTGGTAACCTTGGACAGAACACTTTTAGCTGAATGATGAAATCAGAAGCTAGATCACAGTTGAATATAGAGTAGGAGGAAAAGTGGAGGCATTCATTTGGTGGCCCTCTCCAGAACTTTAACCTGAACAAGCCGGAATAAGCATCTCCTTTTCTCCTCCAGTTGTCAGGGAAAGATTTAATATATTGATTCATAAAATGGTCACAATTTTTACATCAGTTTTGGTAGTTCAACTGTGGGTGTTAGACTTAGCTACTCTGATCAATACAGTAATTGAAGACAGTTCCAAAGGACTCATGATGAAAAATATTATCTACCTGACCCTTTTTTTTTTTGCAACATAGCTGATATGTAAATGTTTTACATGATTTCACATGTATAATTGCTATCATGTTGCTTGCTTTCTCAATGTTGGGGAGGGGCTAGAAGGAGGGAGAAAATTTAGAATTCAAAATTTAAAAAAATATTAAAGTAACATTTAAAAATGTACTGTTAGAAAAAAAATCATAGGACGCAGAGCCAAGTGACTGGGCTCTTGCCCTTTTACTTAACTAGTTGTGTGACATTAGTTGTCATTTAGCCCTGTTGGACCTTAATTTCCTCAATTTTAAATTTTAAAATGAGAGGTTTGAACTGAATTATTTCTAAAGTCTCTCTGCCTCAAAAACTCAATTGATTCAGAGCAACAAATACTAGCACAATTTTTACCAAACCACTTAAACAATGCTTAGGAAACAAAGGTTACACATGATAAAGGAAATTTTTTAAAAATTTCCCCCTTCTTTATAAAATAAGAATAACAACCTATGACTCAGTTTTGGTCATAAAACCCTTAATTTTGGTGATAAAGTATTGATTCCTGTGTGTGTATTTTAGACAATTTTGTATTACGGGTGTATGGATATGTACATCAGAAAAAAATCTTTATTAGATTACTGTTAATATGGGATTAAATGGGCAGTGCTTCTCTGATCACCATTCAGCTGGATTCTCTTGCATTTTGATAGACAAGATTTACAAAACTTTCATCCTTAGTCCCCATTAGTCCTTTGAATGTGAACATAATAGAATGAAAGTCCAGTTCAAGTGTGTCTAAGTAATGGCCTTGGCAATACAAACATCTTTTGTATATATTGCAAGATACTTTGTATCTCTTTTATTCTACTCTGATTTAGTTTTAGAAAGAGAAATCCTGCTAAAATTCTAGTCAACTGCTGTTTGTTTCTTCCAAACCTTACATTCAGCTGACCTTGTTTAATCTCATATATTACACCCTAATAAACTTGGCATTAGGGAATGTTTGATGTCTTTATTCACATATCTACCAGTATTTTCTCGGAAATTTTTGGGAAAACCTCTTAAAACTCTGTCTTAAAACTTAACTGCTAATATTCTACAATCTATTTCAAAGGTATGACTGTTTCTCACATAGTGAAAATTATCATGTTGCCTTTGATGTGTAACAAAATTAAAGTATACATTTTATTATACATAATTTTTTTTAAAGAGTCCTCTCATTTCTCTGTTATGTTGGTATTCCAGTCTTCAATTGGTTTTGCCTTATTTAAATGAAACTCTGTCCTGAAACAGTTTAATTTGGGTCTCCCTTGTAGCATCTCCCAAAGCTTTCAAAGACCCTTGGTTACTTTTTAGGCTTCCCAGGTTGTTAATTTTTCCCTTTTTCAAAAAAAAAAAAAAAAGAAGTACCTCATTCTAAAGCGATCAGAAAAACTAGTTTGGGAGAGGCTGATTTTTTGGGTGGAATTTCATTGTAAGGAGTTTGGTGCCCTTTTTGGAGGATTTAATCCTTGTTGCGTCTGGGATAAGATCTTCATTCGGTCCACTCAGCAAACATATTCAGTGCCTCTTCATTCATCAATTTAAATAAGAATGTATTAAAACTGCCTGCTGTGTTCAAGACACTGTGTTAGGACCTAGGGATATAAAGACTTGATGAAAAACAGTAAGTTTTTACTTCCTGTAAGACAGCCTTTGCAGTGCTTACAAAGAACATTTGCACAGATAATTTGAGGAAGGAGAAAGGACAACATTTTTTATTCAGAGCATTTTGTTGGATGAAGAACAAGACCTCAAATATGTGTCATTTGTGGTGGACTATTTCATACTTAGGTGTCTGGATTTATATGGACTTTTCTTGGTGCTTAAGAATTCTTTTGATCTCAGTGCTCCATTTACCTACCTGGAAGGGAAATTTTTCTTGGAGCATTTTGGTTTTGTTTGTGTTTAAAACATTTTTTTAATGACACTAACTATCCTGTTGTGGCTTTACTTTTCAGCTTTCATTTGTACTTCATACATAGGAATCTGATGGTTGGACTTATTTGCACCAGCTTTCTTGTCATTCGGAATTTTTAAGTGCTTGCTTTGTGCCAGGTGCTGTGCTGAGCTCTGAGGATACAAACTGGAGGAGATGGTCCTCTACCTGGAGAAGCCCACACAGAGGAAAGCTGCAGTTCTGATAGAAAGGCCTGGAAGTTCTCAGGATATAGGTGCATAGCAAGGCCTAAAGATCCTTAGGGTACACGGGCAAGTCACCTGGCAGTGCCCTAGGGTCTGGCAGCCTGGTTTCAGGGCAGAAAGTAAAGCTTCAGAGGACAAGCTTCAGGTATGGCAGATAGTAGACCCTCTGGGGCTTCCATCTTTGTTGAAGGACTGTAGTTGGTTACTAGGTGGTAAAAGAGAGGAAATCTGAGTAGAAATTCTCCCTTACTAGTGATCCTGAGCAAGTCATGTAGTAGCCTCACCTGTAAAATGTAGAAGGGCCTCTAAGGTCCCTTCCAGCTTTAAATCTGTGATCCTATAACTTGCTCCTCATTTAAAGGGTGTGAGTAACCATGTTTGCTCTACAGCACAGGAGCCCTAGATGGGCTCATCCTCCCACATTACAAGAGTGGACATGAGGGCATTCTGAGTTTCCTTGTGCTGAGTAGGGATGAAAGATTGTGTCCAATCCAGGAGAAGGGAACAGAAAGGAAAGAAGACTTTGGAAGGAGGATGAGGGAGTGAGTGCTCAGCTACTGTCTGCTTGAGGTGATGAGATCCTTCTAAGAGATTTGTTTGAAGCAGACTTGAAACTATTATCAGAGGCAATCTGGCAAAAAGTTTACTAGCAGTAACTACAGTGGAATATAATAATTATACCTAGATTCTATTAAAAAAAGTGAAGTGTAACAGTAGGTCAGACTTTTACAGTGCTTTATGGTTATAAAGCACTTGACATTGATTATTTAATTTGAGCCTTAATGCAGTCTTGTGAGTTAGGTATTTATTTTTATTTTACAGATGAGGGGACTGAAGCTAAAGGGTTATGATTTTCTGGAAACTTCAAAGTAATTCAATTCAATAAACATTTGTTAAGTGCTTCCTGTGTCCCAGGCACTGTGCTAAAGGGATTTTGGAAATAATAATGATAATAATAATGTAGCATTATATAGCACCTAACGTGCCAGGAACTGTGCTAAGTGCCTTACAATTGAAATAATAATTTCAATAATCTGATCTTCACAACAACCATGGGAGGTGGGTGCTATTATTATCCTCTTTTTTTGGTTGAGGAAACTGAGTCAAACAGGTTAAGTGACTTGGCCAAGGTCATATAGCTAAACTTGTAAATTCCTGAGGCCAGATTTGAACTCAGGTCTTTCTGAATCCAGGCTTAGTCTTCTACCCACCTGCCTTAGGTTATATTCCCTGCTTACTTCTGAACAAATGGGAAAAATATTTTCTTCTAATTTAGGGGAGATCAGCCTTTCTAGCTTTAAATCCTATGGCATAGGACTTTGATTTCCAGGTATTTGTGCCTTCCTCATGGGGACAGAGGAGAAAAAGGTGAATTAAAGTGCCTGAAAATTAGATAAAGACATGTTGAATATTATTTCTCCATTCCTCCACCTCCTCACCTCCCACTTTCTTCCTGTCATGGTGAGTGGAAGAGGGGAAGATTAGAAAAAGCTTTTGGCTATGGGTAAAGATAGAGGAGGATGAGTTTCAACAAGATTTTTTTTGAATTTTAATATTTTTTTCCCAATTACATGTCAAAAACAATTTTTAACCTTTTTTTTAAACAATTTTTGAGTTTTAAATTCTTTTCCACTCTCCCTCTCCCTTCTTTGAGAAGGCAAGCAATTTAATAAAGGTTATGTGTGCAGTCATGTAAAACATTTCAGTATTACTCATGTTGTGAAAGAAAACACAGAAAAAAACCCCAAGAAAAGTGAAGAAAGTAAAATAACAATATGCTTTGATCTGCAATTCAGATTCCATCAGTTCTTTCTCTGGAGTTGGATAGCATTTTTCATTATAAGTCCTTCAGAATTGTCTTGGATCTTATATTGCTGGGAATGGCTAAGTCATTCACAGTTGATCAATATTGCTGTTACTGTGTACGGTGTTCTCCTGGTTTTGTTCATTTCACTTTGCATCAGTTCGTGTATGTCTTTCCAGATTTTTCTGAAAGCATCCTGGTCATCATTTCTTTATAACACAATAGTTTCCCGTCACAATCATATACAGCAACTTGTTCAGCCATTTCCAAATTGATAGTGTTCAAGAGCTTTTTTCACATAAGTTTCTTTGTGATTGCCTGTTGACAATGGGCAATTTTCAACAAATATTTATCTAACTCCTCTTACTCTATTCAGCAGAAAGCTAAGTCAGAAATGGAAGGAGTTGAGATACCCTTTATGCATTGTAGGGATGAAAGAAAGATTGAATAAATTAGCAGAGATGTGTATACCTTTGTTTTATTTCAGAGTGACTTGTTAATTAATCTTTGAAGGGACAAGTAAAATATAAGCTTCCTGAAGAGAAGGAATTTTTTCATTTTTTGTGTTTTTTACCCCTAACCTAGTACAATGCCATGCAAGTATTAGGCACTTACATATTTAAATACGATTAAAATGCATAGTTCCTAACTTTTTCTGATTTTGTTATGTGTTCATTAGCTTTCATATGTTTACTATCCTTCATCTTTTGCTAGTTCTGGGTGCTCCCATGCTTTTAGGTGGTCTGACTGTTCCTTTTGGAACTGATTTTGATCCACTTCCTGTTTTTCAAATCATAGACTAGTGTATGAAGTGAAATGTCATAAGTATCTTACAACAAAAATGTTTACAGCTTTATTTTACTGTCTAAAAATAAGGACAGAAATAAGCAGAACATTGGCACTTTTTTTTTTTTGCACCCTCACCTTGTGACTTCAAAAATAGCTCAAATTCAAAAATAGGCACCAGGAATGTATTTGGGTTATAATTTAATTATTGAAATATATAAATAAAAGTAAACTTTAAAGATTATGAATATAGTGTGGGAATGGACTGGCTTGGGAGGTGATGGATTTTCTTTCACTGGCGGTCTTCAATCGAAGGCGGGCCAGATGACCATTTCTTGGAGATTTTTGGTTGGATCTAGATCTGAGACCCTTTTCAACTCTAAGGTTGTGTGGAATGCTGACATTTTAGTTTAGTGTTTTTTTTGTTTGTTTTTGTTTGTTTGTTTGTTTTTTTAAAGAGGGAGTAGGGAAGGCACTTCAAAGCAGTCTCTTGACCAGCCATTTTGTGCCTCTGGGTTTCCACATAATCCTCTGTATTCATACATAATGTAGGGTGTATATGCATGCAAACATAATTTTAACTAGCTAAAATATGGGAAGGTAAATGTGCTTCAAAAAAGTTAGAGTGAAAGAATCTTTAAATTGGCAGGATCTCATAAGTAAATCAATGATGAATTCCAAGGCTAAATGATAGGTATAATTTTGTATAATTCATGTTGTTGCTAGTCTCTCTTGGGGGAGAAGATTGGTCCAATAGTCTGGGTTTTGGTGGCAGAGGATCCCCTCTCTGTCACTTACTTTCCTATTTGGCCTTAAATAGTTATCCAAACGATGCGTGAGATGTGGGAGATGCATAAAAAGGCAGAAAGGCAGTTCTCAAGGTCCCACTGTAATGGAGGAGACACTGCAAACCATTCTGTGTACACAAGATATGGGATAAATTGGAGACCATCTCAGAGGGAAGTCACTAACATTAAGGGGAATTGGGAAAGACTTCTTAAATTTGATTTTAGTTGGAACTTGAAGAGAACTTTGAGGGAAGCCTGGAACCAGAGATGTGACAAGAATTCCAGGCATGGAGGCCCATGAAAATGGTGGGAGTTATAAAATGGGCAAGTAAGAGTAACTTGCAAGTAACTGACTAGTAAGGAAAGAACTTACTAACCACTCTGGCCTTCAGTTTCCTCATCTGTAAAATGAGATGATTAGATTTGATGACTACTAAGCTCCTTTGTAGTTCTAAGATCCCTAATCTATTTTATATCTTGAAATAGGATATCAGAGGTTTCTTTAGGTACATGTTGTATGTACTTGATCTTACCTTTAAGGTCAGGTACATGCACTATAAATTCTCTTAGGTTACTGCTTACTGTGTTGTTAAGAACAGAATCTTGAATGACTTGAAAATTGAGGTTTTTTAAAAATACATATATAATTTAAAATACATAAGTAGAAATTACTGGATTATATTGGTTTCTGTAATTTAAATAGAATGAGTCACTATTGTGAAGACTAGAGTACACACTCTGCACCCACCCAAACTTTTGTTTTCTTAATATATTTTTAATTATGTCTCATAGAAGGCATTCTTTGCTCATTCAGAAGACAGGTGCCTAACTGAAGCATTGTTTTCATTTTGAGTTTATTCTAGTAGCTGAGTCCCTGTTTTGTTGAAATTTAGAATTACTTCTAGAATGGGTATGCTAAGTGGCTAATGAGTTTGTAGATAACAAGAATTTAGAAGAGTGAGTCTAACAGAACTAGATTATCTAATTGGTTTGCCAGGCACATGCCTAGGGGCTGAAGGTTAGCCTGAATCTAACCTCTTCTTCCTAGGGAAGGATTTTCCTTTTTCTCTGTGACCTTCAGCTCTCCATTCATAGATGGAAGTGTGAGAACTAAAGTAAACATACCTCAAACATTGAATTTGGGTCAGCATAAGGTGTAAGAGGCAGCCATTAACATAGGAACTATTCACAAGACTCAAGACTTTGGAGGAAAATGTTGAAGGGCAAAGAGGAACATCCCATTGCCTTTCCCCCACTGAGATAAATATGATAACTTTCTAGGAACCTGGGAAGACTCAGTAATCCCTACTGATAGTCATTCCATTTAAGAGGGTTAAGTCATGTTGCTTAGAATCCCCAGTTTAGAGACCTGGCGGTTAGGAAACAACCATTGGTTTCCATCAAGTGTGTTGGAGAGTTCTTATGTCCAGAGACAGATTTATGGTGTTTTTTGTTGCTGTTGTTGCTCATTTGTACTTAGTGATAGAAAAAAGGTGCTCAGTACATGCTTTTTGGTTGCTATTCTGTGGAATATTAATGTTTGTTTTTTTTTTTAATTTAAAAATTTTTTTTATTAATTTATTTTGATTTATCAACAATCACTTCCATAAGCTTTTGAGTTTTTAATTTTTCTTTCCCTCCCCAAGATGGCACAACATCTGTTATAGGCTATATATATACATTCCTATTAAACATATTTTCACATTAATGATGTTCTAAGGAAGAATTAGAACCAATAGGAGGAACCACCAGAAAGAAGAAACAAAACAAAACAGAAGAAAAAAAAGTAGCAAATAGAATACTTCAATTTGCATTCAAATTCCATAGTTCTTTCTTTGGATGTGAATACCATTTTCCATCACGAGGCCCTTGGAGATGTCTTAGAACCTTGTATTGCTGGGAAGGGCTAAATTTATTAATATTAGTCATCACACAACATGGCTGTTTGTTGTGTACGGTGTTCTCTTGGTTCTGCTCACTTCACTCAACATCAGACCATACAAGTCTTTCCAGGTTTTTCTGAAATCTGCCTGCTCATTGTTTCTTATAGCACAATAGTCTTCCATTACATTCATATACCACAACTTGTTCAGCCATTCCCCAATTGATGGGCATCATCTCAATTTCCAATTCTTTGCCACCACAAAAAGAACTGCTATAAATATTTTTGTACATGTGGGTCCTTTTCCCATTTGTATGACTTCTTTGGGAGTTTTTATGTTTTTATGCTTTCTTTTCCTGGGAACTAAGGGAAAGGTTGGATCCTCAAACATTTATTAAGCACCTACTATATGCCTGGCATTATGCTTAGCTCTAATGTTACAAAGAAAGACAGAAGGCAACTCCTGCCTGCCCTGAAGGAGCTCACAGTTTAATGGGAGAGAATGTGGAAACAAAGTGTAAAATAAACAAAGTGTTATCTTACAGCCAAGATAAGATCAGATAACAAACTTGGGCATAATCAACAGCGGGAAGGTGCTCGCATGAAGGGGGACTGGGAAAAGTTTCTTACAGAAGGTAGGATTTTTAACTGATATTTGAAAAAATCCAAGGACGTCAGGAAGTGATTGGGAAATGTTTGAGTGTGATAGATGACTCATCAGTTTTTAAGAATTTATCAATAAAGTCTTCTGTTTTTACAAATGTTATAGCTCATTCACTGAGAAAGGTCAGTTTTTGGTACAGATGCAACAAGTTGGATCACAGGTTTAGAACTGTTTAGATATTACAGTATTATTACCACATCTAAAGATATAATTATTTGTTCTTCAGGGTAGTTGCCTGGTTATATCATGGCATTTAAAAATCCTGTGCATTGAGTAACGCACTTTATCATCTACTGGTGTGGGAACAGATCACAATTTTTAAAAATAGTTAACATGGGGGCAGCTAGGTGGCACAGTGGATAGAGCACCGGCCCTGGATTCAGAAGGACCTGAGTTCAAATCCAGCCTCAGACACATAACACTTAATAGCTGTGTGACCCTGGGCAAGTCACTTAATCCCATTGCCTAGCTAATAAAATAAAATAAAATAAAATAAAAAAATAAAAATAGTTAACATGAACTAAGGCAGTACATACCCTATTTGTAAATGTAACATTACTGAGAAGGATTTTATAAGTAAGCACATTATGATTCTTTCAAAAATAAACAGTTAACAGGACACCACGAAATAAAATTAAGCTGAACAAAATGCCATTTTTATTTTTGCAAAACTTGGGAGATAGGGGAAGTCTTTTTTGAGCTTAGGTCAGTATATGGATAAAGTAGGCAATTTGGATTGTTCAGATAAAGTAGACATAAAATCAATCTGAGTAGAAAAAAATTGGTATGTTTAAATCCCTCACTCATTTCTTTATAAACATCTTCGCATATTAAAACTCATTTAGGGCATTACCCAAGAATTTAGCTACTAAAAACTTCTTGGGAGAAAACTAGAAAATTATTCTCTCTTACAGGAGACTTCAGAATCCTTTAAGACGATTTTTATTTGAAAAAATGTTTAGCAGTGAATTCTTAAACATTTTTACCGTAATTTAAAAATTTTTCTCCTTAAGTTCCTATCACTGGAACTATAGATGTCCAAAGGTTCTGAGACCTCCGTACTGTTCTTCTAATATCTCTGGCTATGTGAAGATGAAATGATTGGGCAGTGGTCTAGTGTGATCAGATAAGAGATCGTCAGCATATTCACTGAAATACATTATTTCATAGTTTTGTATGGAGGATCAGGAGTTGCAGCTTTAATATTTTTTGGTATAATATTATCACCTCCACTAGAGTACTAGAATAATGTCACCTTGCGGTGTAGAGGGGCCTCTAGGTTCTTTAAGTCTTTGCTATTGAAGTGTCAATTTTCCTGTGGACTCTGGCCAGGCCTCTGTGTCAGCTCTTTGAGTTTGGAGAGGCTTCTAATAAGGAAGCTTGGCCACTGCTCTGAGGAGACTGTCTACTAAAGTTTGAAGGGAGGATGTTTTACTGTGCTCCCTGAGGGAATATGAATGCTGATGAAATTACGTTTTTTAAAATATTGAAGAAGCAACTTTTGTCGTACTGATACCAATGGGAACCATCTATAATAAAATCATATTTTTCTGACTTCCTAAGGAACAGTCTCCATCTAGGTAGACAATCTTGTTTGGAGATATTTTTTGGGTCAGGTTCTAGAACTTTTAGAGAGGAATTTTTAGGAATCTTCTTACAGAGAAGAACTCTTTTGAGCCTTCTCTTCCCTACCTACCATGCAATTGTTACCCAATAAATCTAACAGCACTGATTGCATTTCATTATGTGTCCTCTTCTGCTTAGCTTTTAGTCATTTTTTTTTGTGTAGGAGGGTATAGTTATATGTAATCATCCTTTCATTGTTAGATCTTGTAAATTCTAGAGTGCAATCCTTGATAACTATTCATTTAAGGCTTACATATTATTACTGGTGCAGCTGGGTGGCTAGAGTTGCTGGGCCTAGAGTCAGGAAGACTCAACTTCCTAAATTCAAATCTGACCTCAGACACTTACTAGCTGTGATCCTGGGCAAGTCACTTAACCTGGTTTGCCTCAGTTTCCTCTTCTGTAAAATGAGCTGGAGAAGGAAATGGCAAACCACTCCAGTATCTTTAACAAGAAAACCCCAAATGGGGTCATGAAGAGTCAGACAGGACTCTTCTGAGTGAAGACTGAAAAACAACTGAACAAAACTGTTGTTACTCTTCCTGATAAGCTCCAGATCTACCTCTTCTCACCAGCTTATACTCTATTTGAAAATTTCATTTTGTGCTGCTAGGGTATCATCAGGTACCAGTCATTGGTAATAGTCCTTGTGAGCAGAAGCAGATTTTAGAGGTGATTAGGAATAGCAGACTATGTATGTAAGCAGTACCATCAGTAACAGATGATTAGACTTGGTTTCTAGCATTGTGTGAATGAGATTATAGTCATAGGTTTGATCCTGTGAAAGCTTCACCCTGTCTCTCACTGGCCAACTGTCTGCCAAGTATATGCCACAGATTACAAGGGAGAACGGACAAGTGAGTTGTGGATGGATCAGCCCAAACCTATCACTATTACCGGAAGAATGACTAAGAATGAACATGTCCTGCACTTGTCATCCATGTGTGGGAAGGAGTTGACATGTTCTTTTTTCTATTTCATTAGAGGTAAAAGTTAGCTGCAAAGTTCATTTTTCCTAGGATGTATCTGGTTAAACCAAATAGATCCTTTTAAAAAGAGAATGAAAATTATTTTAAAGGAAAAAAAATCTCCCTGAATAATGGGAGAAAAAACATGCCAATGTTTCTCCTATTATAAACAAATTATATGCAATGAATGCAATGAAATTTGTGGAAAAGGCTCATTAAACATCATTAGCTATGACATCTCAGCTGTCATTTTCACTTGGTAACATCCTGTTTTTATCAAGTACTGGTTTTTAACTGAAATGGTATTTGTGCTGTCATTATCACCATCTGGTCTTTGTCCTGTGCCCTCCTTTTTTTTTTTTTTTTTTTTGCCCTTTTCCACTCTCTATTTCTCATGAGTTTATCATCCGTCTACAAGTGACTCACACAAATCTGTGATCTGTTCCATCTTTCTCCTGAGCCACCCCAGTCATGCATCTCCAACCACCTATTGGATATTTTAAATTGGATGTCATTCAACCAGTAAACATTTATTAAGTACTTACTATGTGCTATGCTCTGTGCTAAACCACAGACCTTCTGTGAGAGGCAAAAGATGATCTCTGTTCCCAATCTCAAATTCAGTCTGTACAAACCTTGAACTCACTATCTTCTCCCTATTCCAAAACCCTTCTGACCCTCCTTTTCTCTTTAGAGGAACACTCTCATCTTTTGAGTCACTGAGATTCTCGGGCCTTGAAGTTATCATTGACTCTTCGTTATGGATACTCTGTTTTTTAGGCGGCTGTTCACCAGAAAGTTTTATTTAATTTATCATTAATATTCGAGTCATTTCTAATTTGGAGAGAAATATTCAAACTGGCATGTAATTCCCTTCCATCCCCTTCTGACATGACACTGCTTCAAAACAATTTAAGGTAATATTTATAGGAATTTTTATCAAGGGAAAAATAAACTTAAAACACAGTCTAGTTTAGAATTGAGCAAACATCTTTATCCAGTTTCTCTTGGATGACTCCCTCTATATCTCCTTAGTTGTTTTTCTACTTCCTCCTGAAATAATGGGGATTCTCCTACATATTTCTATCTGGGAATACAAACTGAATAGGAGGCACTTTGAGTGCCTGCTTTTGAATGTAAGAGGGAACTTGCAGGTGAGGAGACCCCTACTCTAAGGGGATAGATGGAGGAGGTTGCTCTAGGGTGGAGAAAGGCTAGGCTAGAGAAGTTCTTATTCTTTGTTAAGCTGTCTGGTTTATCAACTAATCTATCCACCTAATGAAAGGTTCTTTTTCTTTTTCTTTTTTTTTTAAGTGAGGCAATTGGGGTTAAGTGACTTGCCCAGGGTCACACAGCTAGTAAGGGTCAAGTGTTTGGTCTGAGGCCGAATTTGAACTCAGGTCCTCCTGACTCTATTCACTGTGCCACCTAGCTGCCCCAAAGGTTCTTTTTCCTTTTGTCTGGGACTTATACCATCTACCTACCTTTCCTCAGAAAAGGGTTTTTTCCCCAGTCTGGGAAGGGTTTTAAAGAAAATAATATTATTTCTAGAGAATCTAAAGGGGTGATTTTAAAGTGTGCTTCCATATAGGTGAGAACACACACGTAGAAGGTTTTAGTTGCAAGTGAAATGGATAGGTATCTAGTGATATTTCAGCTGATAAAATCAAATCCATTTTTGATGTTGAGCCATTTGATAGTGCCAAAATCTTTGTTGGCAACTTTCTTTTTTAGGTCTTGAGTAGCTGTGGCTTTAGCACTCCCCAAAACAGTTGCCATTGTCTCTGGGTGGTTACTTGCCATGATGATGGCTTGGAGGACTAGGCAGAAGGACTGGTGGTCTGGGCATACAACCACACCGCAGGGCTCGTGGGTGTACCTTAAGCTGATTGGTGGCAGTTCATCAGAAGCTGGTGGGCCCCTTCTCTCCAAATGGCCGGTGGCCTGGGAGGGAAACAGAATTTGTGGTCTTGGGAACATGGCTATTCTCAAGTGTCTTAGGTCGTGGCTGTTTTCGTCTGGGTCTCAGTGAAGGTGGGGGTAATAGTTAAAATCATATTAAGGGGGCATAAATGTGACATGATAACATTCCCTTTCAGTTTGGGTCTGAGCGACTGACACATCAGTATTTTTAGTAAATATAATCCGGAGACTTTTCCTTGGCAGACTGGATTCAGTGTTAGAATCTCTGTTCAAATCTTAGCTCTTTGCCTTATTATTACTTTTGTGACCTTGGACAAGTCCCTTATCCTCTCTGAACTTCATTTTCCTTATTTGTAGAATTTGGGGATTGGATTAAATGGCTTTTAAGGTCCTTCTCATACTAAATGTATAATTTTCTGATAATGTTAACTGGTTTCAAGGACAGAGCTTAGGGCTTGGCCTGGGGGTGGAGAGAGCTGGTGACAATAGACCCAAACTTGTTGCTTCAAGAAGAGAGGGGAGGGGCAGGTAGGTAGCATAGTGGATAGAGCACCATCCTTGAAGTCAGGAGGACCTGAGTTCAAATCCTGCCTCAGACCAAACACTTGACACCTACTAGCTGTGTGACCCTGGGCAGGTCATTTAACTTGCCTAAATTGCCTAAAAAAAAAAAAGATAAAGAAGAGAGGGGACTGACCATTCCTCCTCCCCTTCACCCTCTTGGTGCATAATCAGTGATACGGAGCAGTAAGACTTGAGTAGGAAAGAGCAACTTGTACATCTCCATCCTTCCTTTTAAAATGCTGAGTGCAAGCTTTTAAAAGTTCCTCATCAAGTGGTTCTGAAAATCTGAGAAATAAATGAAAAAGGGATAACAGTTGGATTTCTGATAGCTTAGCCAGTCACTGATATTTTAGGGGAATTGTGTAAGTATGTGTCTTGTGTAGGGCCTGTGAAGTTTTCCTTTTCTTTTGTTCTCTCTTTTATCTTTGGAAAGATTCTAAGAGAAGTTTTTAAGTGTTTTTTAAGTTTTTAAGTTTTGCTCCTTTTCCTGAAGGGAGGGCCTATTCTTTGCTGTCTGTCCGGTGACTGACTGAGAAGCAGGACAGAACACCTCCCATTTACACAGCCGTCCCCCAGGAACAGAAAGATTCTGAAATTGAAATTTGGTCTGGGTAGTCCAGAAACAGAGAAGAGGTTGCCAAGGGAAGTACCTTGAGCCTTGTTTCTGGTAGGAAAGAGACCCCTGAATACCTTGAACAGATGATAACTTTCTGACTCTGCTGTTGCATGCTTGCTTTTTTTTTTTTTCCCTTATGTGTGATCTCTTCTTTATCTCCTATGGCATACCTTTCTCAGCATACTCATGGAATAATAATCACCATTAGCTTTAACTTTTCCTTTTTAATGTTTTGTTTTTTTTATTTATTCCCTTTGCTAGCTGGATTGCCTTTTGCAATTCTTACTTCAAGGCATACCCCTTTCCAGCGAGGAGTATTCTGTAATGATGAGTCCATCAAGTACCCTTACAAAGAAGACACCATATCTTATGAATTATTAGGTGGAATAATGATTCCATTCAGTATAATCATTGTAAGTTAAATCTACTTTTCTTGAAGTATGTCTTTTTGGGTCATTTGCCTTAAGTTTGTGTCTCATCTGTTAAATATGTGTAAACCTTAGAAGCAGAGTTACTTAATATGTTGCTCAGAAGCAGTTGGAGATAAATAATAAACTAACAATAATAGTTGCATTTATATAGTGCCTAATGGGTAACATGCCCTGTGTAAGCACTTTACAAATATAATATCATTTGAGGTAGGTGCTATTATTATTATTCCCCTTTTACAGATGAGGAAACTGAGACAAACAGAACAAATGACTTGCCCAAGGTTACTTGACTAGTCCCTAGAGATGGGATTTGATCTCAGGCCTTCCTGTCTTCAGGCCCAGTGCTCTACCCACTGTGTCACTTTGGAGCCTAAGACAAGATATATAGTAGAATTAATCTGTGAGCTTTTCTCTTTCAAAAAGTACGTACAAAAAAATAATCAAGTATTAGAGTAACTTTATTATGAAGGTAGATTGTATGTTGATTCATATTTTCCATATATCTCAGATTTTTAGAAACATAACATCCCATTCACAGTTTTTTAAAAGAAAAATTATAATTTCAGCCTAAGTGTTACTCTGCTTTGAAAGGTAATAGTTTCCTCTCAATAGAAATCTTCTAGTGAAGGCTGGATGACGTTTCTTTGCCATGTTGGAGAGCAGAATTAGATTTAGGGAGCTCCTGTGATCCCCTTTTCAGTCCTGAGCTCTTTGAGATTCTCTGGTCAGGTTTAAAAAAAAATCCATAAAATGCACAACAAATATTTAGAATCTAGATAGGATATTCCTTTATAATAATTTGATAGTTGGAGAACTGCAACTATGTGTACATGAGAGCTACTTTGCTTACCCAAACCAGTGCTAACCTTAAAGCTTTCTCAGAAGTTTTGAAGGGGGAGGGAGAATTGCTAACTCTGTTTTAAGTTTCATTTGACCCCTAGGAAAAACATGTTTCCTTCAGAGCATTTCCAGGTAATGCCATAAAGAGGGGAGTGGGAACTGCAGTTTTGTACATAATTAAAATAAGTACTTCTTTAGTGGATATGAAGGCCACAGATTAACCCCTAATTCATCTCGTAGCAGCTTATTTGTAGAAAATAGAACATGGAATTTTTTCTCTAGTGGATAATTTGTAAATAGATAAAACAATACCACATAAATAGTAGTAATACAGATTTATTGGGATGTCTTTCTTTGGTCATATTTGGGCTTGATAATTTGCTAAACATTAGGTATTAACATGTAATCTAGAGAAAACACTACAAATGTAAATAACTTATCCCTTCTTTGATTTATCTTAATACTGAAAACAACACAGACATGAATCCCTAACATGGGGAAACCGTTTTAAGTGTAGTGTGGTCAGAGTGGACGTTTTTTCAGCCCAGTGCTGAAAACCTCCTAATGATTAATATTATTAAAAAGTATTTACTATGTGAGATTGCATGCCATTTTGGGGAGGGAGGTGGAAGAAAATTTAATTCAAAATTAATTTATGGAAGTGATTGTTGATAATTCAAAATAAATTACTTTAAAAACATTTAATCTTATAGTTAGTCACTAGTTATTTTACTGCAAACTCATCCTCCCTAGACTGTTATGTAATTACATAGTTATGTTAATGATTGACTATCCTTTTTATGAAGAGATCTCCTTCAAGAAACCATCAAGTTATATTTCTTTACTTTTTTTTTTACTCTGGTTTGGAAATCAGTGAATCTGCTTAGTTTAAAAATCTTTGAGGGGCAGCTAGGTGGCACAATAGATGGAACTCCGGCCCTGGAGTCAGGAGGACCTGAGTTCAAATGCGGCCTCAGACACTTGACACTTACTAGCTGTGTGACCTTGGGCAAGTCACTTAACCCCATTGCCTAGCTGCCAAAAAAAAAAAATCTTTGCATTCTGGAATTGACAGTCAAAATATGAAAGTAATTAATATTTCTTAAAGGGGTAATTTTTTTTAAAATTAGGAATATTGTTCTGAGAAAATACTAGCTACTTAAATAGAGACTTTTTTGGACCAGATCTGTGATTTCATTGATGAAAGAATTCCTAGTGAAAAAACTTGCTATATACATTTAAATCTAGTTGAATTGTACTGCATTTGCTCAGAAATTTGTCATTACTTGAACAAGGGGATATGCTAATATTATCCTTGTACTCTGTAGGAATCTTGAAGCAGGTGCAAACAAAATCCCTGTGAGATTTTAGAGTAGGTAGAAAACGTTCCTAATCTCAGGGAACCACTTGTGAAATAGGTGTCATTAACTAACATGGAAATGTTTTGCATAACTGTATATATAGAACCTGTATCAAATTGCTGGCCTTCTCAGTGAGGTGGGGAGGGGAGGGACAGAGGGAGAGAATTTGAAACTCAAATTTTTGAAATTGAATGTTAAAAATTGTTTTTACTTGTAAGTGGGAAAATATAGAACATTAAAAAAATTGTCTTTACATGAAATTGGAGAAAATAAAATACTATTTAAAAAAAAGAAATAGGTGTCATTGGGGCTGAACTGTGAAGGATGGGTAACATTTGGGTAGTAATGTGGTTAGTAATAGAGGGAGTATTTCATGAAACTGATGAGAGCAATAAAAAAAAAATTCTTAAGCAATGTTGAAATCCCAGAAAAAATCAGAAAATAGGAGGGGAAAAGCAAATTGTGGGCTGTACTTCACTGGGCCAGGTTCCAGCTTGTGGACCTGAGGGAGGGAGGGAATGAGGAATATAAGGGTTTAGTGAAGGATGGCTGGTCATGGCCTGGGTAGGGCCTGAAGGGAATCTGGTGGGTGGTAAGCTGGCGCAGTAGTGGGGATGGGACCCAGTGTGACAGTTAGATGTTGCAGTGAGATTTGCTAAGTGGTAGGGTAGGGGGCAGGACAGAGGTTGGAGTGGATGGGAGAGGTATGAGGTTAAGGAGGGGTGACCTGAAAAACTCAGAGGCATCAGTTACAGTGGTGGCTTTTGCTGTTTTATAAAGGGATCTCAATGAGTCATCCTACATATGGGCCACCTTAGTGTCTGGAGACTGTTAATGTGCCCCATAATAGATCTACTTTGAGTGCCAGTGAATGAAGAAAGGAGGCAACCAGACCTGGCTTAAAGGGTATTTGTTAAGTAGAATCTTCCACAAAGGATGACACTTGGGGTTCTTAGAGAATCAAGCAAGCCTCCCTTCAGGTGAGCCCCACCTTCCCAGGGACCTCCAGGCTCTCTCCATACCCATTCCCCACACCCCTTTATTGAGTCCCTGTTCTTTGTCGGGGCACTACATTTGAGGGGAGTTCTACAAGGATTAAGATCCATTCCCCTAGGGTCTCAGTCTACTTAAAGAAATGAATATCTAATTCCAGAATCTCAGATATCATTGAGTTGTCTGGGAGAGGACATTGGCCAGGGGTTGGTAATTGGTTGTTACCTCTAAATTATATCACGTAGATAGTCCCACTCTAAAAATGGAATTTGAACTGCAATGTAATTTGTTTATTAAAATCATGTGTGTATTTAAAGATAAGGAAATTAATAAATGGCTTGCCACCTAAAATTGCTCTTTGGCCTATCCTGTTCCCTTTCACCAATTAAAAACCACGTGATGAAAGCAAATATGACAAGTTATTGGTTCTCCATTGATTCTCTGAATGTATCTTTGTCTTTCTATCTCATGTAGTCAGTGCAGAGTTTATTTTTTAGTAAATGTTTTTTCTTTTTTTTTCATAGCCATTCATTATTTTGTGTTTCCAAGCATATTAGAATTAAATGATTTTTGGAAAGCTTTCTTTTGTGACCTCAAGATCATTAAAAACCAGGATTTAGAGCTGATAGGGACCTCAAAGATTATGTAGTCCAAATTCCTCATTTTACAGGTGAGGGACATGAGTACCAGAAAGTTTTGTTTCTTGATCACACAAACTAGTAAGTAGCAGAACCAGCATTTTTGAATCAAGATTCTCTGACTGAAAAATAATCAGTCTTTGCATTTAAGATGTTCTTGGTTCAGGTGCCTTACTCCTATCCATTGCTTAAAACTTATTTTTTCTAGTCTCCTCTTAAAGCTCTTCTTATTAGTAATATTGTTATCCGCATATACAAATAGCAGACATCTGGAAAAACTCACACAATTGTTGGATTTATGGGAAGATTTGACTTAATTTCTGCTAAAAGTACAAAAAAGATGAGAAAGATGCACTTGAAAATGTTTCTTTCGGAGGGAGAAGAAACAACTAAGCAGGTTTTTAGTGACTGTTTTATTAAGACTTCCTAAAGGAAGTCTGGCTTAAAGATCTGGAAAGGCGGAATTGAGAGGCACCATCAGCTAAATAAATGTTCTTTGTACCTTTGGCAACCGTATTCAATCCTTGTTCCTTTACTTCAGATTCTGACTTCCTCAAATTACCACCCTTTTGGCAAAGCAGACATTTCTCTTTCAGAGAAAGGTCAAGGACAAATGAAATAGAACTTAGAATAAAATACACTTTACATAGAGGGCATTCCAGTTGAGTCTTTAATGGGCTAGTATGGGAAAGTTTGCAGTCTTTGAAAAATGAGGGCTTCCATGTAGTAAAGGACACCAATATAATCAACCTTTTAAAGCTATGAAAATAAAGGTAAAAGAACAGAGCAACAGGTATTTATTAAGCACTTTCTGCATGCCAGGCACTGTGTTAAACACTGGGCACCAGCAAAAAGAAAGGGTTTAAAACATCTCAACCATAGTTTTTTTTTTCAACCATAATTTCTTGACAAGCATCCAAAAGAAATGAAAATGATTTTCAGGATCTTTTTATAGTTTGAATTAAGGTATCATTGGTAGAAAAATGTAGTTTGTATTTTTGAACACTACTTTGTGTTGTAATTTTATCACAATTTTCACTTCATTAATTTTTTTAGTTAATGATTTTTTTTAATATTTATCTCTTGTCTCTCTTTTTCAGATGATTCTTGGAGAAGCCCTGTCCGTTTACTATAATCTCTTGCATTCAAATTCCTTTGTCAGGAATAACTACATAGCCACTATTTACAAAGCCATTGGGACATTTCTCTTTGGGGCGGCTGCTAGCCAGTCCCTGACAGACATTGCCAAGTATTCCATAGGCAGACTTCGGCCCCACTTCTTAGCTGTCTGTGACCCTGATTGGACAAAATTCAACTGTAGTGATGGCTACATTGAAAACTTCCCATGTCGGGGAAATTCAGTAATAGTTAGCCAGGGAAGGTAAGTATGAAATATGTTGTCCTATGGCAAAACTTTTGCTTACTTAATGTTCTGAGTTTTATCTTTTGTGTTCATAGTCCAGAGAAGGACAATCTTGAGATGATGGGATGTTTGTTATTACTTAGCCAAATTAGCGTGGCCACTAGAGGTTTTTTCCAGTTTCTTCGTTTTCCTTTGCCTCTGTCAAGAACATTGAGGTGCAAATTTTTCTGTCTCCAGCTGTTTTTCATATCATGTAACAAAGCATGAAAAGTTGTATAGCATCTTAAAAATTTTTTTTCAGATCTGAATTTTCTCCCTTAGACACCCCCCACCACCCCCATGTCAAGCAAAATAAATTCCCATATTGGCCATGCCCCCCCCCCCCCAAATGAATCTGTCACCTTTCTATCTGGAGAAATATAGCATGTGTCATCATGAGTCCTTTGGAATTTCAGTTAGTCATTTTATTGATCAGAGTTGTTAAGTCTTTCAGAGTCTTTATGATCTGATCCTGCTCACTTCATCAGCACATAAAAGCCTTTCCAAGTTTCTCTGAAACCATCCCATTCGTCATTTCATATAGCACAATGGTCTTCCATAGCATTCGTAGACCATAACTTGTTCATCTGTTTAGGTACCCTCTCGGTTTCCAGTTCTTTGCTATCACAAAAAGAGCATCTTCATAATTTCTTAATGTTCCAAGAGAACTGAGAGGTCATTTAGTTCCACCCTTCCCTTCCCTGTTTAGGAATTCCTTCTACAGGATCTCTGATGGATAGTCTCCTTTTAACTTTCACACTTCAATATTAAACAAGAAGTTAATGCCTTCTGCAGGACAGCCCTTCAAGTAATTCTGGAGAGCTATCTTATCTCCTTCCCAGTACCACCTTCTGTTATCCAGACTAGATAATCCCAAGTCCCTGAGACATATTCCTCATATGACATGTTTTCTTATTGTCCTTGGTTTTTCTTCTTAAAATGTGAAACCTGGAATTAAACATAGATCCACCTGTTAGATTATTCTTATTTGGAGGCAATAAAAAGATTTGGCATTATTTTAAGTCAGCCACTATTTCATAAAAAGACTCAGTGGTTGAACAGCATAAGGTTAATATTGGCAAGGTGGTGACTTTGTTGTTGATAATCAATGTTATTGATGTTTTCTCAAATTTGGACCAGTTCCAAGGAAAGATAAAAAATGGTTATATGGAAAACTAATGGAAGAAAATAGTCTCATAACTTGCTTTTCCACTTAGCAGGTTTCATCTGAAAACCTTTTCCCTTTGTTAAGAGCCACATTCTTCAAGTGAAAGTAATTTCTAGGAAATAGATTTCTTTGAAAGTTTCCTTATCTCTTGTAGACAGACCACTGTGATACTATTTAGTAAATAGTGTCAGCTTACTACATGGGGTTATACAGGTCTTGAAGAATACATATTATTAAACTTGTAAATAGATATTTATTGAATGACTTGATGGAAATATATATTGTGTATATGTGTGTGTGTGTGTGTAATATGTATATATAATATATATGTATATGTATATATATATATATATATATATATATATATACATTCCCCCCACCGGTGAGGCAATCAGGCTTAAGTGACTTGCTCAGGGTCATACAGCTAGTGTCAAGTATCTAAGGCCAGATTTGAACTTGGGTCCTCCTGATTCCAGGACCAGTGCTATATGCACTCTATCCACCTAGCTGTTGCCCCCTTCACCCTTTTTTTTTTTGGTGGGGCAATCTGGATTTTCTGAAAAATTTCCTTATAGGCTTGGTGGCATTAATAATATGTTTGATTTCAAAACCTGCCACTTATTCCTGAATGGTATTCTATCTTTTCTTGTCTCTCCTTACTACTGAAATATTCCAAGTAGCTCTTATAATATAAAGCAACTAGTAATTAATAAAAGCTGTAGAAAATCAAATTTGACTTTAGGTATGAGGAAATGTATCAGACCTTTGGGGACTCTGGCACACCTTCGTTCCAGTTATTAGGTCTATGATTTTTTCTGATTATTTGAACTAAGTTTTTTGATCAGTTTAATTTCTTGCACTACACTGTCTGAGGAACATGGGAGGGTGTCTTTAAAAATTAGTGGCAGCTTGAATATAGTGTGAGATTTTTTAATAATGGGAAAAGGATTTAATAATGTTGTAGCAAGTGCTGGCTTTTTTCCCCCTTTTTTTGTTTGTTTGTTTTTCTTGTTTTTGTTTTTTAGGTGAGACCAGGCCTTCCTGTCTCACCCAAGCTGAAAGTATAGTAGCCATTCATGACTCAGTGCCACTGATCACCATGGAAGCTCTGATCTGCACTGGTTCTAACTTAGTTCACCCCTGTTGAGGCAGCCTGGTGGCCTCCCACCTCTGGGGGCTCCCCATATTGGTACTGGACTTGGAGCACACACCCATTCTGCTTGACTCTTTTGATATTGCCGCGCAGAACTCTGGCACTCAAGTTACCCACTAGTTTTAGCTTTCCTGTGGTAGGTGTGGATCTAACCCCACTGCCCTTTTAGTTCAGGTTTGATGTTGGGAACTTTGCTTTGTTCAAACACAACCAGGATATATAGTAAGGATACAGTGGCCCTTAGTTTCTCTGGATGTGGCCCTAATTATCTCCAGGAGAAAACGTATCTGGTTAGCACGTCATTAGGGTATGGTTTGAGGCAGCCACAAAGACTGAGAGGCACCGACTTCTCATGCCAACCTGTGTCAGGAAAGCTGGGGCCCCAGTCAGGTTGCATGGGAGAAAGAATTCAGATCACACTCTTCATTACAGGGGTGTACTATTGTGCCCAGCAGTAGTAAATACTTTCTAGAGATTGGGACTTGGGATCTTTTTAAACCATTTAGCTGCCAAAGGTTATAGGGATTAAGAACTAAATTCTGACTCTTTCCAGTTTCTGTCTCATTATGCATTTGAGTCTCTGTCAGAAGGTGAGTAGCATTCTTCATTGTCCCTATGGAATTGTGGTTGTTTAAGTGCGTCGATCTGAGTTCTCAAGTCTTTCAAAGTTGTTTGTCCTTACAGTGTTTAGATCTGCTACCACTAGGTCACCTTCCTGCTTTTTAAAAAAAATTATTTCCTTTGAGATCCTTGACCTTTTATTTCTTCACATGAATTTTTTTTAATAGCTCTATAAAGTAAGCTTTTGGTTGTTTGATTGCTTTGGCACTGAATAAGTAAATTAATTTAGGTGGTTTTGTCCTATTTTTTTAGTGTTGACTCTACCTGCCCATGATCAATACTTCCAGTTATTCAGATCTTTATTTTTGTAAAGAATGTTTTGTAATTTTGTAATTCATGGTGTTTGTATGTACGCTTGTGCTCATGTGCCAATAAACTCTCAAATTTTATGCTTTCTGTAGTCATTTTAAATGGAATTTACCTTTCTCTTCCTACCAGATTTTAGAAATACTGATGATTTGTGTTTGTTCATTTTATCCTTCAACTCTATTAAAGTTATTGTTTCAACAAGTTTTTTTCAAAGATTTATTGTACCTATTGATATAATATTCCCCAAAGGCATTGAAGTGCTTAATACATCATTGAGTTCGATTAGAATTAGAAAACTGTAAGGTAAGACAAAGTCTAACTTCAGATAAGCATTTATGGCTTCTGATCGAATGGGTGGAAATTGTTCATAGGTATTACTATTTGTTAACTAGTCAACAAGCATTTATTAAACATTTACTATGTTCTGGACATTGTTCTATGTCCTAGGGACACATAGAAAGTAAAATATAGCCACTGCCCTCAAGAAGATCATATTCTGATGTGAAAGACAGCATGCAAACAGCTATACAAGAGATACACAGATATATACGAGATATACACAGGATAAAATGGCAGTAATCTCAGAGGGAAAGCTCTAGCATTACAAGAGATCAGCAAGGGTTCCTTACACAAGGAGAACTTTTAACAGAGACTTGAAGAAAGCCAGGAAGTGGTGCATTCTGATATGGGGACCAGCCAATAAAAAGGCACAGAGATGAAGTGGGAGTTAGCAGGTGTTGGCAAGGTTAAAGGTCCAACCATTGCTGGGTGTCCTTGAGATGGGGTGGAGAGACTGTGTCAGACACTGAACTCATTGATGAAGCAGAGGGAGATCAGTCAATAACAACTACCTGAATTTTGATTGGGTGATAAATATGGATGACTGATCCTCAAAGTGGAAGGATGGTGTTAGAAAGAGTTTGGAAGTGGTAGTGGGGAGCAAGGAAAATTCTTGGTCCCCACCAGGACCTGGTGAACTGTTGTGTGTGGAAGAAAAGTGCAAGCAGTGATGAATGGCGTGGCCATCAGGTGGAGGCTTGGACATTTATTTGGTTTTCATGGCTACAAGACTGTTGGGTGTCAAAAATTATATTTGTTAGACACCCCTGATGCATCCCAGGTTCATTGCAATTACATGATAAAGGGTATGATTATTGTAGTCTTCTTATGGTTCCAGGACTATTTTTCCATCAGGATTGTTATTAATGGTGATGCTGTATTTTGGCAAATGGAGGCCCTGTTCTTTTGAACTAGAACTCTCTCCAGATGGCAGTTTGTTTTGGATGGAGTTTTTCCCTTAGAAGAGCTCTGTGTTTATTTTTTCATTCCAAAAAGTGTAAAATTGGCTTCATGATGGTATTTTTTGCTGACTTGCCAAATCCAGGTAGGAAGGAAGCAGCAAGGCCAGCTGCCTTTAAGAGAAAGTAAAACAATATATAGAAACTGGATTTGGAAATGCTAAATTACTGGGATCCTCTTCTTAGTTCACTTAGTTGATTTTTATGCTTGGAACATTTGAGATTTTGTCATTTGTCTCTGGTAACTGTAAAAATTGTAAAAACTTATTTCTGTAGCATTTCTGTAGTTTTTGTTTAAATAACAAAAAATTGGAAGTAAAAGATGAGCTGTCTAAAGATGAGTGAAAATCAAGATGGTGAAGTCTTTGTGAATTAAAAGAGCAAATTAGGTGTGGAAGCTGCCTTACCAAAATAAAACATCAAAACCTATAAAGATAAAGTAATGATAAGAATAGATAAGTGATGATTTCTAACAGGTGATCTCATGTAGTATTAAGTGTTCATCAAATAATGATTTTGAATGGCAGCATTTTGTTTGCATATTCAGCAGCATGTGCTGACTTCTGGTTAATGCAATTAATGGTATTTCTCCATGTCCATTACCTTTGGCAGCTCTTAGATGAAACACAGAGTATAGGAAAAACAAGGGAATTTGTAATGGAAACACAAAGCTATGATAATTCATTTTCTCCCCTTCTTTCCACACCCAGTCAGAAGAATACAGCATAGGCTAAACCTATTGAAGCCCAACTGTCTGGATGACTCAGTTCTATTACTTTTATCAGAACAGAGCCTTTAAAAGTCATACATATTTCAGGGAAGAGTAATGGCGAGAGGGAGCTGAGAAAAGGATGATGTTTTTTCATTGTAACTTCATGGAAGAACGTCAGAGCTAGGAGTTAGTTATAATATATGAACTAAGAGTTGGTATTCCCAGTTCATTTGCTTTTGTTCTCCAGAGGGTATTGTATTGAGGTTGCAGAATAATGACAGAACTTCATTTTAAATTATTGAGAAAGCAACTGTAATCTAATTTCCAGTTTTCTTCCCCCTCCCTACCCTCGGGAATTTTAGCTTAACTCCAGACATCACTACAATATCATTTAGAGGGGACCCTTCTTACAATAAAATTAAAGGTTATGCAAACTTTTCTGTGTTCATCCAATGCTGTTCCATTTTCTAATTGAGAGTAGAAAATGAGGCTTAGGCTAGCCCCAATTGGGGTGTATGTATGTATGTGTGTATGTGTGTGTGTGTGTGTGTGTGTGTGTGTGTGTGTGTGTGTTTTGGGGGATAGGCAGTGAGGTTAAGTGACTTGCCCAGGGTCACACAGCTAGTGTCAAGTGTCTGAGGCCACATTTGAACTCAGGTCCTCCTGATTCCAGGGTCTGTGCTCCATCTACTGCGCCACTTACTGCCCCTTTGTATATGGTTTTTAAAATATAGTCTAGGATTAGAATGCACATTTACAGTAGCGGAACTGTCTGGAACCCAGGTTTTCAGACTTGGAAGTTAGTTAGCATGTTGTCTAGCAGTCAATTTGCACCTTGTTTTCTAGCTTTTGAAAAGGTGGAGAATCTTAGAAACACCAAAGAGAATGGTAGAAGTTGATGAGATGTGTGCTTGGAGAGGGGGACAGGGTAGGGCAAAGATAGGGAGAGGACGACAGTGTATAATCACAGACATGACAGTGTTCTTCCATACAAGACTTCTTAACATTCGGTCCATTAACTTAAAAACTTAATTCTATTTCAAACATACTGGTTTCTTTTGTAGTCTTTCGTACTTTATTTTATGTGTTTAAAAAAGCATTCTGAGAAGGGGTCCATAGGCTTCATTTCATTGCCAAAGGGCTTCACAACACAAGAAAGGTTAAGAATCCCTTCTCTAATGGGTCTCCTTCAAGACAGTCACAGTTTTTCTATAGTAATATGTCTATTACCAATGCAGTATTTATAAATACTCAGAGAGGATGATGTGAATAAATCAAATGAATGTAATCTAAGGCTTCATCAAAAAGGTGAGCTTGGTATATGATGAATGCTTAATAAATGCTTATTGATTGGTTAACTGCCTAGGCAGTAGGGATGCAAATACAAAGAATTAAATAATCCTAACTCCCCACGCCCCCACACCTCCACCCCCAATCTCCAGCTTCAGGAAACAATATAAAACAAATGGTTTTTCTTTTCAAAAGGCAAAGGAAGGGTTTCTTGCTTTGAAACCAAGGAACCTTGTCCACAGGATCACCTTTGGTATTCACTTCTGAGTCAGCTCTCATTTGGACCCTGCCTCGATGGGGCCTTGCCTCGGAAGTTCAGGACCAGAGAGGGCCATCCTTTTTCCTTTAGAAAAGTTAATGTGATGACAGTGATTTCAAATTCAGCCAAACATAGGCTAAGATTTCAAGTCTGCTATTTATTCTTCTGTGTTCTTCCTCATATTTTTGTGACTGGAATGTCCTTTAATAAATTAGTATCATCTGTTTGAGTGAAGTATGCCTCTCTTGGGTTCTGAGAGGTAGACTTCATTTTTGTACATAATATTTAAAGGGTGAGTGTTACTGTGGATCTCCTTGTATAAAAATGAAGGTTTTTTCCAGCAGTAAAGTATTATTGTGCTTTAGGGATGGATGTCTTTAGGTTTTACAAGACCCTGAGTAAGAGTCACATGTGAGGAGGATGAGTCTTGCTTTTATTCTTATGGTGTGAGTGCCGCAAGTGTGAATGTTAAAAAGAAAGTTGTGGAGCATGAATCATGAGTCCCCTTCCTTTGCTTATTTCGATAACTTATACTTTTTTACCCTAGACTTGTCTTCACCTAGTTACTAGGTGAACTACTAGGTAGACTAGTTAGTAAAACATACATGTTGTATAAGGAGATTGAAAATGGAGAAAATTTGGGTCTCATGTATGATTTTTTTTAAATAACTTGAGTAATAATAAACATTCATTTAAATAAAACCTCACAAATCCCATTAGTGGATGACTCAGAGGCCTTGAATACTCTTTTGCAAAGTCATTGATTGAACTCAGTGAACCTCAGGAAGCATTTGTTAGCTGCTTATGTGCCAGCTACCATGCTAAGTACCAGTAGTGCCAATATGAAAATGGGATAGGCCCTGAAGGCAGGGAGCAGACATTCTGTTTGAAAGCTTGTGTATAGGTATGTTTGTGTACACTTAAACCAGTGATTAAATACAAAGTGATTGTAGGTGTCACTTGGGCTGACCTTTGGAAATCAGTCTTTTCATAGCAACAGTCAATGCAAAAGAATGAAGGCAGGGGAAGGAATGCCACATGCACTGGGAAGAGGGCCCAGTTCAGGGGCAGTTTGAAGTTTATGAGAAGGAACGAATGTGTCACCAGTCTGTCATCCACGACTTGGCACTTGCACCCACCATCCTCCTTTTGTCATCTTGCCTTGTTTCTACCTTTGATATCTCTTGAATGTGTCCCTTTCTGTCCATGTACACTGCTACCCCTTTGTGCACTCATCATCTCACCTTCCATTTAAACTGTATACATCTCCTTGGTATGTCTCCTTCAATAGGGTGGTCTCCTTTAATAGGGTGTTCTCCCCACCTCAAGTCTCTGCCCACTCCAGTCCATCTTCCCTACTTAGTATACTCCAGTGGTTCCCTGTTTCACACCTCCAGGATCAAATACCTGCTCTGTTTGGCCATGAAAGCCCCTCCTACCCACATTACTCCCTGCCATACACTCTAATCCACTGTGCCTAGAATGCTGTGCCTCCTGGATTCCCTGGCCTCTTTCAAGACTCTAGGTTCAAATACGGCCATCTGCAAGAAGCTTTTCACAATCTCTCCTCCTTCCCCCCAGGGCCTTCCCTCTGGGATTACCTTCCATTTAAACTGTATACATCTCCTTAGTAATTTGCATGTTCATTTTTTATATTTTAACTTAAGGGCAGTTTTTGTTATTTAGTTGTTTCAGTCATGTTCAATTCTTTGTGAACCCGTTTGAGGTTTTCTTAGCAAAGATACTGGAGTGGTTTGCCATTTCCTTCTCCAGTTCACTTTACGGATGAGGAAACTGAGACAAACAGGGTTAAGTGACTTGCCCAGGGTCATATAGCTAATCTGAGGCCATATTTAAGGTCAGTCTTCCTGACTCCAGGCCCAATGTTCTATCCACTGCATAATCTATCTGCCCTAAAGGTAATAGGGAACCATTGAAACTTCCTGAACTTGTCCATACTTGCACTTAAGGGAAATCACTTTGGTAGCTGTGAGGAGGTTGGATTGTAGAGGGGAGAGATTAGATGCAAGGTCCCCAATCCAGCTCTTGTGGTAGTCCAGTTGGGAGAGGAGAGCTTAAACAAAGGTGATTAAGTGGAGAGAAGGGGATGGATTCAAGAGATCTCAAGGAAATGTAATTGACAAGATTTGGCAACTGAGGAAGTATAGTTTGGGTGAGAGCAGAACACCTAGGATCATATAGACTTAAAAGTCAGTTTAGAAGCCTTTCTATAATGACTCCTGGGTTATAAACTTGGATAACTGTAAGAAGGATTGTGTCATCAACAGGAATAGGAAAGTTAGGAGAAGGGGCTGGATTTGATATACCTATTGAAGATCCAGATGGAAATATCCAGTATTTGGATATTTGAAGATTAGATTTTGGCAGAGTGATTAGGGTTGGTGATAGAGATTTGGGTCATTTACATACAGGTGATAGTTCATCACTTGAGAGAATGTGAGAAAGGAGGACAGAGCCCTGGACATGGCCCTGAGTTGCATCTTAGGTGCATGAAAGGGTGAGACATGAAAATCATAAAAAGGTAACTGAGAAGGATGGATCTGACTGATGAATTCCATGACAGAGAAGTGTCAGAAAACTACCAGTCATTAGAAAGTGTCCTGTAGAGAGTATGATCATCTGTGTAGCGAGGTTAAGGCAAATGGGGACTGGTTATTGAATCATCCGATTATTGAACTTGAACTCATTGGGATTTTCTGACTATTGCATGCATTATTGCTATAATGTAAAATTGCTTAGAGTGAACAATAAAACATAAAAAGGAATTGGATTTGTGGATCCGTAAACCAATTTCTTGTTGTTTTTTAACCTGTGTATAACTGATGTTGGCTTAAACACCTCAGAACCCTAACCTATAACAAAATCCTTCTCAGCACATAAAACCTCACACTTGAAGCGTTTTTGTGAAACTAGAAAGAAAAACAAAAACCAAACCTTATTTTAGAACAACTTAATAACTCCTTATTTTATGCAGAGATAACCAAGCTTCTGGATTTTGGTAGGTTCTGCATTTATAGTTTCCCAGGCAGAAGCCTCTTGGTTAGTTTCTGTGGGAAGAAGGGGAAATTAAGCATTGGCTGGAAATTTGTTGAACATTTATAGTTTAAAATTGGTGCTCATATTTACAGAGTGAGTTAGCTCTTTCCATGAGTCCTGTTTCTAAATGTGCAGTGTTGGCACATAACTGTGGCTTTGTGTTGCTGTTTCATTGTGGTGGTATATTACTGGATATGTAATTTTTCCTTTTTCTTTCAGATTTTAAATTAATGCAAAGTACAAAAAAGGTATATTTTCTACATTTTGCTTAAGATATCATTGTTAAGTTCTGATTTATATATACACCTATATCTACTCATTATCTCCCAAATAGAATATAAGCTCTCAGTGAGTAGGGATTATTTCTTTGTATCTCTATCTCTGTGGCCCGTCTCAAGTTGGCACAAATCAGGTGCTTTATAAATGTTTATAAATGTTTGCTGATTGGTTGATTGGTGGCGCATAGGACTGAAGCTGTGGCTGGCATTTAGTAGAAATCTTTGTTAATTTGAATAGTCCTAAAACCCTCAGAGCATTCTCTCATGTCACCATTTGGCAGTAACAGTGATAAGGGGCTTATTGGTGTGCTAAGCATTTTAAGGTATATAACCTAATTTGACTTTTATGCAACACTCACACGGTTCAGATATCCTGAGCCATAACAGGGCTGGGGAACCACATGTGGCCCTCTAGGTCTTCAAGTGTGGCCCTTTTGAATTCAGCCTGCAGGCCACAGGTTCCCCACCCCTGGATTAAGAGATTTAGCTGCTGTCACATACAGTAAGTGGCAGATCCCTGACTCAGAGATAGATGAGCTGGGTTAGTCTGTTGAGAAGTTCTACATTTAGATCATATGTTAGAATCATAGTATTCTATCCCATCAGAAGGAGCCTTAAAGTCCATTTAGCCCAACCTTTATTTGAAATCTGAATCTGTGACATCCCTGACCTGTAGCCATGTAGGCTCTACTAGAGGAACTCCCGTCATGAGGAATTAATTACATAATAAAGCAATGCATTACACTTTTGGAAAGTTTTAATTATTAGGAGAGTCAGCTTTCAGTATGCCAATGAGTTGGAACACTGGAGAATAGTTAATTCAAAACATATATCAGGACTGGAATTCTGTCATACTGAGATATTGATTTTCTCAGCTGAATTACAGGACCACAGGCTCTACTTCCTAATAGTTGTGCTGAATTATTGACCTTAAGGAATGTCTTTTGGATTGTTCATGAATAGTTGAAGACTCGAATGTGTATAAAATACTTGAGAACCTTGTTTATGTTTTTTATGTTCCTCTTTAAAACACACTTTTAAAATTCTAGAGTACCAGGTGTTTATGAGCATAAAGCTGATGGTTCTTGACCAGCTTTGGGTGTTCATGTGGTTTAGTAGATGAGGTTTGATTTTTTTCAAAGATTATTTCTTTCAGTTGTAGTAACACTGCTGGTTACTTGGGTTGCTCAGTAATATCATAGAATTAGAGCTAGAAGACAAAGACATCTTTCAGGTCCTCTGGTTCGTATTTTTGTTTTATAGTAAACTGGGACCCAGAAACTGACTTGCCCAAGGTGGTACAGGTAGTGGGGAAAAGCCTAGATTTGAACTCTTCTTAATTAAAAACCAGAACTATTAACCACAGTATCTTCAGCTATAAAGACTGATGCATAAAATCGTGAGGGAGCCCTTTTTGAGTGTGGGAAAACATGACCTACTCTCTCTTTGAGAGAAACATCCATACACACATTGGATGGTTTTTATAGTCTTGTTAGGGTACTGTATTAAGCTTTAGGTACATCATGGGTTAAGTAGACTTATTCATAAATTTGTGATAGCTTGTAATAAAAATTATTCTTTGGATAAGTTAGCCCAGTGCTTTATCATCTGATATTTTTTTTTATTGATACACAAGTAAGGTTCTCTTTTGATTCCGTCACTGACTTTCATTTGCCCCAGTCTTCTGGCTCTTAAATTATAAAGATCTGAAGGTTATACCTATATTCTACTTGGCTTCATTTATTGCTGACTGGCAGCTACTATAGAACATTTTGAACAATGAAATATTTTCTTCATTGTTTAGTCTTCTCCTGCCTCCTGTGATAAAATTTAAAATAGAACTATTTCCCCACTTGTATTTAGCTTGTAAGTCCCAAGTTGCTGAGTGTGGTAGTCTTTTTCATTTCTGTCCCTTATCACAATGGAGTAAATCCTTATTGTGGTTTTTTTTTTCTTTTTGGACATACTTGTTAAATACAGAAGATTGGTGATTTCATCTTCTGTGGTGGCAGGTGGCATCTTCTTATGCCCTAAATATTTTCATGAGTTTCTGTGGCTAGAAAAGAAATTATTTAAATAGCAAACACCTAGTGATGAGTGTCTTGAAACTTACCTAGCCTCTAAGTACCAGGCTTGTACTTGAAGCAGCTTGGGACAGTGTGAAGAACACCGGACCTAGAACCTGAGGACCTGTGATGCTTACCTCCTTGGTAAACTTGGGCAAGTCACCTGTCCTCCCTGATCGATTGTTTCCTGATCTTTACAATTAGAGTGTTAGGCTAAGCGATCTCTAAGATACCTTTTTTAGCTCGGTATAATTACACCTGCAGCCCTAGAGCCCAGCAGCTTCTCAGCTGGGCCTTCTGGCCCCTAAAAGTGGGAAATGTCTAACAAATATGGATGAAAAAAATTTATATCTGTATTTTTACTAACCTCTAACTGAAATTTAGCATTTCCTTAAGTTATACATTTAAAAATTCCGAGGAGTCCATTGGCTTCCCCAGAATTATAGAAGGGTCCGTGTCATAAGCAGGTTTCCCTTTGTTCACAGGCATAGCTTCTGAGAAACCACGGTGACATAAAATACATGTTGATGCACATATTTTAGTTTTAAAACAAAACGAAGTGACATTGGCCCATAGTTTTGGAATGTTTAAAATCTTCCCTGTGGGAAAGGTCTATAATATTTATTATTAATTTGGAACACTTAAGTGTACTACTTAATCCATATCCCTTGAGTAATTTGCTGTTTACGTGGAAGAGAACCTATACACATAAGAATATATATTCAATAGTTAGAGGGATAGTGGAGGGACTAGGAAAAGTCACTAGGAAGAAAGTGGCAGTTGAAGAAAGCTGAAGTCAAGAAAGTTGAGTTGTTTGTGAGAGCTTTGAATGCCAAAGAGAGGAGTTTATATTTGATCCTGGATGTAATAGAAAGATTCTGAAATTTATTGAGTCTGTTTGTGCTTTAGAAAAATCCATTTGGCAGCCATTTGAAGGATATGGAAGGGCATAGACGTGACACAGAGATAATAATTAGGAAGCTATTTCAATAGTCTAGTTCACGGAGTAGCAAACAATGGTCTTTTACCATTGTTTTACCATTGTAAAATCATCTATTTTTCTACAGCTGCAATACAACTTCATTTTAAAAAATGTAAAAATCATTCTTAGCTTGAAGCTACAGCATTTTTCTAGTTGAAAGTTATTGAATTAGAGTTGAGGCTGTGTGAGTAGAGAAGTGGTCAGACAAGGATGATATTGTGGAGGTAAAAGTGTTAAAATTTGGTGGGTGAGTGAAATAGAATGAGAGTCAAAAATGAGAATGTGATTGTAAACCTAGGTGACTGGAAAGACATGGGTGCAGTGAACAGAAATAGGGAATTTTGTGGAGGATTAGGTATTGGGGGAAGTATCATGAATTCTCTTTTGAGTTCTGGTTTGAAATGTCTACGGGATATCCAGGATGAAATAAATGTAAAACAAAAAGATAGTTGGTATTGTGGACTTAGAGGTGAGGAGAGTGACTGGGGATGGATATGTATCTGGGAGTCATTTCACAGAGATGATAATTAAACCCATGCAAGCTAATAAGGTACTCAGTACTTGGATGAGAGGAGAACCTAGAGAGGGCAGTGTTAAGACTACCCAGAGAGGAGAAAGTATCCAGGAATGCAAGGTGGTTAATGGTCTCCATTGAAGGATGAGAAATAATAAATGGTCCTTAGATTTCCGAAGTAAGATATCATTGACTTTGGAAAGGGCATTTTCAGTTGAGTGATTAGGTTGAAAGGCAGACTCTAGTGGGTTTGGAAGAGAGTGAGAGGAGGGAAAAGAAAAGAATTGTGTATACATGGGATTTCTCATGGAGTTTGGCTTGAAGAAATAATAGGGCCCGTGTGTGTGTGTGTGTGTGTGTGTGTGTGTGTGTGTTTATGTGTGATAGATTGGATGGAGGTGGGAGGGGAGAGAGCTTAAAGTCCTTGTTTAAAGGACAGGAGAGACTTTGGATGTTCGTACACCTTTGACATAAACAGTAGAGGGAGGAAGGGAAAGAGAATATGTACATACATACACACATATGTATCTCATGTGAATGAAAGTAGGGACAGTCTAGTGGAGAAGATGGGAAAGAGAAGAGGGTGGGCTCAAGGATTAATTTTGGCAAGAAGAAAGGCTACCACTTCTAGAGACTGGAAGAAAGAGAATAGATTGGGTGATGTCAAGGGGTGGTGAGCTAAAGAAAAGAGAGAGTGTTTTTGCAAATGACCTTATTTATCACTAATCTAGAGTGAAGCTCTCTAAGCCTTCATGTCAGTTAGACCTGAGAACTTGTTGTGATATTTTCTGTACTGGTGAATGTTCATAACTCATTTGTGTGATACTTTATAATTTCTAAATTCTTATAGCAGTCTTGTAAATAGTGCAAGTATTTATTACTTGGATTGATTTTTACAGATAATGAAACAGACTGAACAGATAAATGACTTGCCTGTGATCACCTTGCTAATAAGTATTTGTACCTATTCAAGTCCAAATAACACTGTCTCTCCTAGTGAAGGTTCTCCTGTGTGATATACTCTCTAGCATTTTCAAATAGTGTAGCACGTATTTAAAGCATAAGGTAACAGGGAAAGCATAAAACATAAAGCTTTCAGCTATTCAGCTTGGACACTTCTAAAAGCTTTTTGGATTTTAATATAATCACCTCATCAGTTCTATCTGTACATAACACATTGGTGTTTAGTTAGCTCATTGTCCTTAGCAGAGCCTACGGTTTTGTTCCACCTTTGTCAGTTTTTGACCCGGAGAATGTCATGTCAGTAGATATTTTTGAGATTAAAGGGATTTGTTGCATATGACGATGATGATGATGATGATGATGATGATGATGATGATGATGGTGATCTTGATCTTTCAAGGCTTTGCCCCTCTGGACTTTATTGTCCCATGTTGGATTGGGTTAGCCTGAATGATGAGTGGTGCCATTATTAACTGGGTTTTGATCCTACAACTTTAACTTAGTATTATATGAACAAAACCAGTCTTTTGTGACTGAAGTTTATTAATACTTACAAGGGTGTAGTGGAGGGAGGGGAGGAACTGAAAAATACCTTTTGTTAATGGTTTTGGGTATGTATTGTGAGCTGGGATACCATGAACAATGTTAGGAGAATGGTTGGGCATTTAGACTTCCTATTCCCATTCAGTAATGTAGAAGATCTTTTTCATTTGCACAATAGTATTGTGTAGGCTGAATCCCAAAGCACATGTATTTTCATCAAAGATTAGGGTTATTTAATGAGTTCTATATTTTTAGCACAATTCGGGTGTTCAAATTGATAAAAAACCTTTCGACACAAGTTCTCAAAATATTTTAGGTTAAAACAGTAGTACTAACTACAGTAGCCTCATTATTTTACATAAAGTTCTGTAGTAGAATAATTCTGCATCCTAAACAGAGGTATGAAAAGCAGAAGGGGTGAGGGGAGAGAGAGCAAGAGATAAAAGAAATAGAAAGAGAGACAGACTTGGCATGCTTTAGTAGAGGCCTGAGCAGCATAGGGAAAGAAGGGAGGGAAGGATAGCTTGGGTTCCTTTGAGCTCCTGGCCAGGCATCAGGTGAGATAAGAACTTACTCTGATCCCTGGCCTGGAAGGGAGAGAGTGAGACACACGCTCTTCTGTCTCCTGCTTTGTCAAAAAGATGGCGCCTGCCCCCCATGCTGCCTTACCGGGGCATGAGAAAGTCTGTTCAACCCTTCTGTGATTATTAATCTCTTCTTGACTGCCAGCCAAAATACTCTTGCTCCATAGCTTAGCATTCCCTCTCCTATTATCTGCATACTTTGATCAGGCTCATGCCTAGAAGGCAAGCCCTCATGACTTCCACTTAGAATTGTTTTCTCTCAAGTCTTTGGTTCAGGTGTGATAGACTGTGTACAGTCTTTCTTTCCAGCCTCATTGTTAATGCTCATTCCCTCACATTACCACATCTTTACTTATTTGTATCCCCATTTTACCTTTCCTGAGCCCTCCCTTAACAGCAGGAAGTAAGCTCCTTGAGGGCAGGGACTGTTCTGTTTGTGCCTTTGTACCTCCAGTGTGTTGGGTGATACTTTCCTCATGGTAGCTGGTTTTTGAATTGTTGAATTGCAGGAGCCTTCCCAGGTATTGGCCTGGCCAGGTCACATACAGGAGAGACACAGAGACAGAGAGAGAGAGAGAGAGAGAGAGAATTTAACAGAAATCACCTTGTCTTTGGCTCATACCTCTATAGCCTGTTCTTTGGCTCATCCTCAAGGGTGGTGATAAAAGCATACTTGGTTTTTTCTGGAGTCAGCCACACAATTGAACCGTGAGATCTTAGGTTGACCGCTCCTCAAGGAAAAGGCCAGTTTGGGATTGAAAGTAGCCTGCTCTCCTATCAGAAGTCTGCCTTTTTTATTTACTCTCATGGCCT
Source organism: Vombatus ursinus (assembly GCF_900497805.2). NCBI lineage: Eukaryota > Metazoa > Chordata > Mammalia > Diprotodontia > Vombatidae > Vombatus > Vombatus ursinus. The sequence continues at coordinate 21,804,012 of NW_020954550.1, forward strand.
GTAGAGTAATTTCCTTCTTTTAGACTGGTTGTTCTGGTAGGAGCAGACACCAGAACCTTAGTGGTCAGTGAGGAGATCTGTCCAATTCCCATCAGGCCCACATTGAAATGGTTAAGCATGCAAGCTTTTGACAGTGCTGCTGTGATGGCCTGTAGCTCAGGAAGCACAGATTGAGTTAATATTTTCTCTTTGTTTGTACTTTGTTAGTGGTCTTTCTTCCTCATGTAATGTAGTGCTGTGTTTTGCTGCTGAGGTAATGTTTTGGAAACTTTCTCATGTACAAGACAGGCAATTTCAGGATTTTGGTTTACAAAAGACTGAAATGAGATACTTTAAAAATTAGGAGTGAATCTTCACTTAGGCAATGGAAAACAAGACATAGGCAGTGTGTATGTGAGGGCTCTTGACATTTGTGTCCATTTGTTTTAAGTCATCTCTTTTAAGAGATGATTTCAACATTTAAATTGTTTATTCCTCAGATCAGAGGGCAGGTATGTGTTGTTTAAATGGCGCAGATAACCATTGTGCCACCAGTCTGGCTACCTTTGATTGTAACCTGCTTCAGAAATTGAGGATTTTTCATTCCCCCTAGTGTGTTGTTAAAATGCATTTTGAAGCTATCTGGGAAGATGAGATATTGATTGTACACATTCTGGTGCTTATTACATCTGATACCTCCCCACTCTAACTCAGTTTTTTTGAATTTTATTTTGAGCTAGTGAGTATTAATTTTTTTTTCTCCCTCCTCCTCCTGCCAACACCCTCTCTCATCCTGCCAACACCCTCTCTCATCCATTGGAAAAAGGAGAAAAAAAACCCTTTTAAAACAAATACACATAATCAAGCAAAAAAAAAAATTCCACATTGCCTATGGCCATGTCCAAAAATGTATGTCTCATTCTGTACTCTAAATCCATTACCTCTCTGTTTGGAGATAGGTAAAAAGCTTCATCATTGGTTGTGTGGAATCATGGTTGCTCAGTACATCGATCTAATTTTGTAAGTATTTCAATTGTTTGTCTTTACAGTATTGTAAATCTGAAACAGTTCATACAAGTCTCAGGTTTCCCTGAAGCTCCCTTATTTTTTTTTATGGTACAATGGTTTTCATTTTTAATGAAACAATAGTATTCCATGCAGTTAGCTACGTAGCTCCGTAGATAAAGTAGCAGGCCTGGAGTTAGGAAGACTCATCTTCTTTAGTTCAAATCTGGCCTCATATATTTACTAGCTGTGTGACCCAGGGCAAGTCACTTGACCCTGTTTGCCTTGGTTTCCTCATCTATAAAATGAACTGGGGAAGGAAATGGCAAACCGCTCCAGTATCTTTGCCGTGAAAACCCCAAATGGGGTCATGAAGAGTTGGACATGATTGAAACGACTGAACAACTAGAGCCATTCCCCATTTGTTGGATACCCCCTTAGTTTCTTTTTTTGTAAACACTATGTCGAAAGTAGTGGTGATGGTGGACATCTTTGATTTACTCCTGATCTTATTAGGAAGACCTGTAGTTGTGCTGGCTCTTTTGCTTTGGATAGCTACCACTTAACTTTGCTGTGGAAATATCCAATTATTCCAATGTTTTCTAGTGTTTTTAAACAAATACATTTTTAGGGGGGACAAAAGTCTTTTCTGTATCTATTGCCATAATTATGATTGTTATTAATACGTTTATAGTTTTCCTAACATTGAACTAACCCTGCATTCCTGGCATAAATCCAAGTTAGTGGGGCAGCTAGGTGGCGCAGTGGATAGAGCACCGATCCTGAAGTCAGGAGGACCTGAGTTCAAATACAGCCTCAGACCAAACACTTGACACTTACTAGCTGTGTGACCCTGGGCAAGTCACTAACCCCAACTGCCTAAAAAAAAAACCCAAACAAATAAATAAATAAAAGTGATAGTATATATTTTAACTATATTGCTACAGACTACTTGCTGATATTTTACTTATTTTTGGAGGGTTTATATTCTTCAGGGCTATTGATGTACAGTTTTTTCTGTTTTGACTCTCTATATATTGCCTTCTGGAATAATGTATTCCAAGGTTTTTACTCTTTTATAGTGGAACTGCTAAATCTTGTGTGATCCTAACTGTGGCTCCTGAGTACCTTTTTTTTTTTTTTTTTGGACTTAGAACCTCTAGATTTTGACTATGAAGTTTCAGGGTATTTTCGGATTTGAATTTCTTTCTGGAGATTACTAGAGGCTTCTATTTTTATTATGTCCTTTGTTTCTAATAGTTCTGGGTGGTTTTGTTAATGATTTATAAAAACATGATATGCGGGCTTTTTTTCTTTTTGGATCATGTCTGTCATGTTCAGTTCAGTTTTTAATTTGAGATATACTTTACAGTCATTCCCCCCCACTTTTTGTCTTTTCACTGTTATTTCTTTGTATCATAGAGCCATTAACTTCTGTTTGTCTGTTCTAATTTTCAGTGAGCCTGTTGGGTGAGGATTTATCCCTTTTCTACTAAGCTGTTAATTATCCTTCCAATTCCTTCCCATATCTTTTCAATTTCTTCTTTATCAATTCTTTCCAGAATTCTCATTTCATTTATAATATCTTTAATCTTTCTTTTTATTTCTTGCTTCACTTCTTCCTATAATTCTAGTTGCATTTGTGGCCAAGCTGCGACCTTCTTTGAGCTTTGGTTGTAGATATTGTGGAGTTACTCTCTTTGTCCAGGTTCATGTATTTGGTGTCCCTGGCTCAGTAATTGCACTTTATTGTTGGTGCCTTTTTTTGTTTACTCATTCCCTTCTAGCTTTACTTTCTGAATTGGGATGTTGTATTAGAACCAGGCCCTTACTGCTGTGTTCTTCAAGGATGTCAGTAGTAGCCCATGCCAGAGACCAACAAAGGGTCCAAGTTGTCTGACATAAGGCATGGTTTTACTGCTGCCTTCCTGGTGTGAGCTTTGCAGACAGCAGACTACATTTTAGGTCTGGGTAACACAGAGTGCAGGCTTGCTCCTAACTTGAACTCAGGAGATAGTTTCTAGTCCCAACCCCTGTCAGCTAGCTTGAAGAACCCTGCAGTTTCAGAACAGCAGGGCTGTAACACCACACACAGACCTCTTCCCTACCCCCAGTCTTGTCATGAATCTTTGATCTTGCTCTGGGGTCTGAGCAATAGAACTTCTGGCTCCTCCCTCATGTGGGCCAGTGGGCTGAAGGTGGGATCCTGCTTCAGGATCATTGATCCATCCTATAGGAGGACTGTTCGTGGTGTGGGACTGCCCACTGGCTTAATTGGTTTAACCTTAATTCACCTCCTGCTTTAGAAGTACAGATGCCTGCCCACCTTTGTTGCATATTTCCTCCCCTTTTGACATGCTTGTGATATGCATTCATGAGCATTGGCTGGAAAAATGACCTGTCATGGTTTCTCCTTGGATTTCGTGGTCCCTTTTGGTCTGGAGCCCTTTCTACATCTTTGTTGGTATAGTTGTAGGAATGTCCAAGTTGTACTGTCTTCTACGCCACCATCTTTGCCAGTATCCCTATCCAACCCAGTCTTTGTCTTTAAAAGGGGTATATGCAGAACTGGCACTTGGCAAGCCCTCCTTAGTGATGCCATTCTTTAATAAAATAGCTATATGTCTGAGGGAAAAACACAGAAGAGAATAAATGTCAAATTCAATTGATTCACCTCATTTATGGGGTCAAACTATTGAAAGCATTGTGTTTAAGTACACTTGGGAAGGTTGTCCATACCTATCACCGAGCATTACAGTTGGCCAGATGTATTCTAGAACTGTGGGAGAGGGAACAAGAGTGGACATACCTTTTTTATGCTGATTTCTTAGACTTTCATTAAGATGAGGCTTTGTATTATGTTCTTAAGTACATAGTCAGAAAAATAACATTTAGTGACATTTAAATTTGCAAAAAGGAATATAGACATTTTCATTTGTTAGATCAAGTTTGTTAAAATATATCTTTTCTTCCTATCGTATTCTAATTAATACAGAAGTTCACATGTAAATGTCATTACATAGTAGGAGCTGTTTTCTAATGAGCATTTATGTTTATACATGCATGTATTCATACACTTTACGATATTTTAAGTAATCCAACTTTTTGTCTTCTTTACCATGCTTTTAGACATGGGAAATGTTACCTTTAATAAGGTATTCTTTGTGTTTGCATCATTTACAGTAAGGTTAGTTAGTCTAATCTGGTAGGAACTGAGAGTGGACCTGTCTGACCAGCTTCCCTTTCATCTTATTTCACTTCTGTATTGGTTTTTATTGATTCATTTCTTCTCCTAACTTCCACCTACTATACTGACGCTGGCAATCTCCACCTTCAGTTATGAATCTTGAGAAGAGATCAGTTTAATTCACGCAGTAATCTTAATTTTTCCCTTTTCTTTCATAAACTTGATAATTAAAAGTTGGTATTTTCACTTGAAGTAGATGATGGAATGATGCAAATTGTTTCCCTAGTAAAGCAGATTCTACATTATAATAGGTACTGGCCTTGCTGCACTTTTTTAGTGGTTTTTATGTTGAGTTGCGTAATTTTATGTTGCAGTGCAGAGAATTTGTGTGCTCCCATTCTCTCTCTGCCTCCTTCCCTACCCCCTTTCTCCCTCAGCCTCTTTCTTCCCCCCTTCCCTTGTCTCCTTTCTCCTTCCTCCTCTCTCTTCCCATCTCCCTCTTTTTCTCTTCCCTCCTCCTCCCTCCCTCCCCTTCTCCTTTTCTCCCCTTTCTCTTTGCCCTTTCCCTTCTCCTCTTCTCTTTCTCCATCACCTATTGACGACCTCCTTTCCCCATATAATTATACATTTAGAGGAAACTGTAGGTTAAGTGACTTACCCAGTGTTACAAATAAGAGTGCAGAGGAAAAAAAATTAATTCATTGTTTTATCCTCTAATAAGAATAGTCATCCTTCAGTATGAATAAAGCAAATACTTTAGTGTACTGCAAAACTTTTCATGTAGCCTGGAAACCCCTTACTTTGCACAAACCAACGTTTCCTTTTGTATGATTTACTCCCCAGCCCCTTGCATCCTTGCTTTTCTCATGTAGCCAAGATGATTTTGCTTTTAAGACTTAGATCTTTTTGTTATGCAAAAGAAACTTTCCCTTTGGTATTCATGTATCTCCCCCCCCCCCACTAATCTTAGCCTTCCTTAAAGTCACAGAGTAAGTAGCATGTTGTAAGATAAAATTCTACCTTGGCAGTATTTCTTTCTACTCGGTCAGATGGTGCTCCTCCATGCCATCTCAGTTCTTTGAAACTGATAAAATATCAACCCTGTTTAAATCTCTCTCTTACTATTTCTTGTTTTTCTAAGTCTACTCTCCAGGTACTCATCACCTACAGAATGATTTTTTTTTTTAAATCAAAAAAAAAAAAAAAAAAAGAAACAACAACCCACATTTGTGTCATTTGAATATTTAAATTTTAAAATTGTTCCCTAAGAGTTTAAAATACTCAGACTTTTCCCTCGTCTCTTATATATTTACAATGGATCTTTCTGTTCTTTTTATCCATTTATTCCAGTCCCCAAAATTTCTCATTCCCAGGGGTTTCTGTGATCTGTACTTTACCTTTAGGATTAGAGTTCTCTGAATTACTTTTTGGACCCAGTAGCTGATTGAAATAATTTGATCATGACCTAATATTAATGAATTGAAAAGAAGAGATAAATTGATACCATTTTAGATATAAAGATCTTTATATAAAATGTCTTGCTTAAACTAGAACTTATTTAGTGTAAGTTCCTTTCAGTAATAGTCTGTTAAGTTCATCATAATGCTGTTATAAAGAGTTGCATGGCAGGATTTTTCCTTCTGTTAAAAGAATAGCTCAAAATCACTGGGTGGTCCACGGAAATAAGATTAGTTTACTTTACTGTTTTGGTTATATGTGGCTTGAATACCCTTTCTAAAAGAAGTTAGTTTTGGTTGCATTTCCTTTTGTTATTTTAAGCCTTTGCTTTGTGAGAGAACAGTCTGTTTTCTCCCTTCTTGTGTTTGTCTGTCTGTCTATTCCTTCTGTCTTTCATCATGCTCATTGTTCTCCTTGTCATAGCCTGTCTCCTGGAAATATCTTACATAAATGAAATTAAATAAAAATGCTGTGTTAAGTTGTTTGCCCTAAGCATTGTTCTGTGTAGCATACAGTATCCTGTCTCGTGGATGGACCCCAGGGTTTTGGGTGAATATAGTATAGTAATATACTATAATATATTATCACTAATGTAGTAATATACATTGGACTGGAATGTCAGGCTTTATGAGCACTAGGTCCAGCTCAGCCAGTAATGAGAGGAGCTCAGAAAACCATTGTGGTTTTCTGCATCTGTAAAGAAAGGGGTTAGATGAGGAACTATTTCTAAAGTCCTTTTCTAGCTTGAAATGTCTAAAATTCTGCTTTTTAAATAAAAAATTGGATTTGAGTAGTTTGATTTGGAGTGTATCTCCTTATTTAATACTTTCTATAGGAAAATCAGATTATCTCAAATCATTTTGATTTCTGGCGGGTTATATTTCTGGAAAAGCTGTTGTATGTTTGAAGATTGCATGTAATTGATTTTTAAATCAATCATTTAGGCCACATCTCAAAGGGATAGAATTATTATTGAAGAGTTGCTTCATTGTAACCTGCCAGAATAATAATACCAACCTTTTGCTATCTTGTCATCAAATGTTTTATATTTAGTAGCTTTTTTAAAAAGACTTTTTGATGTGTTGCTCCCCTTCTGTACCAAGACTGTTACACGTATCACTGCTTTATGATGTCATCTAGGGATTTAATATCTTTAAGGCACTGAAAATACTTTTTATTGATGCCTTATCTTTAAAAAAATTTTAATTATGAACTTGACAAATCAACAAACATGAATGTTTCCTTGTAAGAGAACAGTACAAAAGAGGACAGCATATAAAACCATCAACTTCAGCTATATATGGCTTACTGTATATTTTTAAAATTTAATGTAGTGGTTCTGGTTCTTCCCTGCTTGTCTGTTTCCCTTGTGAACTTCCTTCTGTTTATTTTTTAAAAGATTCATTCATTCATTCTTTTTTTGTCTTAAAAAAAACAACACTTATCATTCTATCTGCTAAAAAAATCACCTTTATAACAAATAGTCATGCAAAACCAATGAACACACTGACCATGTCTGAAAATGTATGCATTATTCTGTACTTTGAATCCATCATCTGTCTGCTATGGGTAGGAAGGTGCTTCATTATCAGTATTCTGGATTCTTCTCTCCCCCCCATCATTATATTATTCATTGTTCCTAAGTCTCTCATAGATGTTTGCCTTTACAGTGTTTTAGTTGTTGCTGAAATCATGCACCTGGTTCTGTTCCTGTCACTGCATCAGTTCAAACGGGTCCTTTTTTTTTTTTTTTGGTGTTTTTTAGGATTCAGCCGTTCCGTAATTGGTAGATATCCTTTTTCTTTTCAGTACTTGGTCACAATAAAGACTAATGCTCTATAAAATATTTTTTTAAAATATGGACATTTTCCTTTTCTTCTGACCTCCATGGACAAAGTGAATATGATGGTGTATAAGCCCATTGGTTTTACTGTTTTAACTGAAATATCCTAATGAACTATTTTAAGAATGAAACCAAAGGGGTTGAACCTGCTTAGTACCTGAAGAAAGATTGTGGCTACAGGGTGTTATTCATAGGGGTATTTACATTGCATTTGTTTCCTTTCAAAGTAAGAGTCACTTGTAAAAACTATCTATTAATTAATTTTAGTTTTAATAAACCGCCATGCAGCATAAGTTGTATGACTGATTACATGAGAAATCTTTGGAGTAAAAACGCTCTTAAGCATTTGCTAGGTCACTAAAGATGACTGACTACTTGTAGTACAACTGCATAAACCACAGTTGTCTAGATTATGTAGGCTTAGCTTGGAATATTTAGTGGTTGTCTCCTTTTATCCAGATTTTATCCTTTTACTAAACCTCAGTAGAAGGAAAGGGCTTAGAATCACATTTTTTTTGTGGTAAGTGATAGAAAGTATGGTTGTATCTTTGTTCTATAGTATGGATATTCTAAGGCTTAGAGAAATTTTACAGTCTTACCAAGATGACCAGTAGGTAATCATTTGATTATTATTTATTTGGTTTGGTAGCCTGTTTCTAAAATAAAAATTGTAATAAATTCTTCATTGGGATATTGAGGACAATAATAATGCTTTAAGGTTTGCAGTGTGTTCTCTACATGTTGTCCCATAAATGGATGTGAATACATTTAACATATCATATCTTGGTGGAGAGTGTTAGCTGCCAGGATGATGTCTCATTTAATGAAAAGAAGTAAAAAGAAATTCAATCTGACTCTATAAACAAACTATTCTTTTAAGTATATTACCTGAAAAGATCTCTTTTCTTCTTAGTTGGTGGGTGGTAGGTAGGACGTGATAGCTCTCTGAAGTGTCAGAAGCGCTGTCAGGCTCACCACAAGTGGGATGCCAGCTCTGTAGGTTTTACCCCACAGGAGAACGTTTGAGTACAACACACAGTAGCTCATCAGCAGTAGACCTGCCTCTGGGTGAATTCTTTACTTGTGGTAAAAGAGAAATGAAACAAACAAGCAAATAGAAAATGTCCACTCGTCCCTTTTGGCTCCCTTCTACCTCCTCTGTGATTGTAGTGGTGGAGAGGTGGGAAAGAAAGCACAGGGTGTTAAGAATTGCCCTTTGTGTTATGTAATTTATAACCATTAACTGTTGGTAACCCCATTTTTGTATAAAATACTTGTATAGATTCAATTGCAAGGTGCTCTTTAATGAAATAAAGGACCAGTCACTGGTGGAATACTTGGTGCTCATGATTCGGACATACCAGTATAATCTACAGTTTTATACTAGCTAATCAGATTATCAAAGGGATACTTTACTGAACTTGATAAAATAATAAGTCATTTGGAGAATGACTAGAATTACCTAGAATAAGGTAAGAATGAGAATAGCACTTCCAAAACTCAGTCTGTATCATGAAGCAGCAGTCATCAGAACTATTTGGTATTGGTTAAAAGTTAGAGAAATAAATCAGTAAAACAAACTAGAAAGGGAAAATCACAAACAATGGAACCCAGTAACCTAGTGTTCAATAAACCTCAAAGCATGAATTGCTTAGTAAAGAACTATGTTAAAAATGTCTGGGAAAACTTGTAAGCAGGCTGACAGAAATTAGGCTAAGACCAACACCTTGTACTGTATTCTTCAATACATTCTAAATGTATACCTGACCTGCATATTAAATATAGTACCATTTAAAGGTATATTACTAACCATACAAGGGATATAGGCAATCATAAAAGATTATATAGGTAATTTTGATTATGTAATAATATTAATAGCAGCTGTCATTTATATAGCACCTACTATGTGCCAGCCGCTTTGCATTTTACAAATGTTACCTCATTTGATCCAACTACTCTGGGAAATAAGTACAGTTATTATATCCCCATTTTACAAATGAGGAAATTAAGACAGTTGCCCAAATTCACACAGCTAGTGGGATTTGAACTCTAGTCTTTCTGACTCTAGGCCCAGTGATCTGCTGTATTCACTGTGCCACCTAACAGCCCTTAACATGAAACTGAAAAGTTTCTACATTAAAAAACAAAACAAAACAAAACTAATGCATCTAGGTTAAGAAGGGAAGTGAACAAATGGTAAAACATTTTTGTATCACATTTCTTTCTCTCTTTCTCTCTTTCCTTCCTTTCTTTGTTCATTCCTTCCTTCCTTTCTGTCTTTCTTTTCTGTCTTTCTTTCTTTCCGAGGCAATTGGGGTTAAGTGACTTGCCCAGGGTCACACAGCTAGTGAGTGTTATGTGTCTGAGGCTGGATTTGAACTCAGGTCCTCCTGAATCCAGGGCCGGCACTCTATCTACTGTGCCACCTAGCTGCCCCTGTATCCCATTTCTTAAATAAGTGTTTGGTATCCAAAATGTCTCTACATCGAAACCAAAAACCATTCCGTAACAGATATGTGATTAAAGAATGTGAATAAGTAGTTCTCAAAAGAATTGCTTATTCATTAAATTAAAATTAAACTATCAATAACCTTATAAGAGCTGAGAAAAAATGCAAATCAAAACAACCCTGAAGTTTCATTTTTACACCTACAAAATGGAAAAGATGACAAAAGATGGGAACAGTCAGTGTTGGATAGGTTATGATAAGATAGCCACACTAGTGCATTGTTGGTGGAACTGTGAAGTAGTACAAACATTTTTTGAATCAGGCAAATATAGTAACTTAAATGTTCATTCCTCTTTGATCCAGAGATTGAATTACTAGGCTTACACCCAAAAGGAGGTCATTGATAGGAAGAAAGTCCTCTTTTATACCAAAATATTTATGGTGGAACTTTGTCTAGTAGCAAAGAAATGGCAATAACGTAAGATATGTGTTGGTTAGAGAGTGGCTTAAATTGTGGTACATGAATATAATGAAATATTACTGTGTTGTAAGAAATGATGCATATCAGTGAATCTAGAAAAGCATGGAGAGATCTTTACAAATTAATACAGAGTGAAAGAAGCAGAGCCAAGAAAACAGTTTACACTGTGATTTCAACAGAGGAGAAAGAACAACCACCCAACCCTTGACAATGAGTGTTGTTAATAACAGGATGAAATGGGTTTGTTAGTAACTTGAAAAGTATGCTTGTCAGTCTTACTTGTGATGTTTCTTACAATCCATGTGAGATTTTGTGGTAGTTACTCTTTTAACTTTATGTAATTCTGCAGCCCTTGATTAAAGAGTGTGATTTTTAAAAAAAGACATTCTTGCCTCTTTGCATTTGGTGGAATGTAATTTTGTTGGTTTCAAATCTCATCAGAAGTTTTATTTCCTGATCCAGGTAGCCTGTGGCCTGTGTTGGTCCAAACAAAACTATTTTTGCATTTATGTCAGAAGTCAGTTTTCAGGCTGACCATTTCATAGCAGATTTGGAGTAGTATTCCACTTGTGTTAAGAGGTTTTAGACCTGGAATTGGAGGAGACAACAGAAATGTCACACGTGTATGCAAAGATTGACTAATAATAATAACTAACATAAAAATACATGTTATATGTTTTAGTATATATTATTAATATAGAATTATAATTATATACCAACAATAATAATTAACTAATGATAATATCTTCTATCAAAAGTCTGTCTGTTTCTTTATTCCCTATGAAGAGGTCCTTTTTACCAAAGCAAACCTCTCTACATGCACAAGTGAATCCATTCCGTCATGTTTCTTTCATCATACTGACCTATCATTTCTGCTCTCACTAAGTTTCGGTCTCTTGGTTTCCCAACTGTGTACAAACATATTTAGGTCTCACTCTCCTTAAAAAACCCTTATTTGGGAATAAGCATAGACAAAGATGGAATTAAATTGCAATTTTTTGCAGATGACATATTGGTTTTTTGTCTTATTTTTTTCTTTTAGAAAATCTTAGAGAATCAATGAAAAAAAACATGAAACAAGAACTCCAGCAAAGTTGCAGGATATAAAAAAATAAATTTGCATAAATCATCAGCATTTCTGTATGTTACCATCCAAATCCAGTGGAAAATGATATAGTAATTCTATTTAAAATACCGTAGAAAATATAAAATACCTACCAAGACACACACACACACAGACACACACGCACACATGCACCAACTGTGTGAACACAATTACCAAATATTCTTTATGCAAATACAGATTGAAGTAATTATATTTATATTATTATAAAAATAATAGTGGATAGTCTGAGTCAATATGATAAAAATGACAAATACATCTTAAATTAATTTACTAATTCAGTTCCATACCAAACCACCAGAGGTTTTTACTTCATAGAACTATAAAACAAAATAGCAAAATTCATTGAGGAACAAAAGATCAATAATAAATATTGAAGGATTTTAATGAAAAAATAGTGGAAAGGAAAGTAGCTCAGCAGTATCAGATCTTGAAATATACTACATTGTAATAGTCATCAACAATTTAGTATTGGTTAAGAAACAGATTTATCAGTGGAATAGATTAGATATACAATATACAGAAGCAAATGAAAACAACCTCAGAGAACTCATTTTTCAAGAAAAACTTGTGAAAACTGGGAAGCAGAAACTAAGTAGGTATAGACCAATTGTTCATACCATATACCAAGACAAGGTCCAAATGGTTATATGACTTAGAAATAAAGGGAGACATCATACACAAATTAGAGGTGCAAGGAAGAAATTATCTGTCAGATTTTATGAATAGACAGAGTTTATAACACATTAAGAGATTAAGAGAGAGGGTCACAGTAGATAAATTGGCCCATTTTTATTACATAAAATGAAAATGTTTATGCATAAGTCAATTCAGCTAAAGTTAGAAGTGGGTAAATGGGAAAAAAAATCTTTGCATTGTTTCTCTGATTAAAAATGTTTCATTTCTGAGATTTATCTGTCTGTCTAATAGGTGAACTGATTCAAATTTCTGTGAATAAAAGACATTCTCGAAATGGTCAAACATTATGAATAGGCAGTTTTCAGAGGAAGAAATCCAGATTTTCAATAGCTAGATTTGGAGCTCTACCTCCAAAACTCCCCAAATTAGCACAGTACCAGACCCATAGAAGGCCTTTAATAAATGCTACCTGGCTGGCCACTTGAAAAATGTCTACTCAGGATGGCCTTGCAAATGTAATGTATAGACTTTCGAAGTGTACAGTGGAGATATCTGTGTTAGCAGAAAGAATGCTTAAGAATGAGGTATTGAAATTCACCTGCTGGGAAATGGGGGTACAATAATTGGCCATTAAGAGAACCCCTGTTTCACCTCCATTTCCCAAACTTTTTGGGGTGAGCCTCAGGAAGGATTGCTTTTGTATTGAGGAGTGGATTTTCAGCAAATAGAGAATCACTCAGTTTTTCATTAACCTTTGGTTTTATCAAATTGCCTTGATGTGTAATACCTTTTACCTTGGAAAAGTGAATATTGTGCACTGCAGATGCTGCTTTGGAAACAATTTTCCTTTATAGAATTTAGGATTCTTGAGTAGCCAGAGTAGCATGGCTCTCAGTTCAGCTGCATTTTGTGATTTTGATTTTTTGTTCTCATTATATAATTTTGTGTGTGTTGGAAACTTTAGATACTTTGTGTGAGAGTTTATTTAGATGATGTTTTGTTTTCTCTGAGACACTGGAGCATAGTGTACTGTGAGCTGTTGGGGGCACAATTCCAGTTGAGAAATTTCCTGTATAGATTCTTAGCCCAATCATGTTTCTCTCATGGTCCACAAGGCAACTAAGTGCCAGGATTCTGAATTCTTGGGTTCTTGATGTGGTACAAGGGAGAATTATGGACTGGTCAGTACTCTTAGGACACAGGATGCATAATCACATGTCTTCTTTCTGTACTTAAAATCAGTACAGTCTTTGTCACTCACCATTTCACTTTGCCACTTTTTTTCCATTTTGTCTTTAAACAAATAATAAAATATATCTTTCTCCGAAGGACAAAGAACCAAATTACATGTACAAAAAAGACAAATATGTCCTGATCTTTATACGGTGGTTGTAGCATTTGACTTTCAAGTAAGCCTTGTCAATTTACTTTTAAACAAGTGGCCCCCCAACTGTCCCTGCAGCCCAGCTGGCTGTATTGCTTTGCTATTAGAAGTTGGTCCCAGGTCCCTGCAGCCTTGTGGTGAGATAATTATATCCAGTCTCAAGGGTCAGATCCTGATAGATGTTTCTTCTCCTAGTGAGGTTGATTTAGTTTTCTTCATATAAGGTCAGTGTTAAATATGCAGAAAGGAATTAATTCACTTTTTTCTTCTGACCAGTTTTAGAGTCAGACAGAAATGCAGAAATTTTTTTTTTATCTGTGATTTGGAGAACTTGCAATCTTAATCTTTAAGGAAGTTGATACAAACAGACTTATCAGAGTTTTTCCAGAGCTAGAAGGGAGATCCGATAGTTTAATCTTTACAAATGAGGAAACTGGAGACTCAGAAGTGATTTTCCCAAGGTTACACTGACTCTTTAATCAGACAAGGGAAATAACATGGACTGCCCAGTTTAAACAAACAAACAAACAAACCAAAAAAAAAAAATTTCCATTTGTTTTTGGCTGTGAAAATGTTGGTAACTGTTTATCTGAATTAATGTAGAAGAAAGGAAGTTAATGTCGTTCTTTCTCATCTCCTTTTTCTCCCAGATTATCATTTTATTCCGGGCATTCTTCATTTTCCATGTACTGCATGTTGTTCCTCGCAGTAAGTATTTCCTATTTCTTACTCATGTATACTGTACAGTATAAAGTTAATGCATTCAGTATGTGTATTTCTTCATGCTGTTTGACGTGCAAAAAGCCCAGCCCGAAGACATTTCCAACAGGCTTCTCTTCAGAGTCTGTTGGATTCGGATGCCATCACATAGAGCTGAGGTCAGGGAGGATGAAGGGATTTGGAGTGTGAGATATGAAGAGCCAAGGTATTCTTTAATTTAGAAAGTCAGGACAAAAGGCAGCCAGCCATTTGTTTTAGATATCCTGTCTCTGCCATGGCTAAAGAAAGATAGGTTTGAAAATAGGTTGTTCTGGCCATTGGAGGGGTCAGTTAAAGCACGTCATATCTTTAAATATGAGAAACTTGTAGGTAATCGGGAAAGTGGGCGAGTCTACCTGCTGACATGCAGGGATTGTGAAACGATTGCAGGAGCCAGTGGGAGATGTCTCCCCATGGGTTGCAACAAGAACCTTTGGATATCCTTTGCTTGAATTTTGCTTTGAATTTTTTTTCCAGCATAAGAAGCTCCTTAGAATATGATGAGGGAGACAGCAGCTTCTATACAGTAGAAGAAAATTATTTTCAACTGCTTTCTTTCATCAACTTTTGCAAAGCATGGGGCTCAGGGGATTTGTCTTGCTTGATAATGTAATGCTGTGTTTCTCATTAGAAAGGAAACTGTGAGACCAGTTTTGCTTCCCCTCAGTGGCTAGATCTTCCCCTGGTGTCTGGTGTCTAAGGCTTTAAAATAAAGGCAGCTGCTGGTTGCTTCACTTTGAGCAAGTTTTGGGCTGTCTTCCACTTTCTGACATATTTCCTAGGCTATTTTCCATTAACCTAAAAGCGTTTCAACTCCTCATCTTTCCCTGACTCTCCTGGCATTAAATAGGATCAAAATCCTGGGTCTGATTGATTGAATCAGGCTCTTAGGCTGTGCATCTTGCTCCATGTTCAGTCACTTTGACATTTTATGTCAATGTTTCCATAACTCCAAGACGAAGGTGTCGGAAGACTATTGAAACTTCCAGGGGAAAGGAGCGAAACCTATGCAAACCACTGAAATCTGGGCAAACCACTCTCTGCGGAAAGAGTGCATTCCTGGCAACTACTTTGTTCATAAACCTAAGCTGCATTAAAGGGATGGCTTGCTCTTTGTGGAGGCTGCTTGGATAACCATGTGCCTTAGAGCTGTGTAGCTCTGACTTATTCAAATGTCTGAGTAGAAATTTTAACTTAAGAAAACTGGTTCCAAATCACAGCATACTAATGCTTTGAATCTTAGTTAATACTTTTTACAGATTTATCAGTCTTGATTACTTAAATTCTCTAAATGAATTGCTGGGATACAGCCTTCTTATTAGGAAGCAACCTTTTGGTGGATAGTTTTCACATACTGGATTTAAAACTGGAAAGGAAATCTGTATGTTATCTAGCCTGGGTCTCATTTTGCAGATGAGGTTTTTGAAGCCCAGAGAGGAGGTGACTTACCAAAGGTTTCACAGCTAGAAAAAGAAGAGCTATGGTTAAAAAAATTTTTTTTTTTCAATTAACAAGCAGTCATTTTCTTTTACCTCTCACTTCCTATCTATCTCCCACTAGGGAAAAAAGAAAAACAAAACCTCATAACAAAAATGCATTTTGTGGTTGAGTTGTTTTTTCAGTTGTGTTTGCCTCTTTGTGACCCCATTTGGGGTTTTCTTGGCAAAGATACTAAACTGGTTTTCCATTTCCTTCTCCACCTCATTTTACAGATGAGGAAACTGAGGTAAATGGTTAAGTGCCCAAGATGACACAGCTAGTAAGTGTCTGAGGCCAGATTTGAACTCAGGAAGATGAGTCTCTTCCTGACTGCAGGCCTGGAACTGTACCATGCATATCAAATCATAATCAAATGCATAATCAAGTAAAACAGATTCCTTCATTGGTCGTGTCCCTATATCTATCTATCTATCTATCTATCTATATATATATAATCATTCTGCATCTTGAGTCCCTTACCTCACTGTCAAGTCACCGGATTTATCATTGGTCCTCTGGAGTTGTGATTGTTCATTGCATTGATCAGTTTTTCAGAGTTATTTGTACCAAGTTGTTATTACTGTATAAATTGTTCTCTTGGTTTAGCTCACTTCATTTTGTGTCATTTTATATAAGTCTTCCCAGGTTTCTCTGAAACCATCCCTTTTGTCATTTCTTAAAATATAATGGTATTACATTATATTTTAATGCCATACTTTATTTAGCCATTCTCAGATTAATGGGCACCCCCTTAGTTGCCAGTTCTTTTTCATCACAACAAAAACATGTATCAACATTTTTGTATATATTTTTCTTTTTCTTCTATTCCTTTTCCTCTTTCTTTAATTTCTTTGGGGTATAGGCCTAGCCTCATCAAAGGGTATGAAGGCACAGTTTAGTGGGCTGGGGCAGTCTAGTTGCAAATTGCTTTACAGAATGGCCAGACCAATTTGCAGATCTACCAATAGTGCATTCATGTTCCTTTTTCCAAGTGACCCCTCCATCAGTTGTTCCTTTTATGTCAATTTTTCTAATCTGACTAACAGGAGATAGAAAGAACCAGGATTTGAACTGAGGTTCTGTGATTTTAAATCCAGGGCCCTTTCCACTCAGCTGTGTTAGCTTTGTGCTTCTGTTTTGAAGAAGCTGTAACCTTTGGGCGAGCATCGATCATCTGCATCTGATGAGTCTTTGGCCATGGGTTTTGTCTGAATATTCCAGGATACCTGTAGTTGACAGTGCTTCCTTGCCTTGCCTTTCCCCTTGATGGAGAGTGGGATGTGGGTCCCCCTGCTAGTTTGTTTTCTAGATAACTCCCTTCCCCTGTGGTATTGGGGGTGGGTATAATAACTCCGGAATTTCAAAAATCTGGAATTTTTGATGTGGCTTCTGTACTACATTCAGATAATCAAGTTTGGTCTAGCCAGGGGCTGCTTTGTTGTCATCTAGTTAATTTCCTGATCCCTGAGGCCTAGTCCTAATTGCTTGCATGTATGGAAACATGGTAATTTGTATTAATGACATAGTTGGAAGGTAGAATTATATATTTGCAGCCACATTTTGCTATGTAAACTGGAAAAGAACATATGTATGTATATATTTTCCTTAAGACAGCTATAGGGAAGCCAAGGATTTAGAATCCTTTCATGTGAAGGTCACTGAATACTTTAATGTATATTTAGTACTGAGCCCTATGGATTTTAATGAGGAAATTAGTGAAAAAAATGCTTGGAGTTAAGTTTCTTGCTTTCTGAGTTCATATTTAATATTAGAAGAAGCGGAACACAAGGACCAAGCTGTGTCAATTGGCACAGTGCATTTTTTTAAGTCCATAAGGAAAAGAAAATAAAGAATAGAAGGAAAATAGGAATAGAAAATAGAGGATGAAAATTTTTATTTCAAAGTAAAATTTTTATGTCAGTTGATGCTTCTAGGTCCTTGTAGTGTTTAAAAGAATAAAAAATTATTTGTTTTCAAATCTAGTTCTTCTCTAAAAACCTTACCTAACCCTTGATGCTTAAATATGTAATATGTAGGTGCTGTTTATATAAAATCCAGAGCCACAACTTAAACACTATTACATTAGGGTCTTGGAGGAAGGAGTGGGGTGAAGAGAGACATAGTGGTGCTTGTCTCTTGTCTGGCCGCTGTGAAAGACTCCCATTTTACATCAATTGAATTTTCTGAGGAAGCAACAGTGATACTAGTTTAGCAGAATGGAGTTTATTCCAACTGTAGCTTCCAGTTTCCTCTGTAAAACACACACCTACATGTATCTGAAAAATTGCCATGGGATATATGAGTTGTTTGCCCTTATAAAGGTTTTAATAAACAGCTTTCTAATTTCCTGAGTTCATTTAGTAGAAGTAAAATTAATAGCAAAATTTATGCTTCTTTACGACGATATAACTACCCCACCCCTTGCTGGGGGAAGGGTGATAGACATAATGAATGGTGGTAGGGATGGTCAGAGCCACTGAGAGCCTGACTCATTTTTCCAAATTGTATGTTTGTGTGATCACACTGAATGGAACTCGATTTTTGATGTGCATGAATGAATTTGACTAGGACAGTGATTCCCAGTCTTTGTTTTGTGATACCTTATGGGGTGTGATACTTTTGCATTTATATATATAATGCTTTACTTTTGTTCTCTAATTTTATTCTTTAAAAATTTCTTGTAAATAAGAAGTGGATGAATCTGTTATCTCCATTTTAAAAATGCAGAATTGCTCCTAGGCTCTGAGTCTTCCATCTTCTCTTTTCACCACAGGGAGGGTCCTGGAAAGGGATTAGCCCCTGTCTCTCCTTGATTCCTTTTTAATGGTAGCATGTAGTTTGAGCCCGGTGTTTCATCCTTGCCTCAGTGCTCAGCATTCTAGGGCTTTTTGCTGTTGTTGCTTTGTCCTTTGTTCTCAAAGAGGATCACGATGTCAGGAAGGTGATGCCATCACTTGCAAGTGAATTGATTTTAAGTGAGGCAGGGCAGTGCAGTCGCCAGCCTCGTTCTTTCCTCTGGAGCCATCTGGGTCCAGTGGCAAGATGAAGATGAGGATGACTGGAGATGGCCCTGGAGGCAGCGGGAGATGTTGGCCATTTTCAGTGCAGATTATTCCCCGGTCTCACTTTGTCTGAGGTAATACCCATTCAGTGATTAAGGCTAGGTAAGAAATGAGGCATAGTAAACAAATGCATTCTGCTGGGAAATAGGGGAAGATATTCAGTATTTCCCTCCCACATTTTATTCTGTAGATTTGACTGCTTTGCATTTGTACTCAGATTATGTGCAGTTCAGGTTCTACTCCTGTATTTCTTGTTTTCACACAGTATGAGCAAATAGTTTGGAGAGACAAGGACTCCTTTGAGTCTTGCCTGGATATCTCTCCTTCTAGGCTTCAGGAGGACATGTTTAATTATGTATTCCTCTTCCTTATACCTTATGGATCTGTTTCTGCTTGGCTGGGCAGTTTGAATCTTTCTACATAAACAACATCTAAAGGGAATTGGCCCTGATGAATCTCTTCCATAAATCCAGCTGAAGCTGTGACCTTGATAATAAATTCTGGGCTTACTCACTGCCTTTTTTCAAGTGTTCAGTAGGGCTAATTAACAAGGCAACTTAACATACACATTTTTCTCAATAAGTTTAATTGGCTAAAGGAAACACCTTATTGCAAGAGACTGACACAATGGAAGATATTCTACTGAGGCTGCCAGATGCAGCCAGATACCTTGGATAGAGACCAATAAAAGTGGTAATCTTTCCTAGTAGACACCATGTTACACCGGCCATTCCAGTTCTTCTGTTTTTTATACCTGCTACACCACCTCCTTTGGAGCAGAAGACCTGGCCTCCTCTTTACTGAGAAAATAGAGGCTGTCATGGGCTCACTGTCTTCCTGTGGTGGGGGTGTGTGTGGAGTCTTTTCCTCAAAAAGCCCTCAACATTATTCCCCAAAGAAGCAATTAGGTGGTGCAGTGGATAGAGCCTTGGAATCAGGAAGATCTGAGTTCAGTCCAGTGTTAGACACTTACTAGCTGTGTGACCCTGCGCAAGGCACTGCCTGTTTCCTCAAAGGGAAAATGGAGCATCTATTTCCCAAGGCTGTTCTAAGGATCAAGTGAGATAATAATTGTTAGGGGTTTCGCACAATAGATCTTTAATAAGTCCCTCCTTCCCTCTTTTTCTTCCTCCCTTTCTTCCTTCCTATCTCTTTAGCAGCTGTGTATAGGGAGACTTAATGAAAAGGCTATTTTAAATAGTCCAGGAGAGGACCTGAATTTAGGATAGTAGCCTTGTGAATGGAAACAAGGGAATGGATGTGAGCAGTTTTTGTGGGGGTAGAAAGGACAAGATTCGGCAACTGACCAAGTCTTGGGGGTGAGGGTGCGTGAAGAGGGAAGGATAACACTGAAGTCATCAACGTGGGCAATGCTGATGTCAAGAGATGGTGCCCTTGGCAGAAATTAGGGAAGTTTGGGGGTGAGGGGAAGATTTTGGATGGAAAATAATCGAGTTCTGTTTTAGATTTTGTGAGTTTCAGGTGTGTGTGTGTGCCCACACTCCAGTAGGTGACTGAAAAAGATGCTGGGGGCTGGATCCTGATCTGGGGGCAGAGGGATGATACTTAAGCCCACAGGAACTAATGAGGTCACCAAATGAGATCCTTGGTGATCTCCCTTTCTTTGTGTCATATTCAGTCATTCTTTATCTCCTGGCTTATTCCTTGCTTCCTGTAGACATGCCTAGGACTTTCCTACCTTTCAGAAAAATCCCTTTATATAAACTTATCATCTCCTCAAGCTATTGTCCTGTATTTCCTCTATCTTTCATAGCCAACATTTTAAAAACTCCAGTGCGTCTCCTACATTTGTGTTTTATTAACTTAGACCCTGTTCTGATTCTTTCAGCAGCTCCAGTTCCCATGTCATTCATGTACCACACTACCCTAAATCACAGTGGGTCATCATGAATAAGCCTCAGAACTTGGCCACTCGCCTCTTTCTAGCAGTACCCCTTCACATAAACACATCCAGCATTTTTAGGGAGTGGGAAACTGTAGCAGCTTGTAATGTGTCCTGCCTTCGATGAGTTAGCAGCCCTGCTTTATGTTGTAAACAGACAGTGGGGGTCAGATGGGAAGGAGAGAGGCTGCCCTATGGCAGGGCGCCCACCTAGTGCATAGACAAGGCCTGCTCTTTGGAGCCATTTGTGGATACCAAGTAGGGTGTGGAGGAAGGGAGTTAGGGAAATAATAATAGGGAGTAAAGTAACTTGACTAAATACAAGTTTAGTGACTGGGTCTGTCAACCTCAGATGTAAAGCTTTCATGAAAATGAAAATCCAAATAAATAGTTTTGTTTTTTAAACAACTCTTTTCTTTTACGTGAAACAGGATGGAACAGCTGTGTGCTGCATTTCACTGAATATCAGCAATGGAAATATTTACTTGACATGGAGGTTGGACTTGGTTTTCATTTCAGCCTCTGAATACACAGATGTCTCCTTGCTTTCCAGCCCTCACATTTATGTAAAACGTTTGACCGCAAAAAAAATAAAATCCTTTGCAGATGACTCATCTTATTACCCTGGGCATCTTGGCCTTCAGGGCCAATCTCCAATTGAAGCAGGGCTCTATAGTCATTTAAAGATGGTTTTTGGTGGCCAAAACCTTCCCAGTCATGAACTCCTGGCATCAGAGAGGACTTCAGTTAGAGCTTCCATTCCAAGGTGCAAGGTGGAGTTGTTTACCCTAAAGAAAATGCCCTGGATATTGTTTCTGGCTTCTGAAATAGATGAATTAGCCTCAGGGAAAGCAGCATTTGTTCACAGGACAGGAGACAGGGGACACGGTTCCTTTGCACACCGTACTTTCACACATGCCGTAATAGTTTTTCTCTTGGATGGGGCTAAATACAAAAGTGTACCTGAGACTGTGACCATCTTTGACAGAATGGACCTTAGAATGAAAAGGATCATAGTAGTACTGGTACTTCAGTGATGTATTCCCAGAGTACTCTCTCTTCTGATGTTGATTGCAGCTTTTTTTGACCATCGTGATTGACTGAGTTTTTATAGCTGAAAAATCATCACCTTGGGGCATATCTCCTCCCCTCTCATTTTATTATTTATTTTTAACATTCTTTTCTTTTTACATTCCAAATTATATGCCAAATTCTCTCTCTCTCTTACCCCCTCCCATAACCACTGAGAAGGCAAGCAATGTGATATCAATTATATGTGTGAAATCATGCAAAACACATTTCCATATTAGCTATATTTCAAAAAGAGTAAGAAAAACAGAGTGAGGAAATTATACTTCAGTTTGCACTCAGAGTTCATCAGTTGTCTCTGGAGATAGATGTCATTTTTTTCATCATGAGTCCTTTGGAATCGTCTTGGATCAGAGTAGCCATGTATTTCACAGTTGATCATCATTACAACCATGCTGTTACTGGGCACAGTGATCTCTCAGTCCTTCTCACTTTGCTTTGTACCAGTTCATATAGGTCTTGCTGTGTTTTTCTGAAACTATCTCCTTTGTCATTTCCCACAGCACAGTAGTACTCTATTACAATTATGCCACAACTTGTTTGGCCATTTCCCAGCTGATGAGCATCACTTCAATTTCCAGTTCCTTGGCATTACAAAAAAAGCTGTTGTACATATTTTTGTACATATAGATCTTTTTTCTTTGCTCTCTTTGGGACATAGACCTAGCAGTGGTATGGCTGGGTCAAAGGGTATGCACAGCCCTTTGGGCCTAGTTCCAAATTGCTCTACAGAATGATTGGACCAGTTCACTGCTCCACCATCAGTTTGTTAATATATCTATTTCACTCATCCCCTCCAGCATTTGTCATTTCTGATAGGTGTGAGGTGATATCTCAGTTATTTGAATTTGCTTTTCTCTAATCAAAAGTAATTTAGGGCATTTTGTCATGACTAGAGATGACTTTCTTCTTCTGAAAATTACCTGTTTATATCCTTTGACCATTTATCATTTGGGGAATGGCTCTTATTTTTATGAATTTGATTCAGTTCTATACTCAGTATATATTTGAGAAATGAGGCCTTTATCAGGGAAACTTGCTGTAAAATTTTTTGATATTACTTCATTGTCTATAGTATCTTGTAGCAAAAGGTAGTTTCCCTGATTATCTCTTTTAATTAGGTCTATTTTTGCTTTTACTTTGTCTGAGATCAAGATTGCTACCCTTGCTTTTTTAATTTCAGCTGAAGCACATTAGATTCTGCTCCAGCCCTTTTTAAAAAATTGTTTGTCTTTCTGTTTCAAATGTGTCTCTTGTAAACAATATATTGTTGAATTCTGGTTTCTGATCCATTAGGCTATCTGCTTCCATTTCTGGGGTGAACTCATCCCCTTCATTCAGTTATGATTACTGTGTATTTTCTTCCATCCTGTTATTCTCTTCCTTTCCCTCTCTCCTTCCCTCCCTCCCCCTCTCCCTCTACCATCCCTGCTAGAGTCTGTTTTGTTTTTAGCTACTGCCTTCTCTTACTACAAGTTACGTTTCTAATGCACAACTGAATGTGTATTTTCTTTCCTCTTTGAACCAATTCTGTTGAGAGTAAGATTCAAGCATTGCCTGCCATGCCTACCCCCTTCCCCCCATTGTAAAAGCTTTTCCTTGAGCACCTTTTTTATGTGAGAAAGTGTTCCTCATTCTACCTCCTCAACTTTCCAATATTCTTATGCCTTTCTTGACTCCACACAATTTGTGACCCAGCTAGGCTGGCCTTCTGGATGTTTGTCACACAAGACATTTCATTTCCTGATTGTTGCATTTTTTCTGGCTGTCCCCCAGGCCTGGATGTTCTCCTTTACCCCTTGAGGGCAAGGATTCTTTTCCCTTTTCTTTGTGTCCCCATTGATTAGCACAGTGCCTGGTGCAGAGTAGGCACTTCATAAATGCTTGAAGTAGAAAGAACCTTAGGAGAGGCAGAGTAATGATGCTGCACAATGGAGTAGCACAGATATTATTCTACCTATTTGATGATGGAGCTTGCATAAGATCTGGGGGGGGGAGAGGGCAGAGGGAGTGAAAGATGTTTGTTTTTGTAAAACACTCTTTTCTCTCCTGTATCTGCCACATGCACTCAGTTATGAAATAACTTGGAGAAAATTTGCTGGAGGGATGGTATTGGGGTGGGGGTACATATCATAGCTGTTTTCTAGTATTTGAAGAGAGGTGACAGGCAGAGAAGGGTTAGATTTGTTCTGCTTTGACACAGACTTGGGAACAATGGTTAGGTATTGCAGAAACACATTTAGGCCTGGTAGCATAAACTTTCTCATTTTTGGAGGTGTCTGGCTGCCTTAGGAAGGCAGGTGGCTTGCCCTCATTCAGGGTCTTCAAACAAAGGCTGACCACTTGTCTTGTGTGTTATAGGGCAAATCTGGTTCTGGCTTCATAAAGTCTTTAAAAAAGAAGCAGTTGTTTCTGACCTTGTGACATAGATTTGTCCGTGACTGATTTCTCCCCCTCCCAATATTCTGTGTCAAAGACCCCTAAGTTGTTTACTGAATAGACTACTTCACAAAGCTTTCTCAGAGATCCAAACATACACAAGGAAAGCCAGCCTGATAAACCATAGTTCCTTAGAACTGTCTGCTCTGCCACTGAGGGGTGTCCACTGGCTTAGTTGTTTTTCCTTTTGAAATATTCAACTCTCTTGTCACAATGCAAGAATCCATTCAGGGAAAACCAGGACAAAGGTCCAGGTTCTCCTTGCTTACATGTAGCCAGTTTTCATTATGGGAGAACAATTTAGGAAGAGCATTGGCAAATTGGTGCCTGGGGACCCAGGTGGCGACAATCCTAGACCTTGGAAATTTTCAGTCTGCAGCTTCAGTATTTTGAGGGGTTGTCATTTGAAGTGAGATTTGCTCTTGACTCAAAGAGCAGCACTGAGCATAGTGGATTGCTGAGTTTGTTGTGAGGAAAAGCTCCATAATTAAGAGCTGTCCAAACCTACAATGAGTTGCCTTATGTGGCTGTGATTTCTCCATTCCTGAAGGCCTTAATATGATGCTTGGAGAGGGATTATAGTATAGATTGTACTAGATGACCCCTGAGATCCCTTCCACCTCTAAAATTGTGTTTCTAGGAACCTTCAGTTATCCATATTCTGATGATTCTTCTTTTTATCTCAGTTAAATTCTTTCCATTCCCATTGTTGCTACCCTGGTTCAGTATCTGGATCTCTATAATAATCCTAATAATTAGCTTTCCTTACTCCAAACCATCTTGCAGACTGAGTTTTAGAACTCTAAACCCTTTCATCATTCCACCTCAATCATTAAAGAAATGGGAATAGTTTATTATGCCATTCCCCTACACGAAAATGTCAAATCTGCTGCCCACTGGAGAAAATGGAAGATCCTTGGCTTGGCAGCATTTTGACCTCAACTTACATTCCATCTATTAATAACCACCAACCACTCCTTCTACTCTAGGTGGATTCTTTTCCTTATTGGCCCTGGACTAAATGCTTTTCTACCTCATTTCTTGTTTTCATGAAGTTTTGATTGGATGCTTTCTTCCTCGTGTCGCCTCCAGGATCAGTATAAAATTCTGTTTTGTTTTTAAAGCTCTTCCTGACTTGGACACTTCTTCCCTTTCCATTCTTCCCCCCAGTCCAGTGATACTGATCCCCTTAAGTGTCCCTTGCAGAAGTGACTCCATCTCCCCACTCAGCATTTTCACTGGATGTCTTTCCTTTATGTTGTTGTAATACTCTCCTTTCCCATCTCTATCTCCAGCTTTTCCTGGTTTCCTTCAAGCAGCAGCTTAAATTCCATATTTTGCAAGAAAACCTCAATACTAATAATGCCTTTACTTGAGAATCATCTCTAATTTATCTTCTATTCATCTTGTAAAACATAATTCTTTACATATTAGCATTTCTCCCCAATGGCCAGCTGAAAAGGTAGAAAAGATCTCTGTTTGGATGATCACAGGAGGACTTAAAGGAGGGAAATGATAGATGCAAGTAATATTCTGAAGGAAAAAACAGGATTTGATGACTGGTGAAGGAGAGAGGAGTCATAGATGACTTCAGGGTGTCAAATCTAGGAGATTTGGGAAAAAAGCAGATAACCATCAATAAACAAGGAAGTCTAGAACTTGAGGTGCTTATCTTCACTTAGGGGTGAAGATAAGTTAAAGCCAGGAGACTGAATCAGTTTAGGAGAAAATGAATTGCAGAACAGCAGAAGCATTGAATTCTGGAAAAGGGAAACCTAGCGTCCTGGAAGCACACTATATTCATGGCAGGGATCAGAACAGGAATCTTAAGGGTGAGCTGTTCGTGCCTTTAGGGAAAGATAAATCCAATGGAATACATCATGGCAAGGAAAGATTTCCTCATGCTTGGCCTTCTTCCCTTTCTGGCCCACTAAGTTGATTTTTTCCTGACTTGAAGCAAACCTTTTTGAGACCCCTCATAGTTATCTGAAAAACAGTTGTTTCAGCAGACTCTGAATTTCAACAGAGCACATTAACTCTCAGTGAATGTGTGAAGGCTGAAGCCACCAGTACCATGATAAAGACATTGAAGGAAAGAAACCTGAAAACCAGCTTGACCTTGGATAGTGGTATCATTTATTTAATGCTTAGTTTTCCCTAAGTAGTAAAGCCTACTTACAGGGAAAAGGGACTTTGTAGCATCTGGATGACCTTGGAACAAATCCTGCTTACTATTTAGATCTATTTTCTCATCTGTAAAATGAGAGGGTTAGTTTTGTTTTTTAATTTTATTTATTTTAGTTTTTTGCTAGGCAATTGGGTTAAGTGACTTGTCCAGAGTCACACAGCTAGTGTCATGTGTTGTGTCTGAGACTGGATTTGAACTCAGGTTCTCCTGACTTCAAGGCCAGAGCTCTATCCACTGCACCACCTAGCTGCCCCAAGAGGGTTAGTGTTAATGACTTGGGAGTCTCTTTCTAAGTTTGTGATCCTGCAAACCTTTTTGATGGGCAGTTTTTGGTTGGGTGATAGACTGTGGATATCTTTTTCTTGATAACCCCTGCTTTTTCCAGCATTCTGTGGAAGTGTGATGGCCTCTCTCATTTTGCTAGTGGGGCTGTTCTCCTCAATGTGATCCTTGGATACGATCCCAGTTACTTTACCACACCTTCTTCCTTAAGTACTACTGCCAACTTTCTGACCTTTGTGAATTGCCTTGTGTCCAGAAGCCTTTTTGCCACCATCTCATATTGGGTTCCTTCCCACTGCTATTCTTTACTTCCCTTTCTATTTCCCCTCATTGTCCAAACCTTCAAGAGTCTTAATTGGAAAAAGTTTACCTGTGCTCAGTGGAACAATTCTGCTGGAGCTTACCCTCTCACTTGTCTTTAAGAATCTGAAAAAAATGTTTTAGAAATAAGAGCCACTGAACCTTAAAATTGGAAGGGATGTTTTAGAGGTCATCTAATGTAATCTGAGCAACAAAATCATTTTTTTGGAGGAAAAAATAAAATGACCATGCTTAGTGACATTCTTCTGTTTTTGTAGTATGCATTCCTTGAGGTGTCATTCATGTTTCTGTATTTGTCTTCCTAGTGCTTAGCTTACAGTCTTCCTTTAACTAGGCTGGCTTAACTAGATTTACTGGTAGTGTTGATAACTCAGGCTGTATAAGAACTTCAAAGTCTCAAAGACACAACACCAATGTATCAAAAAGAGGAATTAGGAGATCCAGAGTGAGCTCATTATATATGATTAACAAACCAGAGAGAGGGAGTTGTTGCCAGGGGGCAGCAGGGGCTCGAGGCTCACATAATACTTTTGAGTTCCTTGGACTTATCAACAGGAAACAATTGACTGAATTAGTTATGAGAAGGTAATGCATTTTAGAAACCTGTAGTAAGTAGGACTTGTGGTGGTAAAGACCAGGCTGATCCTGTGTCCACAAAGCAGGAGTAATTGAATCAACTAATGTATGGAATTTGGGAGCACTGTCTTAGAGAATGACTAAAAAGGCCAAGCCCCAAACCAAGGCTCTTCCCACTGTACCACACTGCCTCCTCACTAGACTGTGTAATGAAATAGGCAGAACACACTAAGTAAAATATTAATCTTACTATGTTGGAGATGAATTTTTTCTTAAGTTCTAAATTACTTTAAAATAGACAAAGACAGTCCAAGAACTATCCTAATTTGTCCAAGGCTCTGTTGCCTTGGTAATCTGTGGTTAGGAAGTGTTAATAGTGAGAAGGGGGAGGCTAAATAAGGATTCATCTGGGGGACAGCGAGTTCACTGTTCAGGAGCAGCAGGAGGTGGCCTCCAGCTCCTGGCTAGGACTGGCTTAAAGGAGAGAGTGAAAACCTTCATGTATGGCTCTCACCTCTATTCCCAGAGAAGTTGTTAAATGTTTTCTCTAGATTGGCTAGGATAGAAAGTAAAAATAAAATAAGATCCAAATCAACAGGTACAGATTGGGACCCCACTGTGGATCTTGTAACTTAAACCCCTTCTTACAGATTTGTTAGAGGCAGTTGTTTTAATCCCCATATAAAGGTTACTTAGTTGTGTAGCAAATGCCAATAGATGTTTAACTGTCCAGTATTCTTTAGTTATCAGAATCTTTCCACTCTTTTTTAGGGGCTTGAAAACAATTTGATTTCCAGTATCACACTTGACTTATTCTTGATGATAAATAAATAATAAACCTTTTAACCCTTAAATTATGACATAAAATAAAAGCAGTTGATAGGGGAGTGTTTTAAATGGGCACATCAAGGGAAACCTTTCACCCCATGATCATGTCCCTGTTTTCTGTTCTCTTTAGCTTTATCTCCAAGCCAGAATGAAGGCAGATTGGGCACGACTTGTGCGCCCCACACTTCAGTTTGCTTTCATCGCTTTATCTATCTACGTGGGGCTTTCTCGTGTTTCTGATTATAAACATCACTGGAGTGATGTGCTGACTGGACTCATCCAGGGAGCTGTGGTTGCAATACTCGTTGTAAGTATACAAACTCAGGTGTAGACCAGCCTTCCTAGAGTAAAAGAAGGAATTGGACCTTCCGATCAATCTCTGCCTCATCTTAAAGATAAGGAAAGTCAAGGGTAGAACAGTGACCATAAGCTCCCCCCCCTTTTTAAAATTTCCAGGTGAACGTTTAAGCACCTATATGTAATGCACTAAAGAAGATATTAAGATATACACAGTCCCTGTTCTCAGGGAACTTAGAGTTTGGTAGAGGAAATAATTATATAACATGAAGCATCTAGGAAGAATTCTTAAGCTGTTGTACTTTTGAAAAGACAAAAAACACAAACCCCCCACCCCCCGCCCCAGTCAAGATCACTAGGGGTTGGGATGTACCAGACCAAACCCAAGAGTTTTTGTATTTGACGGGTGTATTTCTATCTATAAAACATTTGGACATTACAGAATGTCATTGCTTTGGGCTTAGAAACAGGAATGATAGGGAGCCTTGATGCTGCTGCTGCTGCAGGAATGGAAACATACCCCTTCATACTTAGCTGAGCTCATTACTACAAGAGAATTTGATGTGCAAAGTAAGAGTACAGAGAATAAAACAGAAATCTGATCCCTTAAACTTAGTTATCTCTCCCCTCTCCCTCCAGTTTACTCCAGAGAAAATTTCAGTAAACAACATTTTAATCTACTTCTTAGGTTGTATTTGTATCAGATTTCTTTGAGGAAAGAAACTGTCCATTTAAGCAAAGAAAAGAAGAGGACTCACACACAACTTTGCATGAGACGTCAACAAATGGAAATCATTATGGAAGCAATCACCAAGCATAAGGAGCTAAAATTGCCTGCTTTCTAAAGGAAAATGATAACAGCAGGAGAAAAAGATAATCATCATTTTCTCCTGGTGTACAAAGCCTTTAAGGGACTGCTGCTGCTATACCTCTCAGACGCCCACTTTACCTGTGTATATAGTCACACTTAACACAATAATAGCTTTAAAATTCATTCAAAAGATTTCAGACCTTTCACTAAAACACTACCCACCTGTACATTTTTTTTATTAAAATAATGTGATAATGCTTTTATGTACAAATGTGTATGTCATATACTTTGCTAGTATGATGCTTGTTTTAAATACAATACAAATTAAAATGTTTATGATGAAGAGTTGTCCATTTGTTTATAGAAAATTCAAAGAGCTGTCTCTGCAATGTTGAATGGGGATATGATGGCTGCCATTAGTAACTGGTTGATTCTACAGGTAAAGGCTTGCAGCAAACACAATATCTCTCTTGATTTTGCTGATTCCTATAATAAAGGAAAACAGACATGAATACTAAGTTAGCAAGAGCATTGTGTGTATACACAATGGCAGAATTGAATACTTAAAACTGGTGAGAAACTTAGCCTAAAACTTGGTCCTAATTATTCAACCTCTAGGCTTGGAACACTTCGGCTGGCACTGGTGATATTGACAGTGATGTTCATCTTCAATGAATTTAGCACCAAGAGGTAGAGAATATGCTACTAACAGAGCAAATGTGGAACTAGTGGAATCAAAAAAAAGCATCAATGCTAATTCTGATTTCATGTCTCTAAACACTGACACTAAACACTTGGCCTTCAGCCAGCAAACTCCTTCCCAGACCTGGCCCACTTAATCCACTTATCCAGATAAAAAGTACAAGAATGCATATTTCAAAGCAAAAAAGACCCCTAGAAATCCAACACATAAGATACTACATTAACACTTTTAAAAGACAAGGAGCCCAAAGTCTGACTTTAGAATTATTAGGAAAAAAATCCATTGGTTATGGATAAGTTACAAACCTTCTGCAAATTTATTCTCCAGCTCAGTGTTTCCAATAGCTTTTGCAGCTTGACACATCTGCCGAAGCAATTCTTCCAGACGCCTCATACAACGAATTATGCTGCCTAGTCGAAAGGAAGAACAATTACTTAACTACTTAGACCTGGGAAAATTTCTGTCCTGGGGTAAGGCATGAGAATGTTTGTGTTGAATTCTACATCCCCATTGCCCTGGGAGTTTTGAAGCCAGCAATGGATTTGAATTTATAGAGCATTTTTCCCCTAGAAGAGTTACAAGCTTGCTAAAAGTTTACCCTGGGACATATTTGGGCCTTGGCTCGAAACTTGGCTCTGTTATTTGCTAGGTGTGGGACCTTGGACAGCTTTAGCTCTTGGTGTCTCACAGGATCAATAAATCTGAAGCTAGAAGGAGCCTTAGTTCAAATCCCTTGTTTTACAAATGAAACAGGTCAAGAGAAGTAACAGTCACACACCTATATGGGGAAAACTGGGAATTAAAAGACTGATCTTCTGACTCAATCCAAATGGCTCTTTTCCATTGTAGCATGCCAGAGCCAGAGAATTCTCAAGGTCTCTGCCAGTTCTACAATCCCCCACTTACACAGGGCAAGAACTAGTATGTCAAGGCCAAGTACTATCTTCTCCCCCATACCCCCACCGAAGTTCTGGGGACACTGAGGATCTTGTGCCAGAGGAGTGCCAACTCTCAAGTCTCAGATAACTGAAGGCCCACAGAGTTCTCAAAATGCAGATCACTTGAGGAATATCCATTACTTCCATTCTCTTTTAAATAGCAATTTCATTAACATAAAGAAATTATTCATGAGCACTCATGAATTAATGAACAAAAAATTAGCGAATCTATAAGGAAAGCACAGATAAAAAATACTAAAAGACTTTTATTCATATATATATATATATATATATATATATATATATATATATATATATAAATATAAAATCATTTTATCCACTTTATGTTGTTCAGTCGTGTCATGACCCATTTGGGGTTTTCTTGACAAAGACACTGCAGTGTCTAATTCCTTCTCCAGGTCATTTTACAACTGAGGAAACTGAGGCCAACAGGGTTAAGTGACTTGCTCAGACCCTTGCCCAGGGTCTGAGGCTAGATTTAAACTCGGGTCTTCCTGACTTCAGGCCCAGCAGTCTGTATGTTGTACCACCTAGCTGCCCCTGTCCAGGCTGTATACTGTCTCATAGTATGCTTGATTACCCATTTCTACAAAGTTTTTCTCTTAAGATTGCCACATATCTGTCTAATTTTTAGTTTAGATAGTAAAGGGTCCAGGACCCAACATTACAATACATCCACAATCCTTATATATTATATAATATTATATATTATATACTTAGAGCCCCACTGAGTTAGATGCTGACACATTATGTCCAAGAAGTCCCTAAAGTAGAATCACCTAAGAACCTGTACTTGGCCCTCCACTGATCTTCGAGCTTTTTTTTTTTTTTTTTTTGGCTAGGCAATAGGATTAAGTGACTTGCCCAGGGTCACACAGCTAGTTAAGTGTTATGTGTCTGAGGCTACATTTGAATGTGGGTCCTCCTGAATCCAGGGCCGGTGCTCTATCCACTGCGCCACTTAGCTTCAATCTTCAATCAATAAACTTGGATGAAGACATTTCTTGTCAAATCTGCTGATGCTCATATAATCACAGGTTTAGGGCTTGAAGGAACCTCAGGTTACTTAGTCCCACACCCTCGGATCTTTTAGATAAGGAAATTCAGGCCCAGTGAGGTTGAGCTTGCCCAAGATCATACAGGTAAGTGAGAGCTAAACGCAGGTCCTGGCTCCAAATTCAACATTCAACGCTGCCTCCCAATATAAGTTGAGAGGGAAAACTTACTTTTGTAGTCAAGACTCCAAAATACCTTGAGACTAGAAAAATGGCAGTCAAAAACCGAATACTAGGCTAGGCTGCATTGAGGGGCAAAGTACCCAGAACAAAAGTTGATGCTTTTGCTATATTCTGTTTTGTAAGGCCACCACTGAAACACTGCTCAGTTCTGATTATCACCATTTTAGGAATGATGTAGATAAGCTGGAGGATAACCAACTTGGTGAGAAAACTGCATACTATGACCTATGAAGATCAGCTGGGAACTGGGGATATGTAAAGGGAAGATTAAAAGAAGGGGAGAAAACAGAACGAAGATCAGACCTGTTCTGCTTAATTTCAAAGGTCAGAATTTAGGAATAATGGGAAAAAGTTGTCAAATCAAGCCAAAAAAATTTAGGCTTGATTTAACAATAATTCCACAATATACTGGGAAGCCTAGGTGACCTACAATACAGGTACATTACAGAAGGGATTCTTGTTCAGAGCTTGAGAGGCCTTGTCAAGGACACAACTTTTTCTGCTTTTGTGACAGTCATCCTAAGACTATAAGTTTTGGCAATGCACAAGGCTTTCTCAGGAAAAAAAAAAAAGTAAAATTCTAGAAAAACACAATTTCATGCTAACATTCCCTGTCAAACTGACATTTTACAGTAAATTTTTTAAAATTACAAGGAAAAAAAAGTTAAAAATGGTTAGCTATAGATATTTTTTATTAGTGCCATGAGTTGAATGCTTTCACTTGTACACCTGAAACAATTTCTTTCACTGAGAACAATCTACTTTCTGGTACTGTCAGGTCAACCCAATGATCTCTTAGGGTGTCCCAAAAGTCTTGGTGCAGTTTTAAGCTATTAAAGCTTTTGGGACAAGCCAACTATCCCAATCAAGAATTTGACCAACAACGATTCTTGTTGCTTCTTTCACTGGAGATACTTTACAGGAAAAAAATCATCTATGAGCAAACAACTCCTTCGAACCCCAGTGTGAAAAGATTACTGAACCAAGAAGAATGGGGTTCTAAGTCCTAGCTCTGATACTCACAAAGTGTTTACCTTAAGCAAGTCACTTCACCTCTCTAGGCTCCAGGTTCCAGGTTTTCTAGGTTCCAAGACTGCAGTGTAGTTCTAGGTCTTAATTATCTGTCAGTAATGGCACAGAGATGTAGTCTTGTCTTAACATGTAGAAGCCAGAAATTCTGGATTTTGTAGACTTAAGGTCTCATAGAGTGGGAACCTAACTTTTCCTTGTAGGTACCTTATTAGGGTTCTAGGTAAAAAAAGAAGTCTAGAAGAACAGAAATAGATAGGCAAAGATAAAAGATGTGAAGACTGGAAGGGGGAGGGGAACCCCATAATTTAGAAAAGAAACCATTTCCAAGAACATTTTGAAAGATGTTTTGCTTAGTACATTATAAATAAAATCTTTTTTATTACTTGGTATATTGCTATCTATCTTTTGAAAATAGAAGTATTTAAATGCCAAATATTTATAGTAACAAGTCATAATTTTTTTTTTTAAGGCAGCTGGGGTTAAGTGACTTGCCCAAGGTCACACAGCTAGTAAGTGTCAAGTGTTTGGTCTGAAGCCGGATTTGAACTCAGGTACTCCTGACTTCAGGTCCGGTGCTCTAGACATTGTGCCACCTAGCTGCCCCACAAGTCATAATTTTTCCACACTGGGCACGACAGTACAACTCTCAAACTCATGAGCAGAGATGTATTTTTTTCTCTCAAGTACTTTTAATAACAGAAGGAAGAATATAGTGACTTTTCTACCTGTGGGCTTTTAAAAAGTCTCCCCTTCCTCCTGCCAATCAGTGGAGGGCAATCAGATGTGAGACAGTGAGAGACCCCCCCCCCCCCAAAAAAACCCTTTGTTTTATCAAAGGATGCAACTCATGTTCCTTAATTCAAGCAGTCCTTTGTAACAAATATTTAAAACATGAAAATACATATAATTACTAAGTCTGTACTTACTATTTGAATAAATATTTTCAAATTTAATACATCACAAAACTTAATAAGCAAACTAAATTGTTAGGAATGCATTTTTATATTCCTTAGCTAAAAGTGTGATTTTAGATTTGTAAAGTGTGATTTTAGATTTAAGATGTAAAATATTGCATACATCCTTAAAAATTCTCCCCAGTTTCAATTTTTTCCCTCCTGGAAATATTTTTGTCTCTAGACACAGATCTTGCTGACATAGGTAAGGGAAAGAGACCATTTATCTGTTTTCCAATAGTGACAAAATAGGTGACATAGATTTCCTAAACCAATGTTTAGGAAAGGATGCTGTAGAAGTACCTTCTAGGCCCAATCTACTGAATGGGTTGGTACAAGTGTGACAATTCTGTAAATGATCCTCTTTATATTCACATGGCCATGTGAATTCACATGCCATTCACATGGCAGATGCCATGAGGTCAACTCCAACCTTATCTAAGTAGTGCTTGTGGTGGATGCCCTAAGGCCCAGGGCACATGATATCAGTCTATAATAAATTTCCCAAGGGAGGGGGGAACCAAACCAACACAAAACATAGATTTACTTATATGTTCCACATAGTGTGGAATGGGCTTGTGTTTTTGTCCTTCCTTATATATAGATAAACTAAGACCATATATATTTCGAACCCTTCACGATTCTGATAGCTGTTAGCAATTATTTTTTTAAAAAATGTACACCAAATGATAGCAAAGGGAACAAGACTGCTGTTCGCAGTCATGATTTCCTTTCAGCTATCTGATGTGCTTGACACCAGTCTTCTATTTTGGCAAGGAATTGATTGTTAGAGCTAGAAGTTTTAAGAAATTAACATCAAATTAAAGAAAAAAGTAAATATTTTGGAGTCAGTGAATGCAACAGTATCAGGAACATATGGCAGTATGTCTGCATAATTCCTGGACACAAATAGCTGACTTCTAAGTTCACTGTCAAATAAGGGTTAATCCAGTTAGATGAAGAATAACCTGCCCTTCCCTGTCACTTTAAAAATAATCTTTCTTATTTAACCTTCCAATGCAGCTAAGAAGCCAACTATTGCAGTTACGTATTTGAAGTCATACACAGAACAGCTTTGTTCTTCTCAGAGATGCACAAGAACCTATTTTTTTTTAAAGCAACATAAAAGAAAACTGGCTGATATTTAGAGAGATGGTAGCTGGAGACTAGCTAGGTACATTGTAACTAAGGCTTATTTCTAATGAGAGGCCTTAAAGTTAGCATGTAAATTCTTCCTCTCTTCTTACTGCGGTTAGGCAACTCATTATTCCTCTAGTCCAGCCTTCTTTCAGAGATGAGGAAACAAAAGCCAAAAGAGGGCCTAATGTAATATTATTAACAATACTATCATTACTTCAAATGGCCAATATAACTTCATTCAACTCCTGATTCATTTGGTCTTCTTTTGGGCAATACACTTTCTGAAGTAGAGTAAAAATGTTTTTAGGCAGATAAATTGGTAGAGTCTATGGATACAGTGTTGGACCTAGAGGAAGAAAGACCTGAGTTCTAACGCAGCCTCCGACAATTAAGACCATAGGCAAGTCACTTAATCTGTTTGCTTCACTTTCCTCACCTGTAAAATAGAGACAGTAGTAGTACCAAGAGTTGTCTAGAGGATAAAATGAAATGATATTTGTAAAGTGTTTTGTAAGCCTTAAGGTACTATATGAATTATCATCATGCAACCTGTAACATAATACTTAGCTAGGCCAAATGACTGTAAATAGCCTGCACAAGCTCTGGTCATTATTATCTTCCACTGTCCCACAGTGAGGTGGCAGAGTGCACAGAATGCAGGGTCTGGAGTCACCAAGACTCACCTTCCTGAGTTCAAATCTGGCTTCAGACACGGACTAGCTGTATGACCCTGGGGAAGTCACTTACCCCTGTTTGCCTCAGTTTCCTCATCTATAAAATGAGGTTTGCCAAGAAAATCCCAAATGGGGTCACAAAGAATCAGACATAACCAAAACGACTAAACAACAACAAAAGTCCTACAGAAAGATTTAAACTCATTCTGGTTTCTGACAATGGAATGTGAAAGGTAATCCTTAATCACAACATATGCTAAGACTTACTCCATGAACATCGTCTATCTTTAGCAGAGGAAAAACAGATGGGAAAGGGAAGAAGATCTAGGAATGGTAGTAAGCTCCAACTTCTTCTTTGGGCTATTAGTAAAATGAATGAGGTTGTTTAATTTACATTCCTAAACTGAAAATGCTCAATTAATTTTCTTTCAACAATTTAATTACTATTATGTAAAAGCTTCTATTCCAAAGGAATTATGTAATGGTTTGTAATGCAAAATCTTTCTCTTCATGGCAATGGGATGATTACCAAATGTCATTTTAACCACTGTAGCAAGAACTGACCCAAACCATTTCTCACAGCCACCCTGTATTTCCAAGCAAGTGTCACTGGGCCAGGGCCTGTATCTAAGCCCCAGGCAGGCCACTTATCTATCTCCCAAACATGTAAGTTTAACCTCCCATAATATTTCAGTACTTTGACCAACAGAAAACTTAAGAGAAAAAAAACAGTATCTGTAAGACAAATCACAGTTAAAACCATATGGAATGAATTATTAAGATAAAATTTAGCCCAAAATAACTGAACTAAGCAAATCTTCAGAGCACAGCAACGCTGCATTCTGGCAAACACTGAACTCAATTTTGGAAAGCCCAACTTTATTGCAGAGTCTCAGATTACTGGAGAATAATTAGGAAAATGAAGCCACGAGGCACCCGGGGAGCTCACACGTGGGCTACAATCTCATACTAGTTGTGGTTATTGAAGATAGATTCTTGTCATCAAATTATACTGTACATGCACAAACACTAAACCATGTACAGAGGAGGATGGTGTGTGTGTGGGGGGGGGTCTGTGGGTAGTGAGGGGTGTCAAAAGAAAGAGGGGTATTAGAGAATTTGCTTAATGAAAACTTTTGTTTGAATAAGATTTTCATTCCTAGTCCCTCCCTACAAACATCTGGGGTTGATAACATCCAAAGGATTCCCTTCCAAGATATTGAAGTCCTTCTTTCATAGATGAAGACTTGTCATATTAAGTCCTTGAATATGATACCACCCACTGACATTAAATACATTAATGGCTGGCCAGAATTAAAATTACCCACCCCAAAAGGCTAATTTACTGTGAAAGTGTTCTTCCTGTTCCAAATCCTGAGATCACATTCCTAATTAAGGAAGAGAATACAATTCACAGGTAAAAATCTTCCTCACACACCATTTTTTTGGTTATTTTGTTGCTTCTTAGTCCTCTGTATCTTTCAAAAGAAACCATCCCATAAAGGGTAAGTTCTCTCTAGGAATTAAGGTAAGAAGGGAAGCTTAAAAACTGAATGGCAGCGTGGAATTTTATAATATTAAGCATTAACCTCCAGTTTCACTATTTCCCAAGCAAACACTTCAATGTGTGCTCGAATTTAGATCCAGAAAAAGTATCATATGCTAATAAGAATGACTTTATTTTGGAGCACAGGGCTCATAAAAACAAAAGCCATTCTCAAAAGATCCACAAAATGGATGTCCAGTGTCATGGGTTTTTTTAGGATTAGGTTCAAATTTTGTATAGTTAGAACAAAACCAAAACAACATCATGCTCTCAAATGTAAAAAGTCAATATATTTGGAGATCCAACTGAACATGGAATTATTTCTGTTAGGGATGTGGGTCGGAGGCATTTAGGATTAATGCTGTCATCTAAACCTTAATATAATAGAAATTATAACAATTCTGGTCACTGAGGCCTGTGAACCAGGGTACCCATACCCACAAGGAGCTGCCAAAGAAATAAATGGCCCCTAGGCCTTTTAAACCCCAGAAGACAGAAGCACATGGAAAGAAGCTAAGATGTCTTTGCAATGGATGACCCAGATAGCACTGTCTCTGTGTCTCAAAGGGGGTTATTAATGATTCTTGTTTTAGCAAAAGAGAAAAGCAACAGCTTTTGCTCAGCACACAACAGAGACCAAACAGACCCCAATTATGACCCCAAAGCAGACCTTGGTCTCCACCAGCAGTCTAACAAATAATTCTATTTAAGTTTAGTTTCATGAAATTAAAGCCATTGAACCACCCCAACTATAAAATTTTAAATTCCCTCAACCAAAACTGAGGCGTATGTTTAATATGTAGTTCTCTCTGAAAGCATTTCTAAAACACATGGCCTTCATTAGCACAAGACAGTGTTAACTCTCACAGGCTTAGGCTTGCAAAATATTTTGAGGATTTAAAGTACAGAGACTGCTGAGGCTACTATTTTTTTTAAAGACTTGTTTTTTTTTAAAAAAATATTTAAATAAGGGAATAGTAATGTTTGTGAAAACCCAAAAATTAAAAATTTCCCATGTTGAAATATTACTTCTATAAAAATTAGGGACACAGTGTATTATATGTTAGGGCTTCATTATATGCTGCTATTAAAGATCCCCCTCCCCCCATCAAGAATGGTTCCATACTGAGCCTATAAAAACATTATAATTCTAAGAGTGGAGAAAAGAACCAAGGATAGCAAATATACAGGACACGCCTTTTCAGCTGGTGTTGTAATAGGGAAAATGTCCAATTAGGAAAAAAATGCTTCTTTAAAAAAAGTTCCATTTAATACTGAACTTATCCAGCACTGGGAGGAAAAAAACCCACTTCCATATAGAAATAATAAGGATTATAATCTAGCATTTATATAGCATTTTAAGATTTGCAAAGTGCTTTTATGTTATTTCAATTAATTCCTGGGAGATGGGTGCTATTATTATCCCAATTGTATAGATAAAGAAACTGAGGCAGATAGTACATGAAACTGTGAATCACTATTACGTACAACTCATTCCTAAAAGTATACAATAAATTCAATGTTACTTTCAAAGATGTCTTGATTGTGAGGAAAAAACAAGAAAAAAAGAGGGAAAACTAAACAACAAACACATACAGACTTTCGGTCTTCTGCTCACTTAGAAAACTGAATGCTTAATTACTATGAGTTTAAGGAGAGGAAATATCTAAAAGAATGGCACAAAGACAGGTAACATCAAGAAATAGGGCAGATTACATAAACTTAGTTTATATAATTGTAGCCTGAAATCTGCCTCTACAAACAGAAAATAAACTTACACAATTTAAATTGCTCAAATGATGGCTGTTAAATTTAAGTTGAAATAATCCTAAGGAGCTGAGAAAAGAAGGCAGAATAATTTTCAGGAATGCTGGTATGCTACTGAAAAGGTCAACCCACAGGTGGAGTCTTGTACTTGGGCATCATCCCAAACTGTCTTTAGTTTTAAATAGCACAGAGTTCATGTTTCATGACACACACACTACATAAAATTTCTATTTAGTACAAAATTTCAAACAAAATCCACAAAGTCAAGTTTACAGACTCCTTGAGTGTTCTGTTCATGTGTCTGGGCAGGTAAATTCACAGAATCAGAGCATCTTCTAAGTAGAGGTGAACTCTGAGACCGGGCAGGGACAGGATGTCATCATCATCAACATCAGCAAGAACAACAACAACAACAGTCTTTCTACTGGAGATCTAGGAACTTTAGTTCTGTCATTTATCTCTATGATGTCCACACAAGAAAGTAAAAGGAAGTCCTTACTGAGGCCCAAAGATAAATTGTGTTTTACACCGTTAGAAAGTAAATGGTCTTTAACCATGTTCAGTGGAAAGTACTAACAAAGTACTTAACACTGAGAGGGCAGTGACTGAGAGAAGGTTCAAGAAAGGAGTTCTAAAAACATGACGTATGACGCAAGCACTTTGACATTATTCCCTTAAGAAATTATTTGCATATATGTATCATCTCCCCTCCTAGAAATAAGCTCCACAACAACAAAGGACATTTATACAGTGCTTTAAAGTTTGCAAAGCACTTTACATACATGACTTCATTTGAGTATCATAATAATTTTACAAAGGAGGAATTTTTATTAAATTTCAGACCTAGGATTTCATAGTTGGGGGCTCCCTGGTGAGGAAACCACCTTCCAATGCAGATTAGTAGATTTCTGCAATTTAAAAGTTTTAGAAAGTAGCCTAAACCACTGAGAAGTTAAATGACTTGCTCAGCATGAGCTAGAAGCTGAGGCCCCATGCCCTATCCACTGTGCAACACTGCCTCCCTGTGAGGCAGGTAATACAGGAATTTTTATCCCCAATTTATATGAGGAAACTGAGATTTAGGGAGGTTAAATAATTTGTCTGTGGAATCAGCACGGCAGAGTCAAAACAACTTTGGACTTAGGGGATGGTTTTACATCGTGGGTCAGCTGTTTACAGTGGGACTGGCACAGGCAAGGTGCTTGGTCTTGGTGGGACTCAGTCTAAGACCCCCAGGTCACAGCACCAGAAAGCGTCAGAGACACAACTCAGGTTTGGCTTCTCCTGACTCCAGTGCCACTGAGCCAAAGATACCAAAGAGCATCTGTCCATCCTTAGTTCCTGTGGAGCCTGGCACAGAGCCTTACTTACAGACAGAAAAGGGCTGTGTGCTAGCAAACTCTTATACGTGAAGATTCATACATATGTATGTAGCTATAACACTCATGTAGAAACTGCCAGAATTCGTGTCCTCTATTTAAGCTATCTGACCTCTAAATAAATTGCAGGAATCCACAGGTCAAATTTTAAACTTGGTTTGGTTGACAATAAAAAAGTGTTTAAAAAGCATTTCAGATCCTCTGGCAGAGTCTGAGATTAGATTAGAATAGGAAATTTTCCTTTGAGGCCAAAGATTAATAAGCTGTTGCAGGTAAAAAAACATTTAAGTGCTTCCTATGTGCCAGGTACTAGCTTAGAAATCCCACTTAGTGTCAAGCACTTAATAAGTGAAATGGGCATAATTCTTTCCCTACAGTGCCAACCTGTAATTAGTCTATAATTATGCCCAATGTCAGCACAACTCACATTCTTGCACCCATATTTTCCCCTGAGCCAGGGATGCAGACTTGTGAATTCCTCAGTGTAGAGAGAAAACCTCTGGCAAAAAAACAAAACAAAACAAAAATCTTCCACCAATTTTGCTGCTGAGTTGTTTCATTTACATCTGACTCTTTGGGATCCCAATTGGGGTTGTCTTGGCAGAGATACTGGAGAGGTTTGCCATTTCCTTTGCCAGCTCATTGTACAGATGAGGAAACTGAGACAAAAAGGGTTAAGTGACTTGTCCAGGGTCACACAGCTAGTAAGTTTCTGAGGTTGGATTTGAACTCAGGAAGACTTCAGGCCTGGTGCTCTATCTAATATGCAATGTAGCTGACCCCTTCTACTCCTACTGATCCACATAGGTCACTGGCCTTCAACTTTGTCTTAGGGAGGCAGTGGGAGCACTGAGAGATTAAGGGAGTTGCACAGGGTCAAATAATCTGTATGTGTCAGAGGCAGGACCTGAACCTAGGTCGTCTTCCTGACTCTCAGACAGGCCTGCCACTATGCCATACTGATTCTTCACACTGAATAGCAAGTGGAGCATAAAGTGATTCCCACAATGGAGTTATGAAATGCAGTACAATAATAAAGTACCAGTGTGGTAAAGATAATTCATTTTCTGAATTTTACTATTAAAGCAAATACCTCACAAAGCACATGAAAACACAGGTCCATGGTCCAAAGTCCTGCTTGTCCTATTTGAACATACTATGAAAAGGAGTAAGTTTAGCTCTCTGAAGCAAGAATCGGATCTCCGAATCGTATATTCAGAGCTAGAAGGGACCTCTCAGAGGATCTAATCAAACTCCCTCATTCCCATATGAGGAAACTGTGGCCCAATTTCACAAGCTCATACACATAGTAAGATGGCAGAAATATGATCTGAACCAAGGTCCTGACTCCAAATCCTGTTTTCTTTACTCTATCATGACACTTAAGTAATCTAACAATAATAGAGACCAAATGATAAGCTTACAACAGCAACAATGCTAAATACATGTGTACAAGACACACATTTTCTCAAAATGCTCACTAAGGTGAAGATAAGCAATTCCCTTAAAATAGTCTTTACAGTATAAAATTTAATATGTAGTATCAAGTTCAATATAATCATTTTATATCTCCATACAAGGTTTATGATAATAAATTATTGTATAATCATTTAAAAATTTATAAAGCCTATGTTTCTAATTCACATTATTTTTCTTTAACCATCATCTTTGGTTTTATTTTTATTTTATTAAAATTTATCCTTATTTTTTTCCTTCATCTAAGCTCTTTTTTCAGTTTCTCAATTATTTTTTCTTGTTGGTTCATCAGTCTTTTGATTTCTTCCTGATTAGTTTTATTTCAGTAGTTTGAGTTAAAATTCATACTATCAAAGTTACATAATAAAATAACAGACCATTCATCAGTTTGTTAATGTAAAGGCCATAAAAAGTAACTTGACGAAGCATTATGTGAAACATATAATATAAATGTTTTTTCACTGTAACTGAGTTATTTTCCTAATGGAAGAATCTGCTAAACTAT
The DNA here is from genome assembly GCF_900497805.2 of Vombatus ursinus. Lineage (NCBI taxonomy): Eukaryota > Metazoa > Chordata > Mammalia > Diprotodontia > Vombatidae > Vombatus > Vombatus ursinus. The sequence goes on from NW_020954550.1 coordinate 21,846,966, forward strand.
GACATTTTCTACCTCTACCAAAGAACAAAAACATGTAGATAAATAAAAAATCCATGGGAATTGTCTCTCTAAAAGATGACTAGGACCCTGTTATGGGATACTAAGGAGTTTAATATGTAGTTCTTCAAATAAATACGCTTCAGAACTTTAAGAATGTGTAATTCTGTCAGTGTGGTTATCCCTTTCCTCAACTGAAATGTTAAGCCCACTGTAATGCAATGGATGGCCTTGAAAGAATTGGCATCACTGAAAAACTTTTGTCAATCTGGTGAAAAGCTTCTCTGAATTTAGTAGGACTGCTCTTTGATTGACAAAAATACTTCACTTCACCCATATTTAAACAAGCCTTTCTAGAACTGTGGTACTGCTAGGTTGGCCTCTGAGAACATAGGGTAAATATTTGAAAAATAAATGCATATTAAAAAACCATCTATAGATACGTCTATACCTCCATACACCCACATGCATATGCTTCTCTAGAGCCTTTTATAGTACTCTTCACCTTCTGTGATCTTTAACTAAATGTTATTAAATCAAGTACAAAAAACCTTTGGCTAGAATTATCTTTTAGTAACCAATTAGAAAGACAAGAAATGAAATAAATATCCCTCTCTACATATTTTACTTTAAAAAAATTACAAAAATGAACAATTCCTATTTCCTTACCTTACAAAATAACAATGCTTAATATTTTCATTAAATTTCTAAAAAAGAAACCCAAAACCCTAGCTTTAAAATGTTAACTATTTAGGGATCTGCATATAATCCTTTAGACAGCTAGTATACACCAACTATACCCTCACAAAAGGCTTGAAGATTCCCTAAAGAACTACCAAAAAATGTATCTATTCTCACATTATGACTCAGTTATGTGAATTTGACTTTTCAGTGATCTAAAGGATTACAAGCAAGTCTTCCTTCTTTCCTTCCATAATTCTGATCTAGCTGCCATTTTCTCTCTTTAACTGAGAAAAGAAACAAACTATACCCATTATTTTCTAATCAATATTTTACATGCAATAAGGTCATTTATCATAATATTAGACATTCTTTGAATAGGTTCTTAATTTGAAATCAAATATGAAAAAAAACATTTCTGGAAAGCAAGACATTTCAGTTAGTCACACAAAGACAAAGTTAAGAATTCTACTTTCAAAAATTCTTGTTTTCAGATTAAACATTCCCCATATACACCAAAATATTCATGGTAACACTTTGTGTGGTAACAAAAAAGTGGAAAAAAAAAAAGAGTTTCTATCAATTGGAGAATGGCTGAATAAACCAGTGTTAAGTATGTGAAAGAATATTACTGTACTCCTGAAAGAAATGATATACATTTAGAATTCAGAGAACTAGGGGAAGTCTTGTTTGAATTAATGCAAAGCAAAACAAGTAGAACAAAGAGAACAAAATACATAATGGCTGTAATAATAAATAATAAAACAAAAAGGCAATTGAACTACAACTAAATGCAACCAATACTGAATCCATGGGTAATTTGACTATAGATGCTGACACATATTGTGTGGCTAATATAGATACTGTACTAATCAGTTATCCTTAACTAGTTTTCTTTGTTAAAAAGGGAAGAGATTACAGGCAAATAACTGTGATATAAAAATATTAATAATTTCTTAAAATAATATATTTTTACATTAGAAAACTAGGCAGACATAATAAATGCTAATATGTCATAATGTAATACAATTATTTAAAAAATGTTACTATTAAGAAGAATTTTCTTCAGCCTAAGAATAAATATTCACTCTTCCACATAGGAGTAACTACATGCTAAGAGAGACTTAGCAAAGTCTGTTAATTTTGTCAAATTTAAATCCTTAAGAACAAAGAGTTAACATACCTTCAAAGACATCAGTCATTTTGCAGATGTGGGCAAACGTACATCCAGTTGCCCAGGTATAGACTACATCCATTAAGTTTGACTTGAATGTGTTTAGGTAAGTCTCTTCATCAATTTCTAATTTAGCCTCTGCTGAAACTTTTGCAATCCTTTTAGCACATTCCTTGAAAGAAAAGGTATTTAAAACACTTTCAAAAAGGTATTTAAAATACTTAAGTTCTGAACCTCTATAATTTTTGCTATCAATTTAAAATCTTGGGTTTTCCTATTCTTTTCTTGTGGGCACTATGTCTAAAGTTTGGATAGAATGTCATTAAGTCAGGTCTCCACACATTTAATCTAGATCAAGAAATCAACAAAACTCTAAAAGTCAGATGATTTTTTTTTTTAAGTTCAAGGCAGGGAGGTGCGGGGGTGGGGAAGAAGGACATATAGTATAAAGAGGGTTGGATTTGCAGTCATAAGACCTGGGTTCAAAATTCTTGCACTGCAACTTACTTGGGTGACCTCTGGTCAATCACTTAACTCTCTGGGCCTCAGGTTCCTCACCTGTAATGGGGGGTGCCAGAATAGAATGGCTCTCAAGTGTCTGCTAGCTAATAATAAATGTTGTGTCTGTGAAAAACAAAAGACACCTGTTCCTAAGTGAAGGACATGGGTTTCCCAGGCTCAAGCAGAGGCCCAAATTCAAGTCCCCAAAGGAGTAGGCAGCCTTGAAGGCTAAAGAAGGGACTTGAGCATATGTGCCTGAGGTACTTTCATACACGGGTAGACAAGAGTCATGGTTCTTCCCTCTGTTCCCAAGAGCAGAGTCCAAAGCTGGATTGGAGCTGTTGTATTAAACTGAAGTAGAAACGGGGGGCCAGTAATCTGTACATACGGATTCCTATGGGCCACAAAATGACTTAGTTTTAAAACAGCTTTTATGGTACTTTCAGTTATTCTGTTAAATATTTTCCAATTATATTTTAATCTGCTTCAGCCAAACTCCAAAATTGTTGTGAGTTGCATGTTTGACACCTCTGGCCCAAGGCACTCTAAAAAAAGCAGCTTAAAATAAAAAGTCTTACCTGCATCTGGCGAAGTGGTCCTGCTAACTGTTCTGTCAATTTGGGCAATTCAGTGGACTATTAAAAAAAAAAAAAAAGAAAGAAAGAAAGAAAGAAAGAAAACTGGATGTAAAATCCTCTAACTCAACATATGAGCTCTCAAATAATCCACATTTTCTTGAATAATAAAAATCAAAATAAGTTCTAATATTTAGTCAGATCTGACGTTTTATTACTTTAGCACTAATATTTAACAGTGGTGCAGAAGAAAAAGTCCTGGATTTAGAGACAGAAGACCTAAGTTCAAATCTGTGTTCTGTCATAATTACCTATATTACATTAGACAAATCACTTAAACCTCTGAGCTTCAGTTCACTCATCGGTAAAATGAAGTATCTGAACTTAGGATGACCTAGAAGGTCCCTTCCAGCTTTAAATCTACTATTTTCTCAGTATCCTGGTTTAGAATTTTATTTAATAAAGGAGAATCTATCTGCAAAATTATACTGATTAAGAATACAAGCTTACAACTTAATCATTCTTAATCTATATTAAGAAAAACATTCATTCCTGTTCTAATCACATTTAATATTTCTCTTAATATTCTTTCAATTATTTAATTTCTTCATAATTAAAACTATCTAGTAACAACACTGTTAACGCTAAACTTTTTCATGTTCTTTGTCTTATACAATTACCTGTTTGTTGCCTGGATTAACAAGATATATTAATTTATTTATTAACTCACATTCTCCTGAAATACAAAGCAGCTTAGCAATGCAGTAGCTTGCTCTGCAGACAAGTCATTGAAAAGTCCATTAAACATCATTTCAGTTAAAAGCAGCTCATCAGCACTACATAAAAAAGAAAGAGAATATTTAATGTAAAATAATTTTTTAAAAAGTTTTGCTAAAAAATGCACTATTCAACCATTCAGATAAAAGAAAGAATGGGCAAAGATCAAAAGAAACTAGAGAATGAAGAAGAATATTTATCAGGAAATGAAAAATTTGCATTGTAAATATAAAATCACATCATAATAAATACACGAAGACATGAAGGCCCTTTTCATTTCCTCAGTATAAGAGGGTCACTAGATGAGAAGTCCATCCAGGGAACTCAAGGAAGGCAAGAGGTGGTAAAGAGGAAGGAAAGCATTCTGGGCAAGGGTGATATGTGAAAAGGCAAAGTCAGGAGATGGTGTGTAATGTGTAAGAAACAGCAAAGAGGTCAGTGTATCTGGATCATAGAGTATATGGAAGGGAAGCAAGCATAAGAAGACTAGACTGATAGACAGGTCCAGGTCACGAAAGATTTTAGTAGGGAGCTACCATATTTCATGTAACAGGGCAAGAACATGCTCAGACTTGTGCTTTAGGAAGGTCAATTTGATATCTGAGTGGAAGATGAACTGGAGTGGAGAAAAACGTGAAGCTGGGACACCAACCAACAGGTTACTGCAATATTCTAGGCCTGGGGGGTGGGGGGGGGCAGTGTCAGAAGTGAGAAGGGGACATAGACCAAAAATATTGCAAAGGTAGAAACCTCGGACTTGGCAATGGATTGTCCTGGGGGATGAGAGAAAGTGAGGAATCAAGGATGACTTCTAGATTTTGAGCCTGGATGAACAGGGGTGGTGGAGGGGAATAGTGCTGCCCTTGATAGTAATTTGGAAGGTTGGAAGAGAGGGCGGTTTAGGTAGAAAAGTGATGAGTTCTTTTTTGTGCAGGGCTCCCTGGGAAGACTCAGGGGTAATATATGGGACTGATGCAATGTACCCAGGATTACATAACTAGTAAATATTAGGAGGGATTAAAACCCATATATTCCTAACTCCAAGCTTACAACTTTACCCACTATACAAAAGTTTTTTTTTTCACGTTTAGTTTGAGATTCCTATACCTAGAACATTTAATTGGATATATTCAATAGGAAACATAATATGAGATAGAAAAAAGATTAACAGCATATTTAAAGATCTGGGAGTCATCTGCATAGAGATGATAATTAATCCCATGGGTATTATCAAGGTCACCAGGAGATGAATGGTAGAGAGAAGATGGTCCAGCTTAGAGAGTAAAGAGGTAACACTGCAAAGCAACCACTTCAGTAATACTAATTTCTGGCACAAGAACTAACACTGGACTCTGAGTCTAGAAATCTGGCATCTAGACCTGGTTTTGCCATTAATTAACCCTGATTCATTAACACAAACCACTTAAAATCTCTTGGCCTCAATGTCTTCAAATGTAAAATGAGGGATTTAAACTAGGTGACCTATGAAGTACCTTTTAATGATTCAACTGAAAAACTCATTATGAATGTACTTTATTAAGCTGTAAAGAAGGTAATAAAGTTTCAGGGGAGGATGAACCTTGCCCATTCAAAAGCCATGCTAAGGGTCTATACACTGTTTTAGGAACACACACACACACACACACGTGTTCATCCCATTATATTATTTACAGTAAAACAGATGAACTTTTATCAACTTAGTCAGAATTTCTTTCAAAAAATTCAAAAGTGAATGTTGCAAAATTATAAAGAACAAGCATAACTCCAAAGAAAGGATATGAGAGTTCAATAGATGAGATGACAAGACATTCCGTATTCCAATCGTCTGGAGAGTTGTTAGGTCCAAAAGTGTGGTGCACTGCATATATAATCAGACTTTTTCAAGGTATTGATCAGTTTGGTTGATTTTTTTCTCTTCTTTTTCTTTTTGGTTTTAAAAATACTATTTGTCACGTAGAATAGCTCTTTAGGAAGGAAAGAGATACTAAAGGAAATTTTGGTGATGGGAAAAAAAAGACATCAATAAAAATTTATTTAAAAAAAAAAGTCAGTTTTTCCAGGTTATTATGGTTCACTGAAAGTGTTTTATAATACTTGCTGACCAAAGAAAATTTCACCTCTTTATTGCTTGAATGTTAGGTACAATACTCAACATACAGATGGTCATCTTTCTCATCTTTCCTGATTAAGAATAATTTGTGCCATTTCAAGATTAGTTGTACAAAAAAGCAATTAGTTTTACCTGCTGATCTCACAAGCCACTCGTCCTTTCATCTCGATGACATCAGAAGATGTGGCAAAACCCAGCCTTCGCAAAACACGTTTCCGACACTTAAGTTCATCCATTTGTAAGACAGTTCTTGCTTTCTTTAGTTCTCGCTTTGCAGATTTGATATCTACAGCAATCTAAAAAATATCAAAGCAATGAAAGGGGTTAAATTCACTATGTCATTATTATTGAAAATAAAAGAAATTGGATTTATTGAAGAAAAATGATGATATAATTATGAGCATATAATTATGAGCAATAAAGATAAAAGTGTGGACACATTTCTTTAGAGAAGCATCATGAAAAGCAGGGTATGGTAAAATTACGGCAAATGAAGCCAAAAAGGATGGCATATGTATCTGAGGTAAAAGGAGGGGATACAAAGGGAGAATAAGGGTTGGAGAGGACCCAAATTGCATTTGACTAGTACAGCTCCAACTTTTAGAAGTCATTGGTGATAAACAGGATTATGATAGCTAAGCCTAGCCATTCATCATCCTGACCAGCAGGAAACTATAGCAACTTGGGAAAAACTTGGGAACCATCTCTTTTCTGAACCTCTCATATCCCAAATCATCATCATGGGATGATCTATATCTAGCCGGCCCCAACCTGTTCTAGACAGTCACCCAGGCCATCCTGTTATTTTGCCTGCTGCCACTCCTCTGCTTCTTTCCACTTGGACCTCTGCATGCCAGACTTTCAGCATCTATGATCCCATTCTTTGGTGAAGCTGATCCACTCTTGGAACTACTTGCCCTGGGGCAGTCTTATTGATTGGTGACAGTGAAAACTAGAGCGAATAGTCAATAAGCAATTATTAGGCACCAACTACATACTAGGCACTATGCTAAGCTCCACTCTAAGGATACAAATTAAGGCAAAAGACAGTCCTTGCCCTTATGGAGCTTATAGTCTAATGGCAGAGAGATGACATGCAACTATCAACTATCTCTACTGGGGATAATCAACAGAGGAAGAAACTAGAATTCAGAGGGGCTGAGAAAGGCTTCTAGTAGAAGTCAGAATTTTGAAAGAAGCTAAGAAATCATGAGGAGGAGATGAGGAGAACATTCCAGGCATGGAGGATAGTCAGAGAAAACGTCCAGAGCCAAGAGATGTAATATCTCCTTCTAGGAACAGCAAGAAAGCCAATGTCACTGGATCAAAGAGTAAGTCAGGGAGGGGGTAGGAGAGATGGCACAAGGTTTGAGAAGACTGGAAAGATGGAGGAGGGTGGGGCAGGTTATTAAAAGCTTTAAACATCAAAGAAGATTTTGTATTTGATCCTGGAGGTGATTTTGAGCCACTAAAATTTATGGAGTAGGAGGGTAACATGTTTGGACTTAGTGCTCTACAAAAATCACTTCGATGGCTGAATGGAGGAGGAACTGGAATGAGGAGACACAAAACAGGCAGATCAACCAGCAACCTGCTGCAACAGTCCAGGTGTGAAGTGATAAAAGCCTTCACCAAGATGATGGCAGTATCAAAGGACAGAAGGGGTGTATTTAAGAATATAAAGGTAAAATAGACAGGCAATTGGTTAGATATATAGGAGGTGAGAGACAGTGAAGGGTTGAGGATGATGTCTGATTTGTGAGTCTGGAGTACTGGGAGGATGGTAGTATCCTTGACATCAATAGGGAAGTTCAGAAGGAGGGAGAGTTTAGGGAAAAGATGAATTCAGTTTTGGACATGTTGAGTTTAAGACGTCTACTGGATATCCAGCTCAAGATGTCTTAAAGGCAGACAGGAATGTAAAAATGAGGGTCAGTGGAGAAGTTAAGGAGGGATAGGTAGGTTTAAGAATCATCAGCATACACATGATAATCAAATACATGGCAACCAATGAGATCACCAAGTAAAATAGTACAGAGGGAGAACAACTGCTGCTGCCAGACCCCTGACCATGCTTCACCTTCATATCCATTCAGCCAACCAACTAAGCCATCTTGCCAACTGTCTGCAAGTATGGCCTACAACCACAAAATAAAAACAAAAATGCCTGAGCCAGGTAATCTTTCAGCAAACTTTTGCATTGTGAAGTATAAATGATTAATATAAAATTCTTCACTTTTTTGAAAAACGGACTTGGAGGAAGTGAGAAGGAATGCAACATGACACAATCTTCAAATTGTGAAGATTTCATAATTTTGTCTAGAGCTGGCTCTGCTGATCTTCAACTAAATAAAGACAAATAGAAGTTGTGTACTGAGATAATTATCTTGGTCCTCTAAATTTCTGCCCTCTTTCCCACTCAAGCAGCTTATTTTCACAGGGTTTTTTAAAAATTGGTGTTATTGTTTAAAATAATGGCTGACTCTCCAGAAGAGTTTTGTTATTAAAGAGTTAATTAAGGTATTACTTTATTTATGGAGAGCATACTATGTAGCAAGCATAACAGACTATAAATAAGTACTGCCCACAAAAGATGTTTAAAATCTACTTGAGGATAGCTTAATATTAAAGATTATAACTGTCATTAATCTAGCTTTTTAAGCTGCAAAATATTCTACATAGATTAATGCACTTGGTAATCTAAGATAATACCTAAATAACTTCTTTGAACTTGCTGCAACGAATAGAGAAATAGACACACATACATATATATTTATCAGAGTTATTTCTGTTTCAAGTTCTATCCCTTTAATAGATTAAGAGACCTACAATGGCAGAAAATCATGTTTTAATGAAGAATGATAGTGATAAACTGTGATCCTTTCAGGATCTGTGATAAACTGTGATTTTCACCAGTTGGTTTTTCAGTTTTCTTGCAGTTTTTGTCAAAATCCGTATCCCCAGTAGCTGAGACCTTTGAGTTTATCAAACATGAGGCCAATATATTTATTTGTTTCATTATGTTGTGCACCTAATCCTTTGTACTGATTGATGTCTTAATTTTAAAATTAGTACCAAGTAGTTTTGATAATGATTTTGTAGTATAGTATAGTTTGGGGGTGCTGTTAGGTACCCCCATTCCCACTTTTTTTTGATGCCTCATTTTCCTTTGAGATTTCTGTTTCTTTGTTTCTCCAGACAAATTTCACTATCACGTCCTCTAGGTCTCTAAAAGTAACACTTTCTAATTATTGAGCTCTATCTTTATTCCTGAAAAGTATTTGTAGTTGTATTTATAATTCATTTTCATAAGGAAAATATGAACAAATGACCTGAAGAAATGACAAGATAACTTAGAGAAATCTAGCAATTCTGACAAAAAGTAATTGAAACAATCAACTTCATTAAGATAAAGAAACTCTCAAAAATTATGAGCCTTTGTGTATATCACCAACAAATCATAGCAGTAAAAGACTCATCCAGGAATTGAATGTATATAACTACAAAATGCATTATGGAAATAAAAACTAGGAGAGGAGGTTACTTTATAAAAGAAGAAAACATAATAAACTTAATCAAGAATAATAAAAGGTAAAGAATCTCAAAAGATAAAATGTTTCTGTTTTTTTTTTTGCTTTTTGGTGAGGCAATTGGGGTTAAGTGACTTGCCCAGGGTCACACAGCTAGTAAGTGTCAAGCATCTGAGGCCAGATTTGAACTCAAGTCCTCCTGACTCCAAGGCTGGAGCTCTATCTCCATCACCTAGCTGCCCCATTCAAAAGATACAATGAAAAAAAGGAAGGAAGGAGGTCTAGCAGGTGAAGATCTTAAACTATACAATGAAGTATTGGTACTGAATTAAAAAAAAAAAGTTGATAAGTGAAACAGATTAGGTTCACAAGAGCCAGAAATAAGCATAATTTGCAATAAAGCCAAAGACTCCACCTAGAGGGATAAAAATTCACTATTCATCAAAATGCTAGAAAGCAGTCTGGCAGAAATTAGGTTTAGACCAATAACTCTCACTATATAACCACCAAATGGCAACGTGACTTAGATGTTAAAGATCACATTGTAAACAGATTAGAGGCACAGGGAAGGATATACCTTATACAACAATAAACAGGAAAATTGCTCACCAAATAATGGATAGAGAAGAGGAATTTTTTTTTCTTTTTTTTTGGCTAGGCAATGGGGTTAAGTGACTTGCCCAGGGTCACACAGCTAGTAAGTGTTATGTGTCTGAGACTGGATTTGAACTCAGGTCCTCCTGACTCCAGGGCCAGTGCTGCATCCACCGAGCCACCGAGCTGCCCCAAGAACAGGATTTAAAATAGACAAGTTTGGTTACACAAAATTAAAAAGCCTCTGACCAAACAAAACCAATGCAGTTAAAATTAAAAGGGAAATGAAATGGCAAAAAATAGTCAAAAAAAAAATGATCAGACTTCTCATAAGAAAAATGGCAAGCTATTAACAACCCTATGGAAAAATGGTCTAAATCATTAATAAAAGAAATCCAAATGAAAATAACTCTAAAGTTCTACCTCATACCCATGAGATTGGTAAAGAAGACAAAAAAGGAGAATGCCAAGTTTTGAGGGTTTGGGGAGGACAGGCACATTAATGCACTACCAGTGGAGCTGGGACATGGTGTACCCATCCTGAAAAGCACTTTGGAAATACATTCAAAAGTTTCTAAAGTGCAAATCCTTTGAGACTGTGTTACCACTAACTACGGGGCTATGATGGAAATCAAAGAAAGAGGAAAGGACGATTATTTATAGCAGCACATTTCATCATAACAAAGAATAAACAGCAAACAAAATGGGTAATGGTTAAACTAGTTACTGTATATGAAAAAATGGAACATTATTTTGTTATAAGAAATGACAAAAGGGATAGATACATTAAAACCCAGGTAGACTTGTGTGAAATGATAGAGTAAAGTGAACAGAACCATAGAAGTATTTAAATAAATACAACATTGTAAAAGAAAACAACTATAAAAAACTTAAGAACTCTGATTAATGCAATTACCAAGCATAACTTTAGAAGGTTTATTAAGAAGCATACCACAGCTCTTGGTAGACAGATGCCGAATGAGACATTTTAAAACACACACAATGGGTAGATTTGTTTTGCATAACTATACTTATTCAAAGTAAAATGCAGTTGAAATATGGGTGTTTGTTGATATTGATCAAATCACACATAATGGTTAAACAAAAATATAACAAAAAAGTAAAAAGTGAGTTTGTAATACCTGTGCTTTTCTTTCACAAAGCTTATAAACGGTTTCCAAATTTGAATCATTATGAAGTGGATGCGAATACATTCGATGTTCAAAAGCCTCTACTTTCTGGATGACTTTTTTAAGGCCTTGATCTTGTATGCCCATATCATCAATGGGATCGAGTAATGGAACACCATCAGGAAAACGTTTCTGAACTTCCTAAAAGAAAAACGATCCAAAAACTCATGTTATTAAATACTTTGAAAGAAAATAATTTAAAAATTATTATTATTAATATTATTAATAATCAATATCAATTAATTTAATTAAATTTAATTCATTAAAAATAATTTTAAAATTTTCTTTTTTTTTAGTGAGGCAATCGGGGTTAAATGACTTGCCCAAGGTCACACAGCTAGTATGTGTCAAGTATTTGGTCTGAGGACGGATTTGAACTCAGGTCCTCCTGACTTCAGGGCCGGTGCTCTATCCACTGTGCCACCTAGCTGTCCCAAAAATCAATTTTCTTACAGTGCTCTAAATCACTACTGAGCAGAGAAACGCAAATCAAAATAGTAGGAGGTACCACCTACCAGAAATTACAAATGCTAGAGGGGATAAGGGAAAAATGGAATTGCTGATGGAGTAGTGAACTGGTCCAACCATACTGGAGAACAATTTGGAATAAGGCCCAAACGGCTATAAAACTGTGCATATCTTTTAACCCAGCAACACCACTACTAGGGTCTGTATCCCAAAGAGGTCAAAGAAAAAGGACCCATATGTACAAAAATACTTATAGCAGCTCTTTATGTGGCGGCAAAGAACTGGAAATCAAGTTGATGCTCATTAACTGGGGAATGGCTGAACACGTTGTGGCATATGACTGTGCAAAAGTACTACTGTGCTGCAAGAAATAGCCAGGGGAGTGGTTTCAGAAAAAAAAACAAAACACAGTAAGACCTATATGAACTGATACAAAGTAAAGTGAGAAGATTTGGGAGATCACTGTGCACAGTAAAAGCAATGTTGTAAGGATGATCAAGTGTGAAAGACTGGGCTGCTCTGATCAATACACTGATTCAGAGCAATTCCAAAGGAGTCATGATGAAAAAATGCTGTCTACTTTCACAGGCAGAACTGATAAAACTCAGAGTGCAAAATGAAGTATAATTTTCACATTTTCTTTTTGATTTTTTAAAAATATTAATTAATAATAATTAAGATTCATTAAGATTCAAAAAATGTTTTAGTTTCAAGAATTTTATCTGCTGCACAGTACTCATGATACTGTAAATTTCCTGTGTTATGAAGAGTAAATATTATCTGAAATCAATGTTTTGTTTTGTTTTACCAAAATGTTTACACAAAAGATCACATCATTCTAGGGAACTATTAGTGAGAAAAAATGTTCTGCATGTTACCAATTTTATTTTGTGTACTACATTTTATGAGTTATTTCATGGTTACTGAGTTAGAAAAAGTACATATTTATCAGAATTAATGTTTTGTTATAAAAAACTGTATGCAGAGAACTATATTTTCAGCAATCTCTAGAGAAAGATTACAGTTTTTGGTAGTTGTGGGAACAAAACCCTCCATTTCCCATAGGTTCAATGTCTCAATATTTGCATTTTTTACTTTTGCACCATTTCTCAGGAACACCACTCTCATGAAAGTTAAGGATTGACTGTATATATAAGTGGTAAATAAAAGTGAAAAGTAGGAGATATTGATTGTCAAATGAGTGGTACAGATGAAGAAAGTTGAGTTCAAAGGTGGTAAATTACAATGGACAAAAATGATCTGGGGAAGTTTCACAGAGAAGGGTTGGCTAGGCAGAGAAGAGGGAAAGGGCATTTCAAGGATAAAGAAATTAAAATATAAAAACAACATCCAAGGGTTCTGAAAGATCTGGTAGATGTGATGGTTAAACCTTAATTGGTGTGGTTAGAAAAATTACAGAGAAGATGTAAGATACCACAAACCCTAGCATGAAGGAAACATCACCCTGATTTTTAAAAGCAGGTGAAAAAAAAGAAATGATAGAGGTAAAGTGATTTGCACAAGGTCTCACAATTGACTATAGACTGAGCTCAATATGGATAGGGTTGTTGTTGTTTAGTTGTTTTCAACTGTCAATGAGTGGTTTGCTCTTTCCTTCTCCAGTTCTATTTTACAGATGAGGAAACTGAGGCAAACAGGGTTAAGTGACTCACCCAGGGTCACCCAGCTAATAAGTGTCTGAAGCCAGATTTGAATTTAGGAAGATAAGTTTTCCTGACTCCAGGTCTGGCACTCTATCCACTGAGCCACTTAAAACTTTGTATGTTACACCCTAGGATAATATTGAGGGTTCTGTACATTGTGTGTACTTGACAAATGTTTGTCAGATGATGAAATTACAGATAAATCATTTACTAAGTTACCATCATTTATGCCATAACAGTCACAGTAATTCCGAGGGAAAACAAAATAATTTTACGTATGCACTAGGAACATTAAAAAAAATGCTGAAACAAAATAAAACAGAAAATTCTGAAGATCTAATTTTTATTCCAATCTTATTTAATATTTAGAAAAGAGGACTACATTCCCTGTATTAGCGAAAATGAGCAAACATACCATAATTTTCCTTTGAGAAAACTTCATATTCCATACTGTTAGTAGCTTTAAAGAGTGGTCAATTGGCAGCTGTGCTCCTGTTAGTTTACAGTAATTTTATTTCAAAGGATTATTATCATCATTATTGGGGGTAATATCCCTGAACAATATTAATTACAGTGTTTTTAAGAAAGTAATCAATTTTTTAAAAAGGCACTACATAAATTTCTATCATAGTAGAAATTCACAGTATTATAAAAATTAGCTAATTACAATAAAAATGTGTACATACCTGTATTGATTTTAGCACACTCTGTCGGTTGTCAACTGGCCTCAGATCTCTGGGAATATAAAGCCGAACACTGCTGATAGCAGACAGAAGGTGCACCAGGACTGGAACCACCTAATAGCACAAGGTTCTATATGATTATCAGAATAACCCATTGTGGAACTGCTCCATTTCTTAGACTTAATAACATCCCCAAAGAAAGTCAACATTGCAGCACAATAAAGATGTGACCAATTAAGCAAACCACAATTATTTATTGAGAATCTTTTATCTCAAAGAAACTGCAAAAAGACATGGTTAAACTAGATGGTTTTTCATGTCTCTTCCAGCTTTAAATTTATGGTTTTATGATTCTAAGACAACAGCTATGAAAAACATGAAGACTTTTAATTCAAACTCCCTGTACTAATTTATAATCAAATTGAAAAGATATGTACAAACAGAAAGACAATACAAGCCAGTGTGTATATACCAATAATAGCAGTACACAAGGAATCACACATGACTAACTGAAGGCAGACATAATGCCTCCTTCTATCATCCCTGAAGTGCCTAATATTGTGGACAAGTCTACTTGCAAGAATAGCCACGTGGGCTGTCCCCATTTGCTTTTAAAACTTCACCAGATGATCTGCTCACATCTGTGTTAGGTAGGGAGACTCACAACTAATGTTTGATGCCACTCATGTAGAGTCCTGGCAAAAAGCAGGATCTAATTGTAGCTAAAGCAGGCCAGCAGGTGGGGAGGGTTTTAAGCAAGAGTGAGGGTATTTTCACTGAAAGTTCCTGGATAGTGATGAGCTAACATTGGCTGATGGCAAGCTCCACATGGTATAGGTTAAATGTAAAAGATACAGGTGATTTTCCATCCTAGAGAAGTCCCGAAGAGTGCAAAGATACCTAGGCAATGCCTGTGTGCCCAAGAGTAATTTGCCTCCACCAGCCCAGAGACTAAGGGGATGGATCTGGCCTATAGCTAGGAGCCAAGGCCCTAAAGTAGCCACAGACAAGGCTTTTTCCCTCCTGCTCCCTTACTTTTTCCAAAAAGGGTCTGACATGAAGATTACCCCAAAAAGTAGGTGGTTTAGAGAAGGCTGTCCAATGGACACACTCTAAGATGGCCACATCGTGGAATTCTGAAATACATATGGAGGTGGGAGAGGGCAAATACTGGTAACTGGATGAGGAGTAAAACTTGAATGGGATTTCTAAAAGAAGGAGAGGATAAAAATGTATTTCAGTAATGAAACAAATTTTTAGAAAGTAAATATAATCTAGGTATTATAATAATCAGTTTCATCTGAAAGCTATAATCTGTAACTTTTTAATCCAATCTAATAAACTGACAATATAGCATATATCACATTTTAATCTATGGGACTTAATATAAGATTTTTCTTTATTCTAAGGTCATCATGTTTTATTTGGACTTCATGAATTTTAATGATTCATTTTTCTTTAGGGTTGATTAACATCTGGATGATAAGTAACCCTAGTCAGTGCCCTCAAAAGAGGAAAGTGATGAAATATTCCATCACATGCTAGAATGTTCTTTCTGTACTTCCTGACATCATTACTTTGAAGTAATAAATCCTTTCAAGAGACTAATATATGCATACAATTTAGAAAATTACTACTCTTTTGTGTTTGGAAAGATTATGGAATGATCAGAAGGAAAAAAAGGCCAATGACTGAAAATTTAGAATCCAAAGTTTCGTGGGTAGTTGCTGATTCAACTGTTGCAAAGAAGAGACAGAGATGAAAGCCTGGCAGTAAGAAGCAATTCACTTAACATCTTTTGTCAACACTCTCTTATTCAAGCCGGTGACTGCAATAAGTTTCCCCTAAAGATGTTTTTCTATTTCAAAAAAGCAATATTCCTGACCTTTCTTCTCCTTAATATAAGCTGAGGATGCTAAAATGTTAACTTCAGAGACCCATAGGGATTGCAGAAGGAAGGAGGGCTACTGAAATCTCCATCCTATGTTATTTCCCCAGCAAATAAAGGAAGTATGACTCTTGTCCTATGTCTGCAAAGAGTTTGGAGAGGATTTCTAGTCATTTCCCTAAAGAGCTTTCTAGTGCTATGAATTTCACCATGTACATGGAACCCACACCCAAGGCACAGAGTTACAAAGAAAAATGGAATAATATTTTCTGGGTTGCCATACAGTATCTACTAAATGAACTAATAAATATTACATATGTAGCTGGGAATTATACAATTAAGTAAAATAGACATGGTCCTTATATTCAAGGAATTCGTTATCAACAAATTTTTTTAGTAGTTTCCATTAACAAATATGGTATTACAAACTTTAAGTTTAACTTTTTTATGCTTAGTAGCAATAAAGCAGTATAAAGTTCTAATAACAGGAATGGATCCATGAAATGATACCTGAGCAAAATGCTATAAATTTCTCTTGGCTATAGGATTTAGGAAGAGAGAGAAGAAAAGAATGAGATTATAGAACACCATAAGATGATCACCAGAAATACAGTTTTGATGTTTAATAATCACCTTTGCTTTTTAAAACGCCATTAATTCCCTTGGGGTAGAAATAATAGTGACCCACAAGGATCTGAAGGACTATCTTGCAAAAGAGTAAGATTCAGGATTTTTTAGCCTGATGACAGAACTGAAAGAAATGGGTAGAAGTTTTAGATTTAGGTTTAATGTAAAGGAATTTTTTTTTAAACAATTAAAGCTGTCCCAAAGTAAACTCACTATTTTAGGATGAAATGAGTTTTCCATCAATGAAGTTCTTTCAGAGAAAAGCCTCTAGGGATCATCTAGTCCAACCCCTCATTTTTAATCTGAGGAACCTGAGGACCCAAGAGGTTATGACTTGCCTAGGTTCATACAGGTAGGATGTGGCAAAGCCAGGATGTTAATTCAGGTCCTCTGACACCAATTCTGACCTCTTTATTAAAATGTGTGTAAATTCTAGAAATGTCAGGTGGTAGCAGGAAGTTAATCCAATGTTTAAAACTTATGGATGATGAGTTTCCATGTAAAAGAACCTGGTGATGGACTGAGTATCTGTTGCCTAATGATCAGCTTAAATAAATTAAAAGACGTTAGTAATCATTAGGATGGTGATTAATATTTTAGTCCACAGGACTTCTCAAAGATACTCTATTAAGCAGCAAAGAGGTTATGATCACACTGGTGGAGAAAGTACCCAACAATGACAGAAATAATAAATCAAGCTTGAATTGTTTGAAGACGGTGGACTAAGGTCAGTGTGCAATATAAACCATATACAAATTAAATAGCTTCTAACAAATATTAGTTTTAGTTGGGAATTTATTTTTATGAATGACTTTAATGACTTTTCTTTTTAATTTTTTATTAATTTATTTTGATTTATCAACAATCACTTCCATATGCTTTTGGGTTTAAAATTTTTCTCCCCCTTCCTTCCCACCATCCTTCCCAAGATGGCATGCAATCTGATATAGGTTATACATATACATTCCTATTAAACATATTTTCACATCAGTGGTGTTGTAAGTGAGAATTAGAACCAATAGGAGGAACCACCAGAAAGAGGAAACGACTTTTCTACTTTTCTAAAATGCCATTTCACAGGAATGAACCTCCCACTCCCACCCCAAAAACCCAAATGGGGTTGGCTTCAACAAAACGTTCCAAAATCCAAAATTATCATCACAACAAACTGGCAATTAAATTCTATTTGGTGTCAGAATACCAGTCTGATGGCTTGACCAGTTAAATATGTGTGACCCTCAGCAGATCATGAGCCTATTTCTTTATCTATAAAATGAGGGGATTGAACTAGATGATTTCTAAAGACCCTTCTAGTGCTAGAAATTATAAACTATGAACTGTAAAGCATTGGTTAAAAAAAAAAAAAAAAAACTCAGTTCACATACATATTGATGCAATAGAATGCAGGTCACATTTTGCTATTTCCATTTCACATTAAATCACTCTACTTGACAAATACCAAAGAAAACTGAAGCTTTATGAAGCATGATAGCAATATTATATATTCCTCTTTATATATAAATCCACAAAATGTCAAAATAATGTTGTTACCAACTAGGAACCTCTTTTTAAATTATAAAATCATTTCAGTATGCTCTATAGAGTCAACAGTACAAGTAAATTAGTGCTTATAGATCACGGTAAAAAAAAAAAATTAAAAACAAACCTGCATTTCTCCTTTCTCACCAGGTTTTGCAGGTTTAGCAGCCTCGGTAGCAGAATTTTTCAAGCTCTCTTTGCTACAGTGTAAAAGTACTTCTACAACATATAAAGGATCTAATTCACCAGAATTGGGCTAGAGAGAGATGGAGAGGGAGAGATGTTAATGAATCAGATGTAAAAAATCACTTTAAAAAATGACTGACATAAGTAGTTTAAAATTCATTGGAAACATGTCTTCTAATAACACTGTTAGGAATGTATTTCTATTCTGGCCAGTTATCCAGATGGATATCAAATTCTTCTCTTGATGATTGCATTAAATTCTCTAAGTGTTATACTGTTCTAGCTTGATCATATAATTGGACAGGTGGTTCTATTAAACTGAACTTTCCCTTATAAGTTGGGGCCACATATAATTTCTGTAGAAAAAGCAGTGAGCTAAAACTAATAAATCCCCAGTGATCTTGGTAAAAGTACGTGACTTACATAATTTAGCTCATAACATTTCAGGTATAACCACACTTAACGCTTTCTAAGTTTAAGGATGTAACAAATTTTCCATTTCTATTCTACTATAAAACAAAAACTAGCAAATAGGTTCATAAATGGATTTTTAAATATCCAGTTACTGAAACATAAAAAATGATTTTGTTCATATACAAGTTTTTAAATGATTACTTTTGCATAAATATTGCTATTAATCAAGTGCTAGAGAAAAGTATCCTACTGAAAGAGGCAAATATTTATGAATAAAAGTGAGTTTTTCACTGGGTCTTAAATTATTTTCAAATGTTACAAAAAGATACACTTGAACTAATGACAATGAAAAGAGTGGTGAGACTTTAAAAATTCTGGTGCTAACAAAAAAGAATACTATTTGAAGACCATGTATTAATGCCTAGGATAATATTCTTTACACAAAAGACCAATAACAAATGCTAGTTACTTAAATTATCTCTCCTAAGGAAAAGCTTGTTTTCCCCTAAAAAGATATAGCAAATACAGTAAACAGCACTAAAACACGAGTTTGATTTTAAGTGGAATGAAGGAAAATGATAATTTTTATTATTCAAATAATAAATGTCCTAATGTTTTACCTGGGTCCTTCATAGCAAACATTTCATTTTTCTTGCCAAAAATAGCATTTATCAAGCCAAAACAAAAGGAACAACAAATAATTACTGCACCATGTCAAAAAGAAGACATCTTTTTGTGGTAATAATAGCCAGAAATTTAAAATATGAATTCATGATGAATGTTAATTTTCCAGGTGGAAATACGTTGCTAGAAAAACTAGCAAAGCATTTTGCTTCAAGAAAAACAGAACTCAAGACAAATTTTAATATGGTCATAACTTATGTAGACTATATGCCAAACTCAACAAATTTTTATAATAGTAAATAAATAAGTTTATATCTAGTGTTTCTGTGATTATCTCATTAGGAAAAGATCACTCCTAAATTTTTTTATTCATGAGGTATTATTCACAATAGTTTGCTGGGATTTAAGCTTATAAAATACAAATATTGATTACAAGCAGATGAACGCCATCTGAAAATGAAATCTTTACATAGTAAAGCAATTGCTAGATAAGTCTAAACATTTCTTAGTGTGCACATAAAATTGTTTTGCTAATAAACATTTCAATATTTCCAAAACAGTTATTCAATTAATGTGAGAGCGCCCTCTAGATGCAGAAAGACCTTCCTTTGTCCTAGCAAATCATTCTCCTAAGTTACTCTGGCCCAAAATAATTCATCAGCTGGACCTGGTCACCAACATTCTGGTTATATAATTCTCCAAACTCAGCAAGAATGGTCCTCTGATAACAGATACAGTCTATTGCCAGGTTCCTACTCATTGTCTTTCTCTCCTGCCAAAATCTGTCCTGAGTTTACACAGACTCTGAGAATCCATGAGTAACTTCCCAGTAAAACATACATGCATTAAATAACAAATGAAAATAATAGGAACATGAAGGAAATATATAGTTCATATAATCCATGAACAATTTTGTTTAATATCACAAGGAGCATCAAAGTGGTTAGTAAGTTCTTATTACTATCTACAAATCAACAAGAGAAGAAGTAAAAATAGTTACTTTGAAAATATTACTTAATTACTTTGGAGCCCCCTATATAAATCTGATATAGGGATGTAGAGACTACAATTATAAAATGTCTCTGGGACTTTTAAAATAACGCTCTAGGAAAAACATGTCTTAAACTGAATGAATGAAAAAGCAATTATTAAGTGTTTGCTATGTGCAAAGCATTATCCTAAGAGAAAAGCAAGACAGTCCCCCCAGCTCTCAAGGAGCTCACATTGTAATGGAGGAGATAAAACACAAAAGTTTCAGCTGCAAGCTCAATGGAAAGGTCCCATGGTTCTTAGAATGCAGTGGCAAGGCAGATAGTAATGCATCTTCTTTTTATTTATTTAGTTATTTTTAACATGTGTTTTTAAAACTTTGGGTTACAAATTTTCTCCCTTCCTCCCTTCCCACCCACCCTCACTGAAAAGGCAAGCATCTCGGTACAGGTTATAGATGTGAAGTCATGCAAAACACTTTCATAGTAGTCCTGCTGTGAAAAACTAAGTATATTTCCCTTCATCCTATCCTACCCCACATTTATTCTACTCTCTCTTTTGACCCTGTCCCTCCTCAGAAGTGTTTGCTTCTGATTATCCCCTCCCCCAATTTGCCCTCCTCTCTATCAACCCCCTGCTCTCTTGTCCCCTTCCCCCCTTATTTTCCTGCAGGATAAGATAGATTTCCATACCCCATTGTGTATGTTATTCCCTCCTTAAGCCAAATCCTATGAGAATGAGATTCACTCATTCCCTCTCACCTTCCCCCATTTCCCCTCCACTGTAAAAGCTTTTTCTTGTCTGTTTCATGTGAGATAATTTACCCTATTCTACCTCTCCCTTTCTGCTTCTCCAAGTATAATCCTCTCTCACCCCTTAATTTTATTTTCCAAATATCACCCCTTCATCTTCAACTCACCCTGTGCCCTCTACCTATCTATACATACTTATAATTTTTTCCCTCCCACTACCATAATACTGCAAAGGACTCATGAGTTACAAATATCATCTTTCCCTGCAGGAATGTAAACAGTTCAACCTTAATAAGTCTCTTTTGATTTCTCTTTCCTATTTACCTCTTCCATGTTTGATTTGAGTCCTGTATTTGAAGGTCAAATTTTATATTCAGCTCTGGTCTTTTCCACAGGAATGCTTAAAGTCCCCTATTTCATTGAATGACCATTTTTTAGCCTGAAGGATTATACTCAGTTTTGCTGGGTAGGTGATTCTAGGTTGTAGTCCTAACTCCTTTGCCCTCCAGAATATCATACTCCATGCCCTCTGGACCCTTAAGGTAGAAACTGCTAAATATGGTGTTATCTTGATTGTGTTTCCACAGTACTTGAATTGTTTCCTTCTGGCTGCTTGCAGTATCTTCTTCTTGACCTGGGAATTCTGGAATTTGGCTACAACATTCCTAGGAGTTTTCCTTTGGGGATCTCTTTCAGGAGGTGATCGGTGGATTCTTTCAATTTCTATTACGCCCTCTGGTTCTAAAATATTAGGGCAGTTTTCCTTGATAACTTCTTGAAAGATGATGTCTAGGCTCTTTTTTTGATCATGGCTTTCAGATAGTCCAATAATTTTTAAGTTCTCTCTCCTGGATCTATTTTCCAGGTCAGTTGTTTTTCCAATGAGATATTTGACATTCTCTTCTATTTTTTCATTCCTTTGGATTAGTGTTACAGTGCCTTGATTTCTCAAATTGTCCCTAGTTTCCAATTTCTCCATTCTCATTTTAAGGAAGTATTTTCTTTGGTAAGCTTTTGGACTTCCTTTTCCATCTGGCCAATTTGCTTTTTTAGGGCATTCTTCTCCTCTTTGGTTTTTTGGACTTCTTTTGCCATTTGGGTTAGGCTATTTTTTAAGGTGTTAATTTTCTTCAGTATTTTTTTGGGTGTCCTTTAGCATCACTCTCAGTTTTTCCTCTACTTCTCTCACTTGCTTCTCAAAATCTTTTTTGAGCTCTTCCATGGCCTGGGACCAATTCATATTTTTCTTGGAGGCTTTGGATGTAGGAGTTTTGGCTTTGTTGTCTTCTTCTGGTTTTATGTTTTGATCTTCTTTGTCATCAAAATAAGATAATATAGTCTGACTCTTTTTGCGCTGCTTGCTCATGATCTCAGCCGATTACTTGAGTTACAGACTGTGTTAAGGTAGGAGTCTGTTTCCAGTGTGGAGAATGTACTGTCCCAAGTTTCAGGGGTTTTGTGCAACTGTTTTCGGAGATAATTCTAGGGACCAGTAAATTTTCAGTTCTTCCAAGGTGCTATGATCAAGGGCGAGGTGTTTACTCCTTTCCTGTCCTGTGCTCTGGTCTATGAGCACTCTTTTCTGTCTCGGAACTGTGAAGATGGTTTCCTCTCCACTGCCACTACAAGCTCCACCGCGCCATTGCTCCTCCTTGCCCCAGGACCTCCACCCAGAACTGTGACCCAGATCCAAGTAGGGCAAAGCAAGAGAATCCTGCACCAGCAGAGAGATCCCTGCAATCCCCCTCTGATCAGCCACTAGATTCCCCCTCAGTCTGTGGGCTGGAAGCTCAGGAAGCAGCCGGTGCCCGAAAGAATGGGGCTGGGATCCTGTGCTCCTCTCTCACCACTGCAGTTACAGACTTTTCCTACTAACCTTCTAAGTTGTCTTTGGCGTTTGTGGGTTAAGTCTGGAAACGCCACAGCTGCCTGCGATTCAGTCCTCTGAGGCCTGCTCAGGTTCGATGCAGCCTGTGCACCCATGCCAAACTGCGTTCCTCTGCCAGCCTGGTGCGACTTACCTTTCTGATCAACCATCCAGGCTGTCTTTGGCTGGAAATTTGTTTCACTCTGTCTTTTTGTGGGTTCTGCTGCTTCAGAATTTGTTTAGAGCCATTTTTTATAGGTATTTGGAGGGGTTTGGGGGAGAGCTCAAGAAAGTCACTGCTTTTACTCTGCCATCTTGGCTCCACCCCCAATGCATCTTCTTTAATGTCATTTCTACTGATAAAATAAATCATAACCATTTCTGATAATGAAACAACTGATAGTGCTGAAGACCTTGTTAAGTCTTCAGTGGCTGCGGCTTCAGCACCCCCAGGAGTACTGACCAGGTTTCATTTTCATAGTAGTTGCTTCCCCTGATCATGGCTGTGGACATGGAAGTAGCACTGGTGGTCTGGGGGTTCTGCCACTCTTGGGGTCCTTGAGCTTACCTGGTTGATGGTGACAGTTGGTTAGTAGTTGGTATCAATGGGGGCTCTCCATGGTGAATGCCTCCCTAAATGAGGCTGCAGAGCGAGTGCTCTTGGAGTCAGTTATTCCCAAGAAGAGGTGGTATGGTGGCGGTACACTGACTTTCCTGACATTATACTGCTTCCTGAGACTCCCTCAAGGGGCCTCGTTTTTTCAGCCAGGCTGTCTGCTTGTCTTGCAGATGTCAGTCAGTGTGGATGACTGGCCCTCCCAACAGGAGGTGCTTGCTAAAAACTGCACTGCGGCAGTGTGTAACCTACAGGCTGTCCAGTGTAGCTCCACAGACATTAAAATTATGAAGTGTGTCCTTCTGCAATTCTAGCACACAATTTGGAAAACCACACATATTTTCACAAATCTGCACTCTGAAATGAAATGATGCTTCATTAAACAGTATTGTGAGGGAGAAGAGATTATGGATAAGTTTTAAGTTTGGTACACTGCAATATTCGATCTTCCTTTTAAATTGTGTACCATGTTAAATTAAGCACCATGAATTAAAAGCCTATCCCCTATAAAGTAGAATAACTTTTCATTCTATAACAATAATGATAATTTATGCTCACTTAGCAAGTCTATACACCCCAACACTGCATTCTGAAAAATTCTACTACCACAAAATCTTTGGATTAAGATTTTAAACTAGTTTCTGAAATGAACAAAAAATCTGCGAGAGACAATTATCTCCAAACTTCAAAAGAAAAAAATAAGCTTACCAAATAAAAATAAAATGAAATAAAACCAAACCAAAACCCTCTACCACACCTGTATTATTTTGCTTCCTGATTGTAAAGCACTAAAGGCAAAATTACTTTAAAATATTTCCACAAGGTATCTGCAAATAAAAGCTGGCTAGGAGCAGCTAGATGGCGCAGTGGATAGAGCACCGGCCTTGGAGTTGAGAGGACCTGAGTTCAAATCCGGACTCAGACCAAACACTTGACACTTACTAGCTGTGTGACCCTGGGCAAGTTGCTTAACCCCAATTACCTAAAAATAAAAAAAAAAGACTATATTTGGTATTAATTTCATAAAAAAAAAAAGCAGCTAGCTACATCTCATCTCTGATGCAAAACTGATCAAAGTGTATTGTACCTCCCATCAAAAATAAGAGTTAATATTCCTTTTCAGCAAAATTGTCTATTATGTATGGACAAATTAAGGAACAGATGGAAATAAGTTATCTTGTCCATAACAGTAGAAGACATTAGATATCACACTTTTCTACTGTGCACAAAATAATTTAGCACTTGTCACAGAAGTAAAAACTATTTCAAATAAACCGAAAGATGACAATTAATTGCAAATTTCAGTAATTTGTCTCCTGAAAAGTTTATGTCACAGAAGTGAAAACAAACTGTATTATATACTGCTACTATTTCAACAGAGTTTGAACGTTTTAAAGGGGAAAAAATAATGCAATAATTTCCTATGTGGAAAAGCATGATGAGGAGGAAAGAGCACTGGAAAAGCAACCAATATTTCTGGGTCTGCTACCAGCCAGTTGTATAACTTTTGGTTATCTCCCTCCTTTTGTGTTTTGTAAAGAAGTGAGGTGCTAAATGTGAGAATATAAATTACTTGGGGAAGAATTTTCTCTGTAAGACAAAACTACTGGGAAAACTATAAAGTACTTTAGCAGAAATTAGGTTTACACTAACATTATATAATATATGCTATAATAAGTTCAAAATGGATAGGCAAATTGAATACACAGACCACAACACTGAAAAACAGGAAAGAATGAGATCAGGTAATACTCACAGTTATGATTAGGGGAGTATTCTTAACACAAACAAGAGTTAGAGGCAATCAAAAAAGATGAAGTAAATAATTACGATTATATAAAACTGAAAAGCTTTTGCATGAACAGAATTAATAAAGATGTGATAAGATGGAATAACATTTACTGGTAAAGATATGTTCATAAACAATCTTGGAAAAGGGCCATATATTCAAGACACACAAAGTTAACATAAACACCAAGAGCCATTCATGAATAGATAAGTAGTTAAAGGATATAAAAAATTCTTAAAGGAAGAATTGCAAACTATTAATAAGTAATAATAGTACAAATAGCTACAAACCACTAAGAAAAACAAATCAAAATAACTAAGTTTTCACTTCACATCCAGCAAATTGTCAAAAATGACAAAAGATGGAAAACAGTTGACATAAAAGAAGCAGTAGGAAAACAGGCAAGCAATACAAAATAGATGACCACTGACTGAGGAATGGGAAAAGAAACTGTGGCATATGAATGTAGTGGATTATTACCAAACCATGAGAAATTACAAATATAACCATCAAGAGTACAATATACACAATGACTGGAGCAATATAAACAGAAAGAAAAAAGGGAAACAACACTTTGTGATTCTAGTAATTGCTACTGACCATGGGAAAAGAGTTGGAAAAAGTACACCTCCCTTCCCTTTTTTTGTTTTAAATAGAGATAGGGTACTACTAGAGTGAAGCACTGCATAAAGCAGACATGTATAATGTGCTGGTTGGTTAATTTTTTTTTTCCTTTCTCTCTTTTCAAGTCTTTATTACAAAAGGTGGTTTGCTGGGGAGGGGAGGAATTTGGAAAGAAAAGTGATAAAATAAAAGATGTCAAAAAATTAGAAAAAATTCAGAAGACAGGAAATGTGAGAAGAGGAATTATATTCATCCTGACCACCTCACATGCTGACTATCAGCAGCAAGGTTGCTGTAAGGATCAAATGAAAGAATTCATCAAAAGGAGGTAAAGTATTTGCACTTCATAGATCTTAAATAACTCCTTAAATGATGGTATTACTGTTAATAATGTATATAAAACAAATTTTAAAACAATCAAGCATCATGTAAACGTAAAGTATTATTTATTTAAAGGTTTTTTTTTTTACTAGAAAAATGGTAACAAATATTTCACATACTCTTAGGAGTGTGGTAAGATGACATCAATCACGAATGAAGATGCAATTGAAAATGTGATATTAATTCCTTATCCAATGCAAACTGCTTTAACATTTCAAAATCTATTCAAATATTAGCAGGTCAAATACCTGTCTCAAATCTTAATTATCAGGAACCAGCTCGAGTTATAGTAGAAACTCTGATCAACGTAGTGACCAACCACAATACCAGAGGACTGATGAAGAAGTATGCTGCCCACTTCCTGATAGAGGGGACGGATTCAAAATGCTAGAGAAGATACATTTTGGACATGGCCAACAGGATAATCTGTTTTGACTATATGTATTTGTAATAAAGAGGTTTTTTTTTTTCCCCATTCCATGAGAAGGGAGGTGGAATAGAGGTTTATAAACTAAAATTTCATCAACTTTTTTTTTTTCCAAAGAAAGGAATTACAAAGAAAACAAACAGATAAACATCAAATTTCAGTATAATCACTCTTAGGACACAACATTAATTTCTACTTTATATATGAATATTAAAAAATGTTTCATTCCTAAAATATCACAAAGACTTAAAAGATGATTAGGACCACATATTCTTCCTTTTTTCCACAACTCAAAAGAATAAGAAAGTTTAGACAAGAATTCAGGCTTCTCAATGATTTCTCTTGGCCTATGTTTTCTCTAGCATCCACAACATATTCCAGTTCTAATTTTCACCTGGAAATTCAGTGAAAATCATTCAAATATTCTATATATTGAAGGGAAAAAGTAATTTTTAATAGAAATAAAAAATTCCACAAAGTTTTACAATTTTTTGCAAGACAACAAAAAGTTTGTATGGCCACAAAATTCAATAAGGTAAAAAAAAAATCCCCTACATTAAAATTTTCAACAATATATTTCTTCTAAAAATATTAGTTATTGATCAGAATTTTAAAACTGAGACCATGAGAATCTTATCCCAGAAATATCTGATTGGTCACTTATACACCTATTTTCCTAATCAAAGGTAATCATTTTACCTTAACATTTGATTTCTTGGAGAAATTCACCACTACTCCCCAACCAAAATCATCCCCTTCATTCTTCACCTGAGAAGAAAGAAAGTTAGTTTATGAGAATAACTTTTATAAAAGCTTACACAACTCTATTACCTTTAGTATACTTTAGTTTATATATCGTGGATGTCAAACATGCAGATATTTGATAAAAAAGACTTGCTTTGTCCCCATTGACCCATTTTCCTTTTTATTCTAGTTAAATATATTTTGTTTCTGCAAAAACCTTTCAATTTCATGTAAATAAAATTATTTTTTCTCCTGTAATTGATTTTCTCACTTTTCTAGTTAAGAATTCAGCCCATAACAACAGCTATGAAAGCTTACCTTATCTTCCTTCTAATTTTTAATAATATAATCTTTAATATTCAGATCCCCTATCACATGAACTTATTGTCCCATATGGTGAAACAGTTTGATAAGAACCTAATCTCTGTCAGATGTTTTCCAGTTTTTCCAGTGATTCTTATCTAAGGGGGAATTCTTTCCTGTGAAATTTGTCTTTAGGGATTTACTGAACACTGAAGTACTGAGTTCAATTATTTTTGATTCTTCTTTGTCTAGTCAGTTCCATTTTTCAATCCTGTATTTTTTTTAGAAAGCCAATACTGAGGGAAAGATTGAAAATAAGTGAAAGAGTAGGGATGACAGAGGAGACAATCTCTTGGAGGAGATGGAATGGAACTGGGTCACCTGAAAAAATAGAGAGCTTAACCTTGATATGGAATAAGGTCATTTCATCATGTGAAACAGGGGTGAAGGAGAGAGTGGCAGAAGGCACTTGAGTGATAGGAGATGAGGAACAAGAAAGGTGTTCGCAGTGAATGGCCTCAATTTTTTTTGTACAATATGAGGGAAAATTCTTACCTGAGAGTAGGGGGAGCCATAAAAGGTTTGAGGAGGGATGAAAAGATTTGGAAGTGCTGATGTAGTGAGAAGGACAGTGAATTGATAAGGGAGAAATAGCAGGATTGTTTAGCAGCAGTGAGGGCCCAGGTAAAGTTATGTAACATAAATCTGTAGTGGACCCAGTCAGGGTTGTGTAATTTTCTCCACCTTTGTTCAATAGCGTGGGTGTAGGCATGAAGGTGACAAATGGTGGCAGTGATCTAAGGCTTGGCCGGATGTAATCAGTGATATAAGGGGACAAGGGATTCAAGAGAAGAGGACAATGTAGAGCTAGAATGGTTAGCCAAGGAGTCAAAGTGGGGAGAAGAGGAGAGAGTGGCTAATGCCAGCGAGATGGCCTGGGAGAGAATTGAAAGGTCAAGGATCTAAAGGTCATGGTGAGGATGAAGAGTAGAGCTACATGAAAAGATGAAAAGCTAATAGATTATGATTGGGTAAGTTGATTTCAGAATTCTCGTACATGGGGATACATCTGTGAATGATGGCAAGATCGAGGAAATGACCATCCATAAGTGTGGCTGAGGTGGGATGCAGGAATAGCTCATGGAAGATTAAGTTGAAAAACTGAGTGGTTAGGATATTTGAAGAATGGAGTTTACTGAATAGGCCAAGGGGGGATGGGAGGGAAGACAGGTCAGACCAGCACTTTTGGAAGACAACTTGACAGGTAAGTGGAAGATGTATTGCAGTGGGGAGAGAAATGTAAACTAACCAGCAGAATACTGAAATAGTCCTGGCATGAGGTGATAAGGATTTGTATCAGGTAAAATTAGAGGAGAGAAGGGGTCATATATGAGAAAAATCGACAGGTCTTGGAAGAAGAAAGGAAGAAAAGGAAGAGGAGAAGGAAAGGGGGAGGTAGAGGGACAAAGAGTCAAGGATAATACCTAGGTTCTGAGCCTGGGTTACTGGGAGGATGGTGGTACCCTTAAAAGCAATAAGCAAGTCCAAAGGGGGGAGGGTTTAGAGGGAAAGATAAGGAATTCAGTTTTAGACATGTTGAGTTTAAGATGCCTACAGGACATCCAATTCAAGATATCCAATAGGCAGGTAGAAATGTCAGACTAGAGGTCAGCAGAGATGTTAGGGCTGGATAAGTAGATATGAAAATTATCAACATGGAGATGATAACTGAATCCATGACAGGTGATTTCACCAAGTGAAATAGTATTAAGAGAGAATAGGACCCAGGACAGAACTCTGTGAGATACCCATGGTTAGCAAATGAGACTGAGAAGGAGACATCAAATAGGCCGGAGGAGAACCAGGAGAGAAGAAAGTCAAGAAAGTCTAGAGAGAAGAGAGTATCAAGAAGAAGGTGACTGACAGTATCAAAGGCTGCAGAGAGGTCAAGAAGGATGAGGATGCAGAAAGGACCATTAGATCCGGCCTTCCAGAAATCGTCACTAACTTTAGAGAGAGCAGTTTCAGTTGAGTGATGAAGTCAGAAGCCAGGCTGTAGAAAGTTAAGAAGAGAGAGAGAGAGAAAAAGAAGTGGAAACAGGCTGACATGTTAAATAACCAGGCCAGGGTCACACCACTAGTATCAGAGGCAAGATTTGAATTCAAGTCTTCTGAAAGCTATTCCAACACTCTATCCCCTATGCTACCTAGCTAGTATTGATTGTTTTGTAAAAGTTTGATAGAATCCTCCCATATACAGCAAAATATTCATAGTAGCACTTTTTTGTAAGAGCAAAAGACTGGAAACAATGTGGATTCCACTAACTGCAGAATGGTTAAACAAACTGTGGTATGTGATGGGCTATTACTGTATTGTAAGAAATGATGAATATGACAAATATAGAAAAGCATGGAAAACCTCACATGAAAGGAGGCAAAATGAAGTTGGCATGAAAGAAAACAATACACACAATAACTAACAATTTAAATGGAAAGAACAACAATAACAATAAATTGAAATAGAATGCTATAAAATTATAACCAAGTTTGGCCTCAACAAAGAGGCATGAGAAGACACCCCCCTACCCTACTTCTTTGCTGAGGTGGGGGACTAGATTGCATAACACTGCATTTAAAATCAGACTTTTTTTTTGACACGTAGAATAGTTCTGCTGAACTTCAATCCCTTTCCTCCCTTTTTTATTATAAAGTACAGGTCTCTGGATTGAAGGGGGAAGAATACATTAGAACAAGTATATAATATGAAAACCAAAGTTACCAATTAAAATTATTATTTTCTAAATTAAAGGCATGTGTTTCTACTTATACTTACTAAAAGTATAGGGGATTAATAGGCAAGAGTCCTATTTTTGCCTTTATCAAATGGGTACCAAAAAATTGTTTATCTTATAATATGGAGCATAATTTTTATTTACAAAGAAAATCTGCGAAGTGGAGCAATTAAGATAGCTTACCTTTACCAATCGTCCTGGCTGCAAAAATGGCAAACAGTATTTTGGCTTGTGAATATATTCTTCAATCTCTTTAGCCAGTTTGGCAAGCTGTTGCCTTATTTTGTAGTAGATGACTACACTTTCTTCATTGGGAATTGCTATTGCATTATACTGTGCTTCTAGTTTCTTTACCTCTGTAAATTAGAATATGTACTATGTGAAAAAATGTGAGTGGGAAAACCACATAAGACACATCACTCAATTCAACAAATTACAATGGGCAAATACCACATGTAAGGTATCAAGCTAGGTATTTGGAATACAAAAACATAAAATAAAACAATCACTGGGATAGACTTTACATTGGAGGTTGGGAAGACATTGGTATGTATAATATCAAGTAATCTGAGGAAAGGTAATAATACCTTGGGAAGAATTAGTGGATGCTTTAGAGTGGAGGAAATTACTGAACTGCCTCTTGAAATCAATTTACTATTTATGCTTGAAGTCAACTTATAATTTATGTTTTTGGAAGTAAGAGAACAGAAATTAACAAACCTATACTCTTATCACCCCACATCTTTAATATCTACCTCTCTAACTCCTTGGAAAAGAAGTACTCTGCTCAAAGTACAACTCATATCGCATTGATTCTGTGCCTTAGGGACATGACAATGGGCAGCAGTTGCATGTGGCCCAGGTATGCCTTACTTTATGCCAACAGCAAGAAGCCCTCAGTCTTCAGGGTAGATCATATCCTTGGTTCAATGTCATTTTGTCTCCCCCAAAGAGAAAAGATGAGTTACACAGTTTAAAGATAATTTTCCCTTGGTCAGCTGAAGGGAAGGTGGGTGGAGGTAGGGTGGAGAGAAAATCTCCCCATTAAAGGCAAAGTCTTGACAAAAAAGACAAATGAAAAGCTGCCACAATGCTTAAGCCCATTTACTCTGGAAAGGTTCCCCATCCCCACTTCCCCTACTACAAACTAAGAGGTCCCTAGTGATCTGCTAACAGGGCCAGAAAAGGAAACCCCAAGGTGTAATGAATACAATACTAGTTTTGAAGTCATGAAAAGCTGTATTTAAATTCATCTTAAAAGCTGTGTAACCCTTACTCATTAAATCACTTAACCTCTCTGGGTCTTGATTTTCTCATTTGGAAAATGGGATATATACAATACCTATCTCACAAAGCTGTTCTTCCTTTTTTCCAACACCTAATAATCTAAGACTGGGAAGGTGCTTTGTTAAGACAGTTTTACTGAACATTTTACATTACTGCCACCATTATTGTCCACCAACCTCTTGATCCTCCTCCTTAGAACCCATTATAAAAAATCACTATGCCTTATATTTTAAACTGTTACCAATTCCTGCTAGTTTTTGCCTTTGCAGGTTAAAAGACTAATTTAACACATCTTTTTCGACACTGCTCTCTCAGAGAGCATCAATTGGTTTTTTACTGGAGTCATTATTTGGCACTTGAAATCTCATTAATATTCATATGAAAGTTTTACTCAAAAACTATCACCTTGCTTTTGGTTGATTGAATAACTTGGTTTGTTGTTTTTCCTGTAATAGAAGGAACACAGAATGCCTAAGTTTAAGTTTAGGCTCTGCTACTTACTATTTATGTGAATGGTCAAATGACTTCACCTTGACAGCCCTCATCTATACAAAGAGGGTATGACTGCTAGGATCCCTTCTGGCTCTAAATGGCATGAGCTTATGAATCTTATCAAGTGTGTGACAAAGGCACTGTCTTGCTTGCTTGTATTTGTATCCCTAGCACTTAGCACTGTGTGTGGGACCCTGCTCTAAATAAGGGCCTCTAGGAGTAATCCTATTCAACTTTTTTTTTTTTTACTCTGGAATAGCTGTGTCTGATGGCTTCAAAATGTCAAAAGGAATAATTCTGGTCCTTTTAAAGAAATAGATATTAAAATGGAAGAATGATTAGTCTACTTCAGGAGTTAATGAGTACTGAAACAATTAGAAGTCATAGTAATTTTACTTTCCTGCATTTTCCCTAATATCTCACCAATAGCTAAAACCTAAGGGTATACAACAGGTTCATAATCTTTTTTGTGTCATGGACATCCTTTCCTTTAAGTGTATCTGTTTCACTAAACTTATGAATCCTTTCTCAGGATAAAATAAAAAACCATGGGGTTACAACCAAACCAATTAATTGAAATAGTTACCAAAATATTAAAAAAAAAAACCCCACCAAATTTATAGACCCCACTGAAATCTGTCCACAACCGCCCTGGGCCTGGTTAAGAACTCCTGATATAGAGGAAAGTGAGGTAATAAGGGTAGTCTGTTGTACTGATCCTTAATGCACTTATCCCCATCTATACTCTCATATTTGTTTAATTTCAGACTCCAGAAAAATGGGTGGAATTAATCTTCTTTCTATGATTCTTTTTTAAAGGAGGAAATAAAATCATTTATTTATTTACCTTTTTGGTCAGCACCTCATTTGTTATTAGACAATATTAACCTACTGAGTTAATAAATAATGAAAAAATGTATTACTACAGGATTTGTCTCCTTTTTGGTATCTGACAGATTCTGGCTATATGGGATCCAGATTCGGGAAAAAACATCAGACTAAAAATTAACCTTGAAAGCACTATGGGGTTCCTTTTGAAATGCTATTCTTAGGGGAGAAAGAATAATAACTATCCTGTAACATATCAAATTATTACTGTGCAACTATTTTTGTTTTATTTCTTAGTTTTACTAGAGTGCTTCTGAGAAAATATAGCAATGAAACTACACAGAAAGCTTCTTTTATCAAGTTACCTTAGATTTAAAAAGCCAACAACAACAAAACAAACACTCCCAAAACTTAACGCATTAGAAAAAGGAGAATTGTAAATGCAACCAAACAATAGACATCTTACTGTATGGTCCTAAATATAAATTTAGTTTTATGAAAAGAAAATTATTTCATACTTACTCTCTACTACTCCTGGAATAGCTCTATAATGCTGAAATTGGTAAAAAGATTTTTCTAACATATACTCAGGGTTAATTTCTTCTACACGCAGCAAATTCAGAACCATGTTGTAGGTCAAGTGAAAAGCACTATTGAGAGGATCAGCTGAGCCCTAATAGAGAAGGACAAATAAATCCAGTCAGTTTCAAAAATAAAATTATAGTAACATTTTCAGCCAATCACTGACAGAAAAACTGAACGTTTTACATGTACACCAAATTATATTATATAATCCGATAGTGTTTTCTTTTACATGAAAACTATATAGGTGGGGCATTAATCTTTTCATTAATACTTTCATATATATGTAATCGCTGTGATCTGGAAACTCTCTTCACAAAGGTACAAATGGTCCTCACATTTGGATTATTACCATTATTTACTAGCTGACTTCCTAACTCCAATGTTCTTTCCACATAATATACCTGCTGATCATAGACAGAATTTTTTTGTTTAAATTTCCACATTAGTCATGTTGTGAAAGAAAACAAACAAAAGGTAAATTTTTGTACATATGGGTCCTTTTTTTTTTTTTAAATCCCTTTGGGATACAGATCTAGTAGTGGTTTTTATTGCTTAAAGGGTAGGATATGCATGGTTTCATAGTTCTCTGGGCACAGCTCCAAATTGCCTACTCAATGCATCAGTATCTCAATTTTCCCATATCCACTCCAACATTTGCCATTTTCCTTTTTTATCATATTAACCAATTTGACAGGTGTGGGGTGGTAGCTCAGAGTTGTTTTAACTTGATAGCATTTCGTTTTAAAGCAAATAAAGATGAATGACTTTTATTCTCTCTGTGCTATAACCACCTGGACCATTCACACTTATGTCGGACTTAATGCTTTATACATAAAAGGCTTTCTTTACAATATCACTAATAGTCAAAACAAAGGTCAGAGTAGTTAAGTGATTTGCCCATGCTCACATCTTTAGGAACTGACTAAGCCAATATTCATTCATACCTAAGTCTCATGATTGTAAGCCCTATGATAACACCATTACTTGGGTGTCCTCTGTTCAGTGTGTACAGGACATGTTAGGCCCATTTTACTGGACTTGAAAGCACAATTTTACTTTTAAAGAATAATTACAAAGGTTCATCTTGCAATGCTCTTGCGTGTTATCATCTGTAAGGACTAATGGGCCTTTTCATCCACCCTATGGCTACATCCTCTAGTAAATGCTGTCTATCTCTATGAGAATGGGAGCTGCTTGAAAGTAGGTGATTTCTCTATTTTCTATTTGTATCCCCAGGGCTTAGCACAGTGCTTTACACATAGTATGAGTTTAATAAAACCTTTTTATTTCATTCACACATTACTTTAGCATGGAGGGGATCCCAAGTTCTTAAGAATATACCAGTAGAAAACAAGCTGTGACACATTCTACCAATGAACAAACATTTATTAAGCAGCTACTATATATATGCCAGTACTACACTAGGTGCCGAGGGAACAACAAAATAAAAACAAAAATAAATTCCTGTTCTCAAAAAGCTTACACTCGGTGGAGGAAGCGAAGAGTTGCAATCTATAGCAGTGCAAGTAGTACTGGCACTGACAAAATGACCTCTCTCTGAAGTAAAGAGCATTATATATTTTGCTGCTGGTAAAATCTAGGATCTGACCAAAGGATAACATTTTTTCTACTAGAAAACAAAATCTATTTTACAATCTGCTTCATGACATGGTTTTCAGGAACATCTTGTGGTAAAAAGTAATAACTGTCTAAGTTACTGTTTTTAAATATTGCCTTACTTAAAAAACTCAATGGCATAAAAAGCAAAAGTACAGTAAATTAATTTATAAATAATTTTCAAAAAAGACTGATCTATGTAAATTTAATATACATTTTAAAAACTGTACACGAGAAAATAGGCACATACACTACTGATGGAGCTGTGAATTGGTCTAACCATTCTGAAAAACAAATTGGGTCAATGCTCCAAAGGGCAATGAAAAGTGCATATCCCCTTTGACATAGCAATATCAATTCTAGGCATATAATCTGAAGCAGCCTCACCCTTTTGACCTAGTGATATCACTTCTAGGCATATACTCTTAAGAGGGCAAAGACTGATGAAAAGAACCATGTATACAAAAATACCAGCACTTTTTCTTTTAACAAAAAATTGGAAATAAAATGGGTGCCAATCAATTGAAGATTAATTGAACACGTTATTCAGTTGAAATATAAGAACATTATGGAATAGTATGGCACCCTAATAATGAAAATGAAACTTGGGAAGACAAAAGACTTGTATGAACTGATGGACTGAAGTGAGCAGAATTAGTAGAAGAATTGACACAATGAGTACAATAATTAGGTAAATGAAAACAGCTTTATGGCAAAGAACTGGAACTGAGGGGATGCCCACCAATTGGAGAATGGCCGAACAAGTTGTGGCATACAAATATGATGATATACTCTTCTGCTGTAAAAAATGATGAAGGTGATGGTTTCAGAGCCAGCTGGGAAGACTTATATGAGCTGATTTGGAATGAAGTGAGCAAAACTAGGAAAACATTGTACAAAGTTAACAGCAATAGATGGGTCTTCTATATAGAAGGTGTGAGTGAGGCCAACCTTCCCTGCGGTGTTTGCAAAGCCAAATGAATGTCTAAGAGGTAGATTTATAGTGTACCAAATACCAGGAGACATTTTTGAGCACAGAAACAAGTCTGTGAACATTCTTACCTAATAACTCCATCCACTAATCCTCTTGACAAAACATAACGAGAAAATATTTTAAGTTGGCAGTTCAGTTGATGTTTATACCTGTTTCCTCGTTTTTACAAATGGAACTCAAACAGCACAGTAAAAACAAAGTATGTGCTTGATAAAGCTGGTACACTTCACCAGGAATATTTGAAGTTCAAATGCAACTGGCTTTCAAAGAATATATCAAAAAAACATTTTTGCATCAACAAACATTAATATACAATTACCTTTAGTAGCTGTTTTCCTACAGTTGGGCTCATTTTTTCATCCACCATAAGAATGACTATTCCTCTTTCATCCATACCTCTTCTTCCAGCTCGACCAGACATTTGAATATATTCACCAGACGAAATCTAAATGAATTTTTAAAAATTCCTATTAGAACAGAAATGGCAAAAAAGGTTTTCCAACATTTTTGTTCTGTGATTAACAGAAATTATACTCTTAAGAAGAGAATCAGCATGTTTTAGGATGACCACAAAGTAAGTTGTCCAAGGTTTCAGAAATAATCAATCAAGGAACATTTATTAAGTGGCTACTAAGGGCCAATCACTGTGCTAGGTGCTGGGAATACCAAGATAAAAATAAAGCAATTCCTGTTTTCAAGGACCTTCCATTCTATCAGAATAAAATCTACTCAAGTATAGAGCATAAAAGTGCAGTTGCTCAAAGTGGTAAGGAGAAAACTACTGTATGTAAGTTGCCTCTAAAATGATGTGTTTAACATTAGGCCAAATATTATTCACATTTTAAAATATACCATAGCTAAAAGAAAACATTAGCTAATTTATTAGCATACAAACACCAATTCCCTCACCAGTTAACTTTTATGTAGGTAGAATGTCACTGAATCCTACAATACCAGACCTGCAACAGTATCTAATCAGAAATCATCTGATCCGATCCTCTCACTGTACAAATGAGGAGGGTGAAGCCCACAGAGGTAAAACAGTATGTCAAACTCAAATAGAAAGTGATCCTTGAATGGATCCCTGACAATGATGTGAAAAACCACAAATTTACATTATCTATTATGTATTTCATTTTTATTCATTTTTGTTAAACATTCCCCCATTCCATTTCAATCTGGTTTCTAGGGCCCTCAGTTTGACTGCAGCAGAGTTAAGACTTCAAACCTAAAACAAAGTTCTCTGACACCTATGTCCAGCATTCTTTCAATTCTCATTATGTGAAAAAAAGACTTATCATAGGTTTCAAAAAGATAAACAGAAAATAAATGAAGTATTTAAAATAAACTCAATGCTGTTTTATTATTAAGGATATATTAATTCAGCATGGCACAGTGGCAAATGAGCCAACTTAAAGCCAGAAGAATTGGCTTCCGGCCCTGACGCCGGCTGGGCATATCACTCAGGACAACTCTGCAAGATGCGTGTTTGGAGAGAAGGTGCTGATGGGGCTTTGGCAGGGGGAGTTTTCTAATTCCTAGCCCATCTAGTCCTATATGAATTCAGTGTTGGAGGTGAGGGAGGGTAACATTTATAACAAAGTCAACATACTTAAAATTTGTTTCTCCATATTCTTTGCCTGTAACACTTCAAAAACTGAACTTAGATACCACTGAATATAAAGAATTTTTACATTTAATTGAATTTTATCAAAAAGTGAGTAAAGTACAGCAAGCAATATATACTATTCACTAGCAACTACGTCTTCCCATCTAATTCCTATTATGATAAATAAGATTGGCCTCACACTTCTCTACTAGTGGTAGAGATGTTGGAGACTAGCAGTGTAGGATGTCGCCATACTTGTTTTGTTGGTTGGTTTTCACTTGACATATTTTCTTTGTTATAAGGTTCTATGGTGTTAGAGAGGGAAGGCATATCAGGAGATGACATAATTATAGCACAAAGACAAAAGGCAGTAAAAAGTATTTTTTTAGGGTTTAAATATTGAAAATGGATTTAATGTTGGGTCTTTGGATCTTTCATTACTCACCAGTTGCCATGTGGGGGAACATTTAACTTCTTTATCATCACACTTAAAAGACTTACTAGAACAACTCTAGGCAGCTGGAGTCTAACAACTCCCCCAACTCAGGTAAATTTTGTTGTGCCTTAGGGGCTACTCTGATTAAGGTTTCCAAAAGTACTGTTCTCATAATCACCAGGCCTCAGTAAAATGGTAAGCCCTCATTTAAAACTGAAAATATCCACAAGAAAAAATGAAAACATAGACATAAGCGTAGCACATGATATCACTTACTATGGAATAAACTGCTTCAAAATAATCACAGTATTTTAATTTGTTTTTATTGAACATGACACAAAACTATCAGATAAAAAATGGAAATTAATTCAACATGTTCTCTTCTAATATTACTTACCCATCGAAAATCTTTCCCATCAAATTTACGGGCATTTGTAAACAACACAGTCCTGGCCGGCATGTTAATTCCCATAGCAAAAGTTTCTGTTGCAAATAAGGCCTAATTAAAGGAAAAATACATAAATGAACACCCTTTCTTTTTGAACTACAAATGCTCTAATATGTAAACCTCCTTTTTACATTAAATAAAGGAGAAATAAGGGGTTTCTAAGATTTGTTAAAAAACCTGAAGACATGTTATCAAACTGTTTTAACTTAGTGTGATACCCTCAGGGAATATGTAAACCATACATAAAATCATTGCTCAATAAAATCAGTTACTTAACCAAAGCAAAATGACTAAAAGAGTTAAAGTATGTAATCAAATCTTGTTAGAAATATACTTCTAAAAAAAGACAGTAATGGTTTAGAGAATTTTTTAAGTCAAGACAATTTAGAAAATAGTTCACAGCATTTCACGGAATAAGTATTTTTCTAGAATTTTGTGGGCCAATTTTTATATCTTAAGGGCCTCATACCTATGGGGGAAAAAAACAGAATGCTCAATCCTCAATTCAAAAGAACTACAGATTTACAAAGAACACTCTATTCTCATCTGTCAGTACTCAATAAAGACTTAAGAGAAATGAATCAAGCTTCTATAAACATAAAAAAAAACCTAAGCAGAGATAAGAGTGTTTCATTAACACATTTGTTTTTGTAGTAACACCATGTAAATTCTGACTAAGCATGGCACTATACCTTTTTAATGTTCACCAGACTACATAGGTTATTTTTAACTTAATTTAAAAAAAAAGATTATTTAAATATATGTGCTCTTATCAGAATCAACCAATAAACTGTTATTGCATAAAGTGATATTAATAAGCAGAATTCACTCTATACATTATCAGAAAAGCTATTCAGTATAATGAAGCTCAAATTAAGAAAAAGGTATACATCATACAATATTTAGAATCAGTTGAATGAAACAGGGTATAGTAATAACCTGCTTTATGCAAAGCAAGAGGACATTAACGATGCCTCCAATACAAACACATCTTTGAGGCTCTTACATCATAGGGTCATAGATCTAGAACCAGAAGGGGCAGTCGAAATTATTTGGTCCAAACCTCTCATTTTAAAGTTGAGGAAACTGTTTTGCACCGACGCCATCACCTATCAGAAGGTGTGTAACAGGATGTTACACATTCTGCAATTATAGTTTGTCATTAACATTGATCAGAGTGAGTAAGTTTTTCAAATGTATTTATCTTTACACTGCTGTCATTGTAAGAACTATTCTGTTGCTGTTTTGGATCAGATTTCGGACACTCCCTCAGTTTCTGATTCTTTGCCCAGAGGAGTTCTTATACATATATTTGTACATATTGGCCCTTTTCCTCTTTTTTTGATCCCTCTGGGGTAGAAACATAGTAGGGGTATTGCAGAGTCAAAGGATATGTGTGGTTTAGTGACTTTTGAGACAAGTTCTAAACTGTTTTCCAATACGGCCGTACCAATTTACAGCTCCACCAATAGTGCAATTGGGGATGTGGGGTGTGGGGGTGTGGGTGTGTGTGTGTGTGTGGGTGTGTGTGTCTTGCCAGTCTGACGGATGTGAAGTAGAATCTCAGAGATGTTTGAATTTGTTTTTCTCAAAATATTAGTAATTTGGAGCATTTTTTTTTCACAGTTATCATTAACTTTGATTTTTTTTTTTTTACTGAAAACTGCCTCTTTAAATTCACTGTCCCTTTAACCAATTAGAAAATGCTTCTTGTTTTTATAAATTTGAATCAGTTCTTATCTATGTTGTCCAAAGGAATTTCTCTCCTACATTTTGAATTCGAATGTAATAGCTGCTGAAGCCCCAGTAATCAGAAGGTTAGTTTTGGTGAAGAACCCTGACATAATAGATTTAGAGCTGGAAGTAACCTTGGGAACCATCAAGTCCAAGCCTTTCATTTTACATATAAGGAGAATGAGGTCCAAACAGGTGAAGTAACTTGCCCAAGGTCACACAGGCAATAAATGACAAGGCAGCACCTGCTTCCTTTTATAAGAAATGGAGGGAGATACCAATCAAAGGGTAAGGAGCCCTGGTGTCGAGACACACTGAGATGAATTAGTTTGATAAGGAAGATTTTCTCCCAACATAAGGATGAGATTACCTGTGCTGAATAAATGGAAATTCAGTTGAACACCAGCCCTAATACCAAGAGGAGAGGCAGACCATCTTTCCTTCTCTGTTGCATGATTCCCTGCTACTTTCTGAGACTTAGGATTTAGGCCTGTATTATTCAGCTAAAGTAGGGGTTAAATAAACTTCTATGGACTAACCTGGAAACCTAAACATTTATAATATGGCTTACATTGAAAGATATCTTGTGCTCTATTAAAAAGACATGCGTAGAACTGATGCTGAGTGAAGTGAGCAGAACCAGGAGAACATTGTACACAGTAACAGCCACCTTGTGTGATGACTAACTTCGATAGACTCATCTCTTCTTAACAATACAAAGATCCAAGACAACTTCAAAGGACTCATGATGGAAAATAGTGTCTACACCCAGAAAAAGAACTATGGAGTCTGAATGTAGATAAAAGTATATTATTTGCTCTCTCTTTTTTTGTCTGCTGCTTCTTTCTCGTGGTTTCTCCCATTGGTTCTAATTCTTCTTTATAACATGACTAATGTGAAAATAGGTTTAATATGAATGTATACGCAGAGCCTATATCAAATTGCACACTGTCTTAGGGTGGGGTGGGGGAGAGGGGGAGAAAATCTGGACCTCAAAATCTTATAGAAGTGAATGTTGAAAACTAAAAATAAACAAATTAAAAAAAAAAGAGTAGACACTTCAAATTATAGCAATAACTTACTTCAGTATAATCCCTTCTTGGTAATTAATATTCATCTTCATTATATCACTTAATCCTCACAACAACTCTGTGAGGTAGAACTCAGAGTTATTATTTCCATTTTACATATAGGACAAGTAAGATTTAGAGTGGTATGGTAACATTCTAGTTAACAAAGTTATCATGGGAACAAATCAGGACTTAAATCTGGGTAGGTCTTGTGGTAGTAAACTCTATTCCCACTATGCTAAGACTTTACATACAATTACACACACATATATACACACCCTATTTAAACATCATTTTCCTGTAAACTGTAACTTCTTGGCTAACTGAATAATCAATATGATGGAGAAACTGAATCCAAAGAATAAAGGGATGCTCCAGAAGACTTAAGTATACTCTTAATATCTTCAATAAAATGGCCACATGCTACTATTCAGCTATGCTGAGCCAACTGTTGAGGGCCATTCTTTCATTGTCAAATGATTTGGAATAATGTCAGCTGTATTTCCCTTGGTGAGAAATTAAAAGCTGCTGTGTTTCTTTCCCCTTTCCAAAGGCACTCCCTTTGAAGTCACTAGGTGTTCTGCACAAAGAGGGAAGGAAATACAAAGGGAAAATTAGTTTAAAAAAAAAAAAAAGATGTGTAAAACAAAATTTAAAAACAAAACAAAAAACAACAACCTGTTTGCAAGCCAGGGGGTGGGGAGCTACCAGTACTTCATAAATTTATAATATCATCCAATGTCTTACACTCCATAACTAAGGAGGTAACAGATTTTCTTTCCACTGACTTCCTCTACTTTTTGTCCCTAATGTTCCATCAGCTGCTCTGCTTGGTTTCCACTCCATGACCAAGAACCTCCTCCAGGATGAGCCTGTCACCATAAAGAGTGAGTCAACTTTGATCCTCAGCATCCTCAGCTACCTCTCCCCTGAAGGGCAGAGCAATGAACTTCTCCCAAAACTTCCCTTTGGAG
This sequence comes from Vombatus ursinus, assembly GCF_900497805.2. NCBI lineage: Eukaryota > Metazoa > Chordata > Mammalia > Diprotodontia > Vombatidae > Vombatus > Vombatus ursinus. Next base: position 21,889,547 of record NW_020954550.1, read on the forward strand.
TGGGTTCAAAATGTTCCAATGAATTCTTCATTTTCCAATAGCTGCTCTGCTGAATATCATGACCCTGCCCAGATAACCTGGGGGTAGACTGAGGGAGGGGGTGTCGCCCTTCTCCCTGCATTTCAGCTTTCTTTTGTGTACTGTCTTCCCCCATTAGACTGTAAGTTCCCAGAAGACAGGACTGTTCAGTACTTTTTATTATTTGTATCCCCAGTGCTTAGGACAGTGACTAATACTTAGTAAGTATTTAATAAATGTTTACTGACTACTGACTAAAAGACACAGGCAGCAACACAGGCACTGAAAACTCCTGACATTTACTGCATAACTCAGGAGAAGTTCCTATTCTTCCACCATAAACTTCAATTAAAAAAAAAAAAAAACTAAATCAGCTTCAAGGAAGAAGTGGGGGGAGAGGAAATGCTATGTTGCCTGATATGAATAGTGGCAAAGGCTTTATCTCTGGTCCTAATGTGGGATTCCTAAGCCAAGAAACTTTCTTACTTAGCTTATATTAAGTTCTATGGTTCAAGGACAGCAAAATAACAGAAAACACAGTGAGCTGCCCCCAAAAACCTCCAAACAGATTTAGAAAACATACCACACTGAATCCTAATGAAGAAATCCGAGAGAAAGTTAGAAGTCTCTAGACGTTGGGGACAGGGTATGGCCAGGAATGTGCTGCAGGGAGCCCTGTGCCAAGGCAACAAATGCTGGATGCATACTGGGGCACCCCTTGCAGAGAAAAGGATCAGATGCCAACAGGTAGTTTTGCTGCCTGTTTCTGGATATAGGTTAGATTGAGGAGGGTGCCTGAGACTAGGGTCATATGCTTAGGAAAGGGCTGGTCACAAGTACTGGGCTGTGTAGGAGAGAGGAGTAAGTTCAGAAGCAAACAGCAATGGTGTACCTTGGACCCAGGAATGTAATGAGGTCTCAGTTCCAACTTCTGCCCAAACTGAAACCTGTAAAGAATAGCCAGGGCAGGAATCCAAGACCAAAGGGAAGTTCCAAGGTTTTTGACTCTGAATCAGCAGTGCCGTGCAGCCTGCTGAGTTCAGCAGCACTTACTGTTGCTCATACTTAAACTCAAGTCAGAAACTAACAGAGTTTAGATAAAAGGGGCAGTAGTAAGTCTTTGCCCTGGATTAAATCATTCAGAGAGTACTGAAAGCCCATAGGTCCCCAGCCTGAGCTGTCTCTAAGACATTAGAATAATACAACACTTAATACTCTAAGAAAGAAGCAACAGTACCAGCTCAGACCTTTCCTCTAGAAGAGTACAGAGTCCCAGACCTAATATGACGTCTTAAGTCAGGAAGCAGACTGGAAAAATGGGCAAATAAAAAAAGAATTCCATCATAAAAAGTTATTATATCGACAGGGACGATAAAGATACAAACCCAGACGATAATGACTTTAAAGCATCTGCAAGTGAAGTCTCAAAAATCCAAATGAACAAACACAGCTTGGGGACAAACTCAACTAGAATTACTAAATGAAGCAAGTTTAATAAAAGAGTTAAAAATTATTATTATTTTTATAGATGAAAGAGCTAGAGGGAAAAATTGGAGGAAAAAAAAAAACCGAGATCTATGAAAGACAGACTTGGAAAGGCTTGGCTTAAGAGGTACAAATTCTGCCCAAGCAACAAACCCACTGAAAATTAAGATGGATCAAACATCAACCAATGAATCCATGAGGCCACAAGAAATACTGAAAAACAAAATCCAAAGACTGAAAACAAACAAACAAACAAACAAACAAACAAAAAAACCTTAAGAAAATGTTAGGTATCTCATAGAAAAACCAAGTGACTTGAAAAACAGATCAAGGAGAAAAAATTTAAGACTCATTGAACTCTCTGAAAGCCATGACCCAAAACATTTAAAGACTGTATTTCAAGAAATCTTAAAAGAAAACTGCATGGATCATTTAGCAAAAGAGGGCAAAGTGTAAATAGAAAGAATACATTGGTCACCTCCTTAAAGAAATCCCAAAATAAAAAAATTCCTAATCAAAATCTAGAGTTTCCACGTCAAAGAAAAAATCCTGTAAATATTCAGAAAAGAAAGAATTCAAGTACCGAGGAGCCATGGTCAGGAGCACACATGATTCAGCAGCAACCATTATAAAGCAGCATAGAACTTAGAATTTGATATTCCAGAAGGTAAAAGATATAGGCTTACAGCCAAGAATAACTTATGCAGCAAAACTGAGTATAACCTTTCAGGGGCAAAAAAGAACCTTAAATGAGAGGACCTCCAAACATCCTTATTAGAAAAAAAAAAAAAGCCCTAGCTGCGTAAAAACTTCTAAGTTCAAACAAAACAGGAGTGAAAAGAAACACAAAAAGGTAAACATGATCAATGACAAAGGACTAAACAAGGAAAAAATTGCTTACATTCCAATATGGAGAAGTGATGTATGTGTCCTTCTGACCTAGCATCATTAGGGGTCACAGAAGGAATCTATTTAGACAGAAGTCTGAGAGTTGTTCTGTTATACCATAAAAGAAGAATGAAAAGAGAAGGGAAGAGGAACATACTGCTGGGGAAGGTTAGGAAAAATTATCTCACATAACCAGGGTGAGTAAGGAGAAGTCCATTCAAATAAGGAAGAAGGAACGGGGAGAATGGTTGACAATTGGACCTCATTCTCATGTGAACTGGTCAAAGGAGGGAAGAAAACACAAACACACAAAAACACACACACACACACACACACCTCATTTCATTCAACAGAAAAAACAGGAAAGAGAAGGGGGGAACTGGAGGGAAGATAAATTAAAGGAGAGATTAATCATAAGCAAAACAAAGTCTAACTACAGATGCACAAAAATTTTTATAGCGCTTTTTTTGAGGTAGTCAAGAACTGGAATCTCAATGGGTGGCCATCAGTTGAGAAAAGGCTAAATAGCTTGTAGTATACAAATGTAATGGAGCACTGTCATACTGAAATGATGGAAAGGGAAGTTTCCGAGAAAGCGGAGGAAATTTGAATGAAATAATGCAGAGTGAAGTGAACATAATCAGAATAATTTGTACAATGACAACAATATCACAGAGACAAACAACTTTGAAAGTCTCCTTTCAAAGTGATCAGTGTAATGATGAACTAGGATGATGAAACAAGTTATGCACTCAGAGTACAGAATCTCTTTCTCTTTCATACACACTCCACACCCCCCTCTTCCTTTATACATGGCTAATGTGGAATTTTGTTCTGTTAAAAATAAATGTATTACAGGAGGTTCCCCCCCCCCCCATTCTAAATTAGGCAGTGGCCAGGAGGCAAGGGAGAGAGAGGACAGATTTTGAAAAAAATTGAATTTCTAACAAGTTCTATAGTTCTGCTTCTGTACTTCAACTGGCTATTTGTAAGTCAAATTCAAGCTCAATTTGCTAACTCTATGATCATTCTGACACAAGCTATATGACCCTACGCAAGTCACTTATCTTAGTTTCTTCAGATGTAAAATAGGGGGGAGGAGGAGCACTCAATGGACTCTTGTGCCCTTGCCAGCTCTAATCTTTTGATACTATAATTCAAAACCAATAAACTAAAAGGTGACGACTATTATTTTGGTCACCATATGTCATATTCCAGTAACTCCTACAGGAAATAGGCATTAATTTTTTTTTCTTTTGATCAGACACTCTTCACTTTAATCTGAAGGATCTGTCTTCCTCTTCTCAATCTACCAAGTAATTCTACTTCTAGCCTGATCTATAAAGTGAACTCTTTAAGAGATTATCTATCAATCTGAAATAACAATTCTTCTGCAGAATCAGTATTGCTTCAGTTAGTAAAGTGCTGTCTTCATCAAAATTGCTACTATAATAGGAGTTATGCTAGATATGAGCAAAAAAGACTAAAAAAATCCACGTATATGGAATTGAAAGCTCTCCGAGATTCTCAATTATCTAGCTAGCCATAAAGTAATAAAGGATTATACATGGAAAAAAAGGTACAGGCTAGTATAAAAAAACAAAAAACAAAAAAACAACTGGTGATGGCCTTTACTGTAATTTTCCAGAAGCTTCATCACGCATGATTTTTCATATTGCAATTAAACAATTATAATCATACCTTTATCAATCCTTCTGAAAATAGAATTTCTATGGTCTCTTTCAAAATAGGAAGCAAGCCACCATGGTGAATACCAATTCCTCTCTTCAAAAGAGGAAGCACATGCTCAACCTGTAAATAAAGAATAAAATTTTTAAATGGCAACTTTTTTCTTATATTTTACTTCCAATGTTTGGGTTATATTTTAACTGTTTTTAACGGATATGTAGACCACAAGCTAATTTATTCACATATTGGAATTAAGATGACAATCTTTTTGTATCTAAAAGTATTTGGTCCCTTTATGCAATAGCTTTCAGAGAAATATTAACTTAACACAGGAAAATGCAAAGGAAGGAAAAGCAAAAACCTTAGGTGCTGTTGAAAGCAAAATATCCTTTTATACGTAAAGTCATACTTGTAGCAGTGTTGAAACAATATTTTAACATCTTAAAATAAAGATAGGGAAGGAAGACTGTTAGCAACGATGTTTAGTTTAACTGCTTTAGCACTCACCTGAGGAAGCTTTTTATCTTCATCAGATAAGCAGTCAATTGCATTATTAAATACTTCTTCAACCATTTTCTTTTCTTCAGCTAAAAGAAAAAAAGTTCAAGTTGAAGCTATTATCAAGAAACCAATCATCTAAAGGGTATCAGATAATCATCCAAATATGATTTGTAAGATTATTTAAATATTACCAGATAAATTTTTCATAATAGGGCAACTTAAGAGAAAATTCCTTATGCAATTCTGTTTGTTTGTTTTTGGTTAGGCAATGGGGTTAAGTGACTTGCCCAGGGTCACACAGCTAGTAAGTGTTATGTATCTGAGGCCGGATCTGAACTCAGGTCCTCCTGAATCCAAGGCCAGTGCTCTATCCACTGCACCACCTAGCTGCCCCATCCTTATGCAATTCTGAACTTGCTTAATAAATATAAAACACGAGGAAGCAATATGTCTTTAAGATAGTTGCTATTATATTGACTACCAAACAATACTGACATGCCATCACAGAATATTACTGCTTTTTATAATAATTTTATCACTGGATTATTATAGCAATGAAATAACTTTACGAGTTGCCCACCCACAAGGTCAAGAAAACACATTACACACTATCAATTCAGTAGCTGGCTACTTCAAAGGCTCTTTTTTCTTGAGGCTTTAAAATGCACATAAAATTAGTTGTGTCAAGTTAACTAGTTTATAACATCAAGAATCAGAAGGGCCCAATCTTCTCATTTTACAAATAAGGAAACTGGGACCTAAAAAAAGTAATGATTGGTCTAATATTACTTAATTCTAATATTACATAATTAAATAGTACAGTCAGGATTTTCAGTGCTTTCGACTAGACCACAATACCTACCAAGAAGGCATTTTATTTTCCTAAAATAATTGCCAATGCCATAAAATGAATATATAATTATTAGCACTAAGTAATAATATCCACAATTCCACTTGTTCCTGAAAACCTGTTACCGCTTAAGATTCATGAGGGAATTCCCTTTTCAAAATTATTGATGCCATCTTTAGAGCTTGGGGGTCTATCTAGTTCAATAATCATATTTTACAAATGATAAAACTAAGGACCAGGGAAGTTAAGTGACGTGCCTGAGGCCACATAAATACTGCAAGGCAGATTCTCAGACTCTAACTGCAACTTGTAAAAGAATTAAGCACACGTATTAAAAGAAAAAAAGCACCCCTTTCATTTTAAATTAAAATATTTATAATTACATATAGTGATAGGAGAGTCCTGCATAAAGATATAAGAAAAGATACTGTATTTAATTACGGCATCATACTGACAAAAGAATAACTTTTATGAACCTCAGATAAACCTGTGTTCTAAAATAGGTATTCAGCTATATACATATATATATATATATATATATATGTATGTATCTATATGTACCTGAAGCATTAGCATACATAAAAACAGTTCATCTATACTTGTTCTATTTAAATGTGGGATCATTTGGCCATTATCACTGAAGAACCAGTTTTGGTAGCTTTGTAAATTCTCTCCCAGGAGAGAAAGTTCTGCAAATTTCAGTTACAACATCTGAAATTCTCAAAAAAAACAAAAACAAACAAAAAACCCAGCCCTCACTTCCCAAACAACCACACCCAAGGAAGCAAAAGAGATTCTTGGCAGTACACAGGAAATTTTTAAAAGAGAAAAAAACCCCAATCTTTTAGAACACCCCAAGTACTCAGAGATGAATCTAATAAATAGCCCTACAACCTGCTCTTCTTTCCTCACTGATATTCATGTTTCTGTATCCATATCAATTGATTCCCGTCCCTAAGAGTTCTATGGAATGCTGGTGTTTTAACTTTTTAGCACGGCTGGATAATAATAGTAATAATAACAGTGGCTAGCACTTGTATGTCTATGTGCCTAGTGTGTACCAGGCACTGTGCTAATGGCTTTATAAATATTACCTCATTTGATTCTTACAACAACCCTGGGAGGCAGATTTTATTATTTTACAGATGAAGAAAAAGAGGCAAACAGAGGTTAAGTGACTTGCCCAAAGTCATACAGTTAGTGTCTGAGGCAGGATTTGAATTCAGTTCTTCCTGACTACAGATCTATCCACTATACTTCCTGAAGTATATTGACATGCTCATGTCTTCTCACACTGGCAGCATGAAATCATGAGATTAGTTTTTCCTCATACTACATGTAGACCAAAGATGTAGGTAGGCCTTTTCTTTTAAAAAACAAAATAAAATAAAACAAAACACAGGGAAACATTTACAGCTCATCTCTCTTATTTAGTTTGTATAAGTGAAGTTCTTTTACTTTTAAAATAGTTTTAAATAAATATAATATATATAAATATATATACAATAGTTTTACTTTTAAAATAGTTAACCTTTAAGAGCAGAGTTTGAATAGTATTTTGAAATCTTAAAGGAGATTTAATTTGGTTAATGTGGGATGAGTTATATTCTGCTGTACAAAAATATTACCCACATCAATATCATCCAGGAAATAGACGATAAGTGTTCCTCAATTTAACAGTGAACCATAAGGTTATATACACTTTAGTATAAGTGTACTGTAGAAATTCTGACTACTAACTCAAATGAAGATTTGACATACTTATTAAAACAGTATGAACTCAATTTCTAGAAGTTGTTTCTAAAACATCCACAAATTCTTCCTCAAGCTTCATGAATACATCTTGATACTCTAGATTCCTAGAGTCATTTTACTTTAAAATGCAAAAGCCATCCTCATTTGTGTAGTCAATGAACCCTGGCCTACAGCAAGGGGCACCCTTCAATCATATTTATTTAGAAATGGAAAATGCAGTTTTAGATGCTCTAATACAAGTACACATGGAATAAAAGATTGTCTCACAATGGTAAAAACTAAGGGAGCAGGTGGCCAGATGGTCCTTTCGAGGCCAACAAATTCTGAATTATTGCATCAAAGTCTTCCTAATTGATATATATGTTCTTAGATTCCAATAATACCAAAATATGCTCTTTTTTCCTTTCTATGTGTTCACATCGATGTACCTATTGCCCCTGTTGACACACTTACAAGACACCCCTACCTTTTCATTCCATGTAACTCTTATCCATGATCTTCCAAGGAATCTCCAGATGAAGTACCTTAAAAAAACTGCAGGAATTTCTCTAAGTATTTTTATATTTCCTGGGCACCAGTGGGGCACTCCAGATGTTATCTTTCATTCTTGTTAGGTGATTACCCCCACTTCCATTTCTAAGTTCATACCCAATGTATAGATTTTCTGATCCATGTTGTAAGACAGGTTATAGTGCATATTCAAGTTGTGGAATATTGCTTTCATCTCTAAATCATCGCATTTTGTGAACATTATTTGCATTTTCTATTTCTACTTTCACTTCTAAGTATTTGCCAAAAATCAGTTACTGTACAAAAGATATTTTTGGCATGTTAAAAGACATTTAACTGTTTTACATTGTAGAGGGGACAGATGATACCTGGGACAATTAAGGGTGAAGCATCCAGCCATAGGCTTCTGAGATAATAGGGCAGAACTTGGCTCTGCAGTTAGAAGAATATTTAATTTTGCTTGTCCAGGGACATAAAAAGGGAGAAAAAAGGCACTAAATACACCTTCCTTGAGTCTCTTCTGTAAGATGTGGGTTATACATACCAATTGCTAAAAGCCCCAGCATAGTTTAAGAAGATTGGAAAAAAGGGGACTAACTATTGTAGTTGGAATAGTACTTTTAGGACAGAAGAGTTGTATTTTTATAAACTGTATATACTTATAGTACAATCAGAATTTAAAAAGAATCAATGTATGTCAATTTCTAGTATCTGGACATTTTAAGATATTATTGTTGAGGTTGATAGTTATCTCTTTGGTTTTATGACACATTATTATTGGTTATATCTTTGACTTACTGGATTCGGCGTAACCCAACTGTAACATTTTCCCTATGAGAAAATTTGATGCATATGAAGACTGTTCCCAGAAAAACAATGCAGCTAAAAGTGAGAAATTACTAACTTTAAAAACTTGCCACATAAAAGTTTCATAAAAAATGAATAATTGAGTGAATAAATTTAACATAAAAACTATATTGAAATTACTAGTACCTGTGTTGAAATCTAATTTGGTCATCTGGAGGGCATATGCTTCACAGTCTTTTTTACTGAAACTAAAAATGATTACAGGCTGAAAATTTCTTTCCATAATCATCTTCACAATTTTGAACACATTTGATGGTCCTGCAAAGACAAAAGGTTGGCTTAAAAGTTAATTTTTTATATAAATCATTAACTTAAAAACAAAAACTCTAATTTTTAACATCAAATAATCTGAGACTAATGACATAAACGAATTTCAAAGCAGAATTAGAGATTACCTTTTGTTCCTCCTTTCCTCCCCTTCTGATCTCCTTTTGCCAAATCTCCTGCATCTCTAAGTACTTGCATTGCAGTATTAAAATTATCTTCTCTGAAATCACCCTGGAACCAAAGTTACAATTTCATCAAAAATGTCAACACAATTAAAACATCTTTTACATCACAAAAATTTTTTTCTGAAATAACAAGTAATTTCTTAGCATAAAAGAATAAAATTATACCAAGCTGACTAAAAGAATTCACTTCTGAAAGATTTACATGATTTTCATACAATCCTAAGACCTATACAAAGTAATTTGTAAGTAAAAGCCTAAATAAAGCAACTTGGCCTTCACCTACCATTTATGGTTAAAACACTAAATTAAAGAGTTATGATTAAGAAAAAAACAACACACGAAAATCACTTACATTTTCATCAACAACAAGATGAAGGCCATCTCCCCCTGCTGGAAAGATATAATGTTGCAATGGAGTTGGTCGATAATCTGTGTAAATTACATGGCAAGGCTGTAAATTTAAAAAAAAAAATTGAAAACAGTTTATTCCTTAAGCACATACATTTTTTTCTACCTAAATTTCTTTTGAGCCTTTAAGGTACTGAAGTGACACCACAGGTAGAATCCTGAACCTGAAGTTAGGAAGATCTGAGTTCAAATTTGGCCTGAGTCACTCACTATCTAATTGACCTTGGGCAAGGCATAATGTGTTTGCCTCAGTTTCCTCATCTGTAAAAGGGGATAATAGTAGCACCTACCTTTCAGGGTGATTGTGCGAATAAAAAGAGATTATTTGTAAAGTGCTTTGTAAATCTTAAATACTCCATAAATTCTAGTAATTAATATTAACCTACAGAAATAACACGTTCCAAACACTGAACCCACAGTAGAAAAATCTTTTTAAATCCTCATAATAATTTTTCAGAAGAAGTATTTAAAGAACACATGTGAAAAAAAAAACTCTTAAGTCACAGTACCATAGGCATAGCTACCCACTATTGGTTTAAAAGGATTCAAATGTAATGCCTGAAATAAAAGGTCACACTGTTATTTGGGTCAAATAACCCAAACTACCAGAATTACAGGCATTACCTCTGCAGCTTTCAAAGCTTCACTCAAACAACAGGGATTTCTAGCTGCCCCAAAATAATGATTGGCATTCTACAAAGAAAAGGATGTTTGCTGATGCTGGCAACTGTTTAACTACTATTGCTTGTAAGAGAAAGAATGAGAACTTCCCTGAAAGCTCCCAAAGTAGCATTCTTTGAGTTTGACAGGTTTGTATAAACTTAAAATCTCTAAAGATTAATTCTCTTTCAAATCTAGAGATAAGACACTGAATGCTTTGTGTAAGGAAAAGACAGAAGGCCACTTTGGCTGAAACACAGTGTACAACAATGAGGCTAGAAAGACAGGTTGGGTCTTTAAAGCTAAACAGAGCTTATATTTAATCCTTGAGACAATATGGAATTTATCCAATGGAGTTATCCCAACAGAGATGTGACATGAACATATGTGAGCTTAAGGAAAATCACTCTGCCACCAGGGTGGAAGACAGACTAGAGTGGAGTGAGATGAGGCGGGGAGTCCATTCAGAAGGACACTGCAATAAAACCAGATGAGATGTGATAAGGGCCAGCATTAAAAGATCCTTTTTTAATAGAGAGGTTTTTAATAGAGAGAAGGGGTTGGAGATGCTGTGGAGGCAGAAAACCATATACATAAGGAGTAGAAAAGTGCAAATGGAAAAAAAAAACAACAAAACAAGCAAAACTGAATGCTATGAAATTATAATGACCAAGTTTGGTCCCAAAGGAAAACATGGGAAGACATCACTCCCCACCACTCACTTCTTTGCAAAGGTGAGGGACCACGGGTAAATATAACATTGCAGATAATGTCAGACATTTTTTTAGATAGGTTGGTTAGTTTTGTGTAACTTTTTCTTCTTCCTTCTTTTTAAAAAATATTTCTTGAAGGAGACAGCTTGGGGGGCAGCTAGATGGTGTAGTAGAGCACGAGCCCTATAGTTAAGAGGACCTGAATTCAGCCTCAGACACTTGACACTTACTAGTTGTGTGACCCTGGGCAAGTCACTTAACGTCAATTGCCTCACAAACAAACAAACAAACAAAATACAGCCTGGGAGCAGATGAAGGAAGGATATAGGGATTCAGGGATATACAGATTATGCCTACCTCCCCCCAATCAATAAAAATGTATTTTAATGTATAAGGCTAATATTGCCGTGTAGGGTTTTAGAACAACCACTGTACTTTGTCAAAGGTCTTTTCTAAATCTACTGATGTAACAACCTGTTTTTAAATGTTTTTGTTTTTAACACGATTATCTTGTTTCTCTAATTTTGAACTACCCTTGAATCTCTGGTATAAATCTTTGTATCAAATACCTCTGATAAGGGTCAGGACATGGCACAGGGTAAAGAGTCTGATGTTTATGACTCATGTGACCCTGGGCAAGTCACTTCTCATCCATAAAATGAAGCGACTGGACTAGATGATCTCGGAGGTCCCTTCCGGTTCTAGATCTAAGTGGCCAAAGGACAGGAACAAACAGATCAACAGAACAACAGAATGCACTAAATCACTGACTACAAAAGAAACACAGATCAAAACAACTCTGAGATTTGACTTCACACGGATCAAATCCTGGAAACAAAGTGGATGCTCATCAACTGGTGAATGGCTCAGTAAGAGCTGGCGTATGAAGGGAAAAGAATACTGTGTAATAAAAAATTATGGATAGGGTGAGAGTGCAGAAGCATGGGAAGACTTGTATGAACTAACGGAATATGAAGTAAAACCAGGAACACACTATACATGACAACAATGTTAACGGAAAGAACAACTGAAAAACTGAAAACAAATGCTCTGAAGCACTAATGACAGAGTTTAGCTTTAAAGAAGAAACATAAGAAGAACCCTCTCTCCTGTCTCTACAGAGAAGGGGAGATTATAAGTATGGAACAGGGAACATGATATCCGATAAATGTTGGAACATATTTTTTCAAAGTGTAGTTTTGCTAAACTTGTAAAATGTCTTTTTTATTCTTTATGGTATACAGGAATGGTTCTGTGACAGGGAAGGATATGTTGGGAAATGTCAGTGAAGTTGAAAAAAAAAGATATCAACATGAGTGTGCATATTTATAGCTTAACTATTCATCTATACAGATATGTAGATGCATAATCTATATATCACACATAGATATTGTATATGTAGTTACATATGTGTATATATACCTATATGTATGTATGGCTTTATAAATATATATTATATATACATATATACTTTATATATACCTATGTGTACGTATAGCTTTATAAATATGTATTTATAAATACATACATTTAAGTAATTAAAATAAGAAAAAATAATAAACAAGTTAGAAAAAAGTCACTTCTGACAGACAGAACTTAATTTTAGTATCAATGCTAAGTAATTTTAGTAGCCAACATGTTTTTCTAGAAAGTAAATACAGGTTTTAATTTTTGCTATGCAGAGGTTGTAAATATTTCTTCAATGGCTAAAAAAACAAAACAAAACAAGAAAAAAAAACAGATCATGGAAGTAAGGACCAAGAAATGCTGAGGGAAAGAAAGATCAATATGAGACCTGCTGTAAGAAAAAAGTTCTTAAAAGCGATAATTATCCAAAAGATAGAGGCTTACTTGGGATGTAGTGGGCTACCTCCTCACTGGAGATATTTAAGCCAAGGCAAGAAGACCACTTTCCAGGTGTTAAAAGAGATGTCAGATTATATGGGATTTAAGGTTTCTTCCAACTCTGAGATTTTGTGATTTTCTTTTAGTAAGGTGGTAACAAGATTAAATTACTGTTACTAGATTAATAGTGCAAAAGTATTCAGTTTAGATTAAAATAGGTAAATCTTGGGAGTCAGCAAGGATAAGAGTACTAATCCAGAAATACATCAAGCAGCTAACAACAACAACAACAACAAAAAAGGACATATATGAACTGGTGTACATATATATGTATGTCAGGTTTTTCAGCCAAGACATATTTCAAGGTGTCTTTTGCATTTTAACTGGTATATGGATATAATTGTTCACACTTTCTCCCCATTTGACCATATGGTCAGTTTTGGCAAATACCTGCAGATTATAAGAAATTGTAGGAAAAGGACCCACGTCCTTTTACAAAAATATTTATAGCAGCCCTTTTTGTGATGGCCACATTGGAAATTGAGGGGATGCCCATCAATAGGGGAATGGCTGAACAAGTTGTAGTATATGAATGTAATGGAATACTACTGTTTCATAAGAAATGACGAGCAGGCGGCCTTCAGAAAAACCTGGAAAGACTTGCATGAACTGATGCTGAGTGAAGTGAGCAGAACCAGAAGAACACTGTACACAGTAACGGCAACACTATGTGATGACCAGCTTTGTTGACTTAGCTCTTCTAAGCAATGCAATGATCTAAGACAACTCCAAAAGACTTCTGATGGAAAATACTATCCACATCCAGAGAAAGAACTACGGAGTCTGAATGCAGATCAAAGCATACTATTTCTCCCCCCCTTTTTTTCCCTTGGATTCTAACTCTTCTTTACAACATGACTAATGTGGAAATATGTTTCATATGATCGTACATGTATGGCCTATATCAGACTGCATACCGTTTAAGGGAGGGGGAAGGAAGAGGAGATAATTTAAAATCCAAAATCTTATAAAAGTGAATGTTGAAGATTAAAAATTTTTACAAATATATTTCCAAAAAAAAGAAAAGAAATCTGTAAACATTAAAAAAAAAAAAAAGCAATTGTAGGCCTTCATTTGCAAAGCAAGATATGGTGAATAAAACATTGCAAGGTGCTTGCTTTTTGTTTTTTCACCCTCTCCTTTATCTTTTTTTGCAGGATTAGTTGTACAGTACTGAACATAAAACAAATCTAAAACTAAAGTATTATGCTCCTTGACAAAGACACTGTTTTTAGTAAGGAAAGAAATACCTGTTTATGTAAATGACAAATCCACTCTGCAAACTGTCGAGCGTTTGGAATAGTAGCAGATAGGAAGACATAGTGAACATTATCAGGAAGCAAAATAATAGTTTCTTCCCATACCACACCACGCTCTAGAAAATAAAAACCACAAATACAGAACTCCAAATTATTGAAGTAATACTGCCAGAAACTGTTTTTTCCTCATATACTCACCCTTACCATAAATCTATATTAGCATTAGAGTCACCTGATAACATAAACCCCCAACAAAATTATGCACTAAAGTGCAATAGCCTGAACACTTTAGGACTAAGTACCCCTGAAGGTAACTTCATATTCAAAGGACCGAAATATTTCTACTTCACACCAAACAAGGAAGACTAATGATCTGTACAAAGTCAAAAAATCAAAAGTTATCTTTTTCTTCTTAAGTTGTGGTGGGGTACAGACCATGGTGGGGGGGTGGAGGGAGAGATAAAAATGATTTTTGTTCATTAAACAAAAAATTTAATTAAAAAAAATGCATAAGTAGATGGAAAGTAATTGTAATAGACTAAGGATGTTGATGCTCTTGATAACAATAGGAAAGTATGAGAGAGGGGAGGGTTAGGGGGAAAAGAGAAATGAGTTCTGTTTTAGACATGTTAAATTTGAGATGCCTATAAAATATACAGTTCAAGATGGACATTTTATAAATCATACTCAGAAAACAGAATGTATACATTACCTGAATCTCTCATATAATGAATTTCATCAAATATAACCCAAGCAACTTCTCGCATAACCTCAGACCCTCGGTATAGCATACTTCTCAAAATCTAAGGAATTGAAAACAGAATAGTTTCTGTAAGACACTTAAAAATTCAGTGGAAAACAGATCTTTCCTAAGAGTAAGCAGTTGGAGGGTTTTTTCCGAGGAGCATTAGAATTTTTGCTTAGGCTGAAGAGTAGGTAACAGGCTATGTTTTCCTAAATATGCTTTCAAATGTCAGAATCACTTGGTACTTTTTTTTTTTAACATAAGAGCATGCAGGAAACAGTTGTACTGCAAGGAGAGTCACATTTCATCCATTTTTCCACAATTTCCCAGTGAACAACAAAGCCTATTCCAGAACCAGAGTTTCAAGTTCTACTATCTCAATTCTGAAAACAACTTTGATGCTATTGTCCATCTATGACACAAACCTCAGATGGTCTATCAGCCCTCACATACTACCAATAGTGCTGCTAGTTTTTTTTTTTTAATCATCATTCCTGGGTTGTCTTTGAGTCATACAGACAACATGGCTCCTTAAGATATCCTTAACATACCCAAAGCACAGAATTTCTAGGAACAGGCAATTATCTTTTTTTTTGGACCAGACTTGTGATGTCATTTGTACAGTAATGTTTCAGTTAAGAATCTCCCTGTACAATATATATCAGCATCTGTTTTGCAATTTATAGTCTTACAGCTTACAATATCTATGGCGCTGAGGTTAAATGACTTGCCAAAGTGTCTCATAGCCATTATGTGTAAGAGGCAGGATTTAAGCAAAGGTCTTCCTGAGTACAATGCTCTATCTACTACACTATGGCAACTCTCAGCCTATCTATCTTTAATGCTGGTCCAGAAACACAGACTATGACTTAAGAGGCAAGGAAAATTAAAGCAGCATCAAAATGCAGAACAAAGTATATCTGGGCAAGAACTCACACTGAATACTCCTAGGGCATCCATTTTTGGATTTATGCCCACTAGTATTTTACACTGGTCAAGAAGTAACCACTATACAAACATGAAGCTCTACTGTGATTTTAAAAAACCCTATTAGTATCCCATATTTACAAAATCACAGTCATATGTCATCATTTAGATGAGAAAAAACTAGATTCAAAATGTAAAAGCTAGGGTTTAAACTATCTACAAAATCACATTCCAAAGTAACAGTAAGCACTTTACTACTGATATTCTTTTCAGATTATTAACCAAATAACTACAAGAAAGCAAATTTAAAATTCAATAATACTGTGTATTTAGACTTTTAGATAAAATAAGTATGTAAATATTCTGAATTTCTGACACAGTATAGTTTTACAAGTTTTAATTCCAGAAGCAACCTGGAGGGAAAAATAAAGTGAAAAGTTAAGTAATTTACCTCAGTAGTCATAACCAGGCAAGAAGCTGTAGGATTTATGGTAACATCACCAGTCATCAGGCCAACATCTTGAAATTCTTCATACATTTCACGGTATTTCTGATTACTTAAAGCCTTAATCGGGCTGGTAAATATCACACGCTGCTTTTCTCTCAAAGCCAAAGCAATGGCATACCTAAATATGTGAAACCAATTTTAAAAAAAAATCACAAAATTCATACTCAAAGTTTTCCTTTTTGATCTATTCTATCAATACGTTTGTAATTTCCCTTTTAGAAAAAAAGGTTTTCATATGAATAAAATTCTAGTAGCTGGTCTTTGGAAAAACCAAAAAGGATTTCAATGAATGTTAACAATATCTTACTCTCAATTGTCCCTCAACCCCAACTGCCTTGCAAAAAAAAAAGAAGAAATAAGAATGAGAATTCTAAACTTATACCTCAGTAAATGAACTTATCTCAGTGAACACAACTTTATTTGTTACTGAATTAGATTGAATTGAGGTGGTATAATGCATCAGAAAGGCCTCACTCCCGGTACTTTCATAAACAAATTCTTTACTACAGGCAAGTAACTTCTTCAAGCCTATGTTTCCTCAGCTGTAAGTTGAGTTCCAGAACAAGACAGAACTGTCTTTCAGGTATTCCTTGCTCTAAAATTCCAGAACTATGAGCAAGGTACAAATGAAATCTGAACTGAAAATCACTTTACTGTAGAAGTTACAGAAAATAATGCTTATTTTTTAAAGTTCATTTAAAAAATGAAGTTACTTACTCAGCACATACAGTTTTTCCAGCTGATGTATGTGCAGAAACTAAAACTGACTGGTTGTTATCTACACACTGAATGGCTTCTCTCTGAAAGGCATCAAGAATGAATGGATATTCCTGCAAAATAAATAAAATCCAACAAAATCTTTAGGAGAATGACAAAAGAACATGAAGGATTAAGAACAATGTTCAGAAAAGCATCCACAGATGACCTGTTTGTAACAGATACATGATCCTATTGCCAAAGACAGAGGAAGGGATTTTTAAAAAAAAGATTTTTGATCAAGAAGCGCTAAAATTTGGTCTCAATGTCTTAGTTTTTTATGTTAAGGAAAAAGACTTAAAAAAATTCTCAATATCATAACCTTCACCAAGTTGTAATCTGATACTGTGCAGTTGGGACCTGGAGATTGCCTAATCCAATTCAAAGATGATCCTCTAATACGAGAAGCTCATCACCAGGTTGGTCACAAGGTGATGGATTTTTTTTTTAAGGCAATTGGGGTTAAGTGACTTGCCCAGGGTCACACTACTAGTAAGTGTCAAGTGTTTGGTCTGAGGCCGCATTTGAACTCAGGTCCTCCTGACTTCAGGGTCGGTGCTCTATCCACTGCACCACCTAAATGCCTGAAGTGATGGATTTTTTTAGCCACAGTAATGGCCAAATACTAATGAAATGCAGAGGGGTTATGATGCAAGACAGAGGTAGAAACCAAGGAAATGAAATAATAGCCTTAAAGTATTAAAATATATAGACTAATAAAGGGGCATCTTCTATGAATACAATTATTAATATTTTTAGCTCACATACAATATAAAAAATAGTGAATTACTGAAAGAAAATTACAGACCTTGGCAGCTTTTCCATCTCGTGGTCTCAGTGGAACATACTCTTCATCTGCAGGTAATGCAACCTAATGAAAATTAGAAAGAAAAAATATAAAAATGACCTATTACTTCCAGATTTATTTCTTAGCTTTCTCAGAGAGCCATCTCCAAAATGCGGTGGAAATTAAATGTGATGTGATTAAAAGAAATTGGAGATAAGGTTACTTTTCATTTGTAGCACAGTACTGTAGAGAAAGCACTGGCTCTGGGGTCAGAAGACTTGGGTTCAAATCTCCTTTCTGGCACTTATTACCTATATATATAGCCTTGCACCAGTCACTTAACCAAAAGATGTTAGTTTCCTCATTTATAAAATGAAAGGACTGGACTAGATAACCTCCTACGACACTTCCAGTTCTAAAATGGATTCTTAGGTATTAAAATTCCTTCCACAAATTTGGAGCAAACAGCTAGAAAAGTAACTAAGTAAAACAGGATACAAAAGGATACAGATGGTCTTATCTTGTTTTGCTGATAGAAGTTAGTTAAGTAGAACAACAGATTTCACAGAATTAAAACAACTGCTAAAAGTAATTAGGTAAAATAAGATAAAGCTGGTCTTATCTTGCTTTGCTATTAAAAGTTAGTAATTAGGACAAAGGTTAAGCTTAGCTTAGAGTGCCTGGCTTATAAATATTAGCTTCTCCACCTCCAGGAGGGGCTAAGATGCCATTTTCTGAATATGGGATATATGAAGAAGGAGGGAGGACGTGTCAAGGAGTAGATGTGTAATAGGCGTACCAGAAAGTTGTATGCTCTGGAGAACTCGGCCAATGAGGAAACAGAGGAGGGACTTTGCGGCCAGGATTAGAGATAAATAGCGAACTCCTGTCTTGGTACAATGTGTCCTAGTCCATAGGACACCCGTGGTTGCAACTATGTAATAAACTGGGCTCTGAACTTCATCCCTCCTGAGTCCGAATGAGTTATTTCTTACATATATCACACTCCCTTTTGATGGAAAATGAATAAGGAAGAAGTCAAAAGTAAATTGATACTTCTCAGAAAATGTCAATGAAGACCTATATTACTCAAAAACCTATAATGGGGGGAGGGAGGAGAAGGAAATAGGTAGAGGAGGAGGCAGGGAGTATTCAGAATCTATGCTAATCTGTGCTGGAAAGGCTAAGAAAAAGTAACAACAAAATAAAAGGGAAAATAAGAAAGTAAACTAAAGAGACTAGAGATAGAACAGGGTAGAGGCAAGCCATATGAGAGTTGTGAGAACTGGAAACAAATTCATATAAGCAAAATTAATTTCAGAGATCAAGTGATTACGTAAAAGAGAAGAAAATGGGTAAAGAGAAATCATTACAAAAGAATTAAATGGAGAGCATAAATCTAATAACTATAACCTCAAAAGTGAATGAAACTCTCCAAGGAAAATGAAAGACAACTGAAGAATGGATGATTAATTAACAAGTATTTAAGTGGCACTAACAGCTTGAGGAAGGGCACCAAAAACCCCTAATAGAAGGTGGTGCTTGACCTGCATCTTTAAATCAGCAAAACTCTGTCTTTTCTCCCTCAAATGAGGACAAAAAAAGAAAATGAACAGGTGAACGTTTCTTTTTCTTTTTTTAAAAGGATATTATTCTGTACTCAGTCTTTCTTTTTATCAGGAGATGGGCAACATGTTTCATCATGAGTTCTCTGAAATTGTAGCCGATCATTACATTGATTAGTGCTCCTAATTCTTTCAAAGTTGTTTTTATTTTTACAACAGTGTTATTGTAGAAACTGTTCTCTTGGATCTGCTCACTTCATTCCCTATCAGTCCTTGCAGGTCTTCCTGAAACCATCCCTTTTATCATTTCCCATAGAACAAGAGTATTCCACCACATTCATCAACCACAATTTATTCAGCCATTCTCCAATTCATGGGCACCCCCTCAGATTTCTTTGCCACCTCAAAAAGAACCATAAATATTTTTGTTTTGTTTTGTTTTGTTTGGCAATTGGGGTTAAGTGACTTGCCCAGGGTCACACAACTAGTAATTGTCAAGTATTTGGTCTGTATAAATATTTTTGAAAATCTTGCTTAGAACTAATACCCCTCTTAAGTGAATCTAAGAGGGGATGGATTCCCTCTGGGAATCTAAGGCCCAGAGATAATGTGTGGCTTGTCTAAAGTCACTGGTAGTTAAGTTGTAGAGGCTGGTTTTATTCATTATCAAAGATGAAAACATTTTGGAAGTTTTGAAAAATCCATTCTATTTTCTATTTCTTGTCCTCCTGACAGTTTGAGCTATAAATCCCTTGGAATGATATAGTTCAGTTTGGTCATTCACTAACCCTTTTGGAGAACTTCACTGTTCATTACCTTTCGTTTTTCCAAATGATTTTGTATTATAAACTAATGTTGCCCTTGTTTCTTCTGTGTTCCACTTAAGCAATTTCTCACCTGGCTGCACTACTTTGGGACTTCTTTGACTGGTTTCTCCACCAGACCCCAGGAAGTTTATTATTGGGATATAACCTTACCATCCTGTAAAATCTCATCAGCCTTGGGACTCCTCATCATCACTACCTTCTGCCTCTCTGATTGAAGGGCAGAACCTTGAACTTCAAACCTCCATTCAGGAGACAGCCCAGCTCACACATCTCAATTCTGTACTACTTTAGGACCTCTATGACTGACTGTTCCACCATGCCCTCTGCAAGGGGTACTACTTTTTCTTCACCCTCTATTTTTTTTTTGTATGTTATTTCCCCTTTAGACTGTAAGCTTCTTTCTTATTGCCCAGTGCTTAAGCACAGTGCCTTACACATAGTTGGTGCTTAATGTTCATTGATTTGCAAAGATATCAACTGTTTGCTGGCTATGACAGTGTCTAGGTTCTTTTGGTCTCCTCACTGAGATACTGCTTAGACCTGCCAATGGCACTCTTGAGGAAATGACGGACCTGGAGTCAGAATAAGTTCAAATCTGGTCCTAGACATTGTTGTGTCCCTAGGCAAATCATTTAATCTCTGCCTATCTCAGTGTCCTCATCTACAAAATGGGGACAATAGTAATAGCACCTCCCAGGGCTGTTCTGAAGATTAATGAAAAAATATTTGTAAACTACTTTACAAACATTGGAGTACTATATAAAGGCTAGCTATTATTATCATTATCATCCCAGTGATTGTAAGTTTTAGGGGATTAGATAACTAAACATAGTATGATAATGCTACCAGAGATGAGGAAAGGCATTAAGAAAGGACAACAGAAATTTCTCCAGGACTTAGCTTAAAGCAATTCCAGTCTGAGGGATATATGGAAAAAGATTACAGCAAAGTAGTGAGTCCCCAGTCACAAGAGCACCAGAAGCTTTTCATAGAGATGATTCATGCCTCAGGTAAAGGTAGAACAATATGATTTCTGAGATTTTCCAAATCTCATATTCTACAACTCTATAAAGATTTTTTAGGAGCTAGAATCGCATCTGGCCTTGGCTTTATCACAATGACTGAAACAAAAAGTTAGGTGGGAGAGGAAGAAGCAGAGCATCCATGCTTTGTATTATGGTTAAGTTTGCGTGTAGAAAAGAAAGTAGGCATCCTTCTGTAAGGATGTAAAAGGCACAATTTGCAGAAGAAATTCCAAGTTCCTAATGAACATAATTTCAACCAAGCTAAGGCACATTCTATAAGTCAAGATTATATAAAAAAGAAAATAGATCTAAAGAGGAGCTCAAACAGACTAGACCTAATGAAGGCTTATAGAATATAGATTCTATTTTATGTTTCTGAGGACCTTTGTACTTTGAAACATGAGAAGTGTTTTAATAGGTCAGACTCCCATTTGAACTATAAGTCATTTTTGTTCATTAGGTGTTGCTCTGAATAGTTCTTAAATGTCTTAGTAAGGTATCATTTAATTGCCTCTCTCACCTGCTCTTGCTACAGCAAAAGTTCCTTTCAAATCCTATGTATTTCATTCAATGTACTGAAAATATTATTCTCATAGGTTTCACTGACCACCTTGAAAGAAAGAGATTAAAAGCTTTTGTCCTGCAGGGAGACTACAGACTATCAAAGACAGTCATGTGGTAGCGAAACTGGGATTTATGAATTCTAGACCTCTAAACTTTAGGACATGCGTCAAAAGTGGAATATAAGAAGCAACATGTTATAGTAAAAACAGTACTAGTTTTGAAGAGCTAGTTATTTTACTTTTCTTATAGCATCTGTAAAATTTGACAAAATGACCTCTAAGGTTCCTTCCTACTCTAAATCTATGATCTCATTATACATAAAATGACAATGCAACACAGATACTGCTTAGCCTTTCCAAGCTGCACTGATAACTAAGCTGTTTACTGCCTACTAACCTAATTACTCATAGAAAATGCCCAGTCTAAAGTCACTGTACTCATTATTTATACTTACCTCATGTGTACAGCCTTCAACAGTTTCCACTGCTTCTACCTTGACTCTGGGCATGAGATCTACCAGACTAAAATAAAAAAAAAAAAGTTAAGATTATTTCCACCCCCCAAAAATTTGGCATACATACTCCTACACACAATACATAATTTCTGAGGGAAAAGTAGTTTAAAATATCATGATTCTACTTCGGAAGAACTTTCAATTTATAAAATTTTAACTATCAGAAAACACAGTAGCATGATGTAGTAGAAAGAGGGTTAACTTGTGCAACTTGGGTTCAAATTTTGTCTCTGACACATATTAGCTGTGTGACCCTGGGCACTTATCTTCTTAGTACATAAGGCAGAAAATCTATAAATGTCTAAGTGCAGAACACTTGTGGTACAGGGACATGCGTCATCAGGAGTTGCCTACACCAATGAAATCATTGGTTCAGGCCAAAAAAAAAAAAAGACACAAGGTAATTTGTAATAGACACAGTTGTATTCTTCACACCAAAAATAAATAGAATTTCTTCTACAGTATTATTTCTGGCAATTGCCTATCTTAGCTTATCACTAATGGCTACCTTGTCTCAGAAGTTACCTAAATTATTTTGCTCCCAAGTTGGACGTTATTCCTTAAATTCTTTGACTGCACAACACTGTTAAAAGCAAACAAAAAATATTCTCTTTGTTCAGATTCTAGTTGTCAGTGGTGACAGCTATAGTTGCTCAATGCTTTTAGCAAGGTGCTAGCTAATCTAAGAAGAGTACACTAAAGAACATTTTTTTTTAAAAATCCAAGTGTATAAGGCGGAAAAAATGAAAATCTTGCTTCTGAAGGTTTTGCTTTACCACGTTGTTGTGCACAAATAATACCTTTTATTTCATGCAATTATACAAGTGTTTGGTTCTATAAGCCACAAATTACTTTATACCTAGTTTCAAAAAAAATCTTTAAACCTTACGCCAAAGTGACACAAAGTAACAAAGAGTGCTTGAAATTTACAATAAAGCGAATCTTACCTTACATCTTCTGCTAATGTATTTTCTATTCTGGGCTTCTTTCCAAATATAGGTTCATCTGTACCTTCCAATTCTAAATCTCTTTTATTCTTCCCAACATTGGCAGACCCTGACTGTGGTTTATCATCTGTCCGTTTTCTGAAAAGTAAAGTTTTTCATAAAAGTTTTCATTTTTAAAAAGTTCATAAACTTTCAAAATTCCAAATAAAATGTATGCTACTTCTAGAAAAATTCAGCTACAGCAATATTAACAAATTAAGACATTTATGAAATTTACGTAAAAATGAAAAATTTTATCTATCATTACAGCTACTTTCCAGCATTTCATCATTTCCAATACTTACGCCTGAATATATTCCTTCTTCCTGTGACTTCAAATCCCTCCTCTGATCACACTTACCTGGGTTCTTGGATCACTTCCTACTCTAGTATCACTTGTCCTCCTTCTTCAATCTTAACCTTCTAGTTACCCAGTTCAAGGCTACACTACCTTGTCCTTTCAAATCCTTTACCACTACCGCCTCTTTACAACTGCAACTTCATGACTTGCCACCACCCAACTCCAGATCATGCTCACCATCTCTCTCCTCCCTTCCCACTCATGGGCAGCTAGAGAAAGTCACAACTGTGCTGACTGGTCTACTATACATTGTTATCTAATCTCAATGGGGTTCCTCACTGAAACAGGGTAACCCTACTCTACTCTAACTCTATCCTATTTCCCACACAGACTATTCCAAATCTTCTCCATCTCCTTAAACTTCCAGTATCATGCCTTTCTTCCACCTTCATAGCTAAAGACCTAAACTAATGTTTTACCAAGAAAACTAAGTCCATTCATTGTGACTTTGTTCTTCTTCCCTTTTTTCACCTCATAACCTGATCCCCTACCTCAAAACCAACATTTCCCATTTTCTCTTCCTTTATTCCAGTTTTCTGAAGTAGGTCTTCTCACCAAGACCAATCCTTCCACACAAAACCTTGACTCTATCCTATATTCTATAGCAGACTGCTCTCTTAATCACCCCTTCCCTCAATCTAATTTTCAAACTCTCCCCTTTCTATTGGCCCTTTCCTAAGGCTACAAATATAACCAAGTCTCTTCCATCCTTTTAAAAAAAACCTTATTAGACTTGATCATCACATCAAACTTTCTCTCTTTATTTCTCCCTGATTCTTTCCCTTCTTTTTTCTCCCTCTCTCTTTCTTATCATGTCTACTAAATCTCTATTGCTCCTTATTACTTCTAGGATCAAACAAACTTCCCCACCCCAGCCCGCAACTGCCCCCCCGGCTTTGGGTGGGGAATTAGATATTCACATCCTGACCACAATCTACTTTTATACACACTACAATCTATACACACTTATACAACTTATACAACACTATAAAAAGTTTTTTTTATACACACTACAATCTAGACAAATAGACCTTCTTAATTGTCTTCATACAGGACACTCCATATCCTAGCTCTGTGCCTCTGAAATATTCCTCATGCTTGGAATGAACTCCCTTACCTTACCACAGTCACTCAATCCCTAGTTTTCAGTCCAGTACCACCTCTTACATGAAGTCTTTCCTGGATCCTCTAGCTTCAAGTTCCCCTCCCCAATCCCGCTTCATCTTTGCATATATACACCTTTACGTGAACATGCTGTGTCCCCTGGATAGACTGGAAGGTCCTCAGTGGAAGGGATTGTGTCACTTTTGGCTTGTATCCCCAGAACCTAGAATAATAACTTATACATGATAGGTAATAAATAAATGCCTTGTTGTTCAGTTGTTTTTTAGTTATGCCTGACTCTTCGTGACCCCATTTGGGATTTTCTTGGCAAACATACTGTAGTAGTTTTCAATTTCCTTCTCCAGCTCATTTTACAGATGAGGAAACTGAGGCAAAGTTAGTGACTTGCCCAGGGTCACACAGCTAGTAAATGTCTGAGGCCAGATTTGATTTCAAAAAGATTAATCTTGCTGACTCCAGACTTGGCACTCCATCTAGCAGCCCCCAATAAATGCTTATTGATAGACTATTATTCCACATCTAGTCTGAAGTCTATAACAACAGCTTATAATACCTACTCCATATCCTCAATATTGCATATGCTTCTATAAGACCTACTTTTACTTTCCATAATAATTTAAGCACTTGGCTCTCAGTTTTCTGTTAAATTCTAATAACCACCTACTATGAATTCAATATTCATGAAAATGGCCCATTTGATACCCTGGACATCAGTTCCTCAAATCCACTGCTCCACTCCAGCTACCAAATGATAAGAGTACACCCATATTCAAATCTGGTACTCTCTAAAACCCCCTCACTTCTCAATTCTCCTAACATTTTATACCCATAAAACTTGTTCTTTGCCCAGGACCTCAGGTTGAGTGAACCATCTCACTTTCTTCATATTCATTAGATTCCTTCTAACCATACTTAATTTCTTGCCCAGCCTGGATCAATTGGGAACCAACTTCAATGCTGCCCTAGACTCCCTTTTTTGTCTTCATCTTCTACTATAAACTTCTATACCATTTTATAAATCTGAATCACCACCACCATACACTAGTTTATTTCTCCTTTGAGTCTGCATAATTTGTAAGAGAAAGGCACAGAACTATGCCAATTGGGTCCACTATACTTCTCAATCTTTATAGGGGGCTAGTCCAATGTCTTCAGAAATCTGTTCCAAATAAGTCAAGTTAATATGCATTTACTATAAATTGATATATACAAAATAAACTGGGGATAGTATTAAAGGAAAGTCACTAAGAATAAGGAGTACTAGAAAAAGCTTCCTGCAGAAGATGGGATTTTAGCTGAAGACTTGAAGGAATTCAGGGAAGCTAGGACGCAAAAATGAGGAGGGAGAGAATTCCAGGCATGTGGGACAGCCAGCAAAAACGCTCAAGCATTGGGAGATGGGAGTATTGTGTGTAAGGAACAGCAATAAGGCCAATGTCATTGGATTGCAGAATACTTGGGGTATGAGAAGACTGGAAAGGTAGAAAGGGACTAGTTTATAAAGAGCTTTAAAACCAAAATAGCATTTTATATTTAAATCTGGAAGCAATAGGGAACTGTGGAGTTTACTGAATAAGAGGGTGACATGATCAGACAGATGCTTTAGGAAAATCAATTTGAAGGTTGAATAGATTGAAGTGGGAAATACTTGAGTCAGAGAGACCTACCTGCAGAATATTTCAATAGTCCAGGAGTGTGGTGATTTTTAAGGCCTTTACCAAGGTTGGTGGTGGGAATATGAGAAGAGAGAAAGGGGCATATAAAAGAGACTCTCCACAATACTACTACAACTATCACCTAATTGGTCTCCCTTCATCTATCAACAAGCATTTATTAAATACCTACTATCTGCCAGACTGTAAGCTAGACACTGGAGATTCAAATACCAAAATCCTTGCCCTCAAGGAGTTTATGCATTATGTAAAGTATACAACATATAGTTAGAAGTGTACAATATATTCACAGCCAAGAAGATACAGGACATCTAAAAATAAATAAAAGTTATTGATGTCTACAAACATCAACTGGAGTAATCAAGACAGGCCTCGTGAAGAAGGTGGCCCTTGAGCTGAGCCTTGAAGAGAGTTCAGGGTTTCAGGAGGCAGAGGTGAAGAAGGAGAGCACTGAAGCCATGGTGGGCAGGCTGTCACAGACATGGGAGATGGAATGTCAAATCCAAGGAACACGTAGTAGGCCATCCTGGTCGGATCACAGAATGCATGGGAAAAATAATTTGTGATCAACCTGGGAAGATAAGCTAGAGCCAGACTGTAAAGGGCTTTAAATGCCAGAGGAATTTGTACTTTATCCCAAAATAAGGGCTCTAAAACTTTTTTGTACCACAGACCCCTTTGGCAGCCTGGTAAAGCCTTCAGCAAGCCCTTTTCAAAATAATGTTTTTGCATGCATAAAATAAAATGAATAGGATTACAAAGGAAACCAGTTCTATCAAAATACATGTATCAAAAAAATTAAAAAAAAAAAAAAAAAAGACATTCACAGACCCCAGGTGAAGAACTCCTAAAGGCAGTAGGGAGCCACTGAAGCTTCTTAAGGAATAACAAGGCAGCCCTGTGTTTTAGGACTAACCATTTGGCAGGTGTGTGGAGAATGGACTAAAGAGTGGAAAGAACAAGAACAAGGAGACCAAGAAAGAGCCTCCAGAGATAAGCAGGACAAGAGAAAACGAGTACCTACACTAGGGTCTTTGTTTATTAGCAGAGTAAATAAAACAGATGCAAGAGATTTTGAGGAGACAGAATCAACAAGACTTAGTCACTGCATGGACAGGGCGAGAGGAAGCCCAAGTAAGAATGAAGGGTTAAGGATGACTAGCCAGTTAAAAACCTGGTTGACTTAAAGTACAATAGTGACCTCAATAGAAAAAAGAAGACAGAAGGATAGGTTTAGAGAGAAAGACAATTCAGTTTCCAACTCATTCAATACAATGTCATTTGATTAATCTTCCTAAACTACCACTTTTTCCCTATTGAAAACTCTTCAATGTTTCCCCCTTTCCTAAAGGATAATGTCCAAAACCCTGTCTAGCTAAAGAACCTCTTCTAATTGGCTAAAATGAACATCCTCTGCTCCAATCAAATTGTACTACTCACTGTCCCCTGGAGATGTCCAGAATTTTCCCACTTTCTTTACCTTTAGTAATAACATTCACTCCCTCTGCCAGAAGCACATTCCACTGAACAGCATTCCCTGAGCACTTAAGGGGAAAGTTCGTTATTTCTGAACTTGAGTATTCACTGTTCACATATATTGTCTAAATGTATGGTATCATACTAATCAAGGTATGGGGGGAAAAGCATATCTTAAATTCACAAAGTCAGTCCCACTCCACGTGATAGTGAGAAAGTCTCTCTGATACTCAGCTTCCTAATCTGAAAATGGAGAAAATATTATTGCACTACCTAGTTCACTGAATTATTGTGAACAAGGCAATTCACAAACTCTATTATTATATGAGTTATCTAGGTCCCCTTAATACCTGTGTGAGTTTAAGCAAATCACTTAATCTTATCTATAAAACAAGGGTTTTAGACTAGATGACTTTTGTTGTTCATTCATCTCCCAAATCTGTGATGATATGATCATTAATAATTTTTTTTTTAAATTTAAGATTCTAAGTTCCTTAAGGAGAGGCCCATTGATTCATGCTTATTCATAGGATCCTGTGATTTAAAGCTAAAAGGACTCCTAAGAAAGCATCTAGTCAAATCCCCTTGTTTTGGAAATTTGGAAGTGAATACCTAGAAAGGACTCCTAATAGACAGTTCCAGTAGTAAGAGAACTGGTCTTTCAATACAATTCCTTTGAATCCAAATTTTTGTGACTTTCACAGTACTGCACAGCTGTCACTTAACAGTCACTTAACAGTGACTTGAACAACATCACACAGGTGGTTAAAAAAAGTGGTACAGGAAGGATCATGGCTAGAATTGATATATTGTTATTAAGGTTTGCAAAACTTTACATGTTATTTGGTGGTGCATTACATAGGGCATGGAGTCAAGAAGGCCTGAATTAAAATCAGACACATTAGCCACATGACTGTTGGCAAGTCACAACTTAAAACAGAAATAACAACAGCACCTATCTCCCAGAGTTACTGTGAGAATAAAATGAGATAGAAGACTTAGCATCTTAAAGCAATATATAAACACTAGTTATCATTATTCCTATCATTACTTGATCTTCACAACAACCCTGGAAGATAGGTACCATTATTATGTCAATTTCACAAATGAGGACACTGAGGCTGAGAGATTAAGTGGCTGGTCCAGGGACACACGACCAGTTAATGACTGAAGCAGGATTAGGCCTTCCTGACTCCCAGTCCACTACCCCATCCACGAGGGCACCTAGCTGGGCCCCTTTTAACTGTTGCTGGTTGACTTAAAAAACAGAATTCTCATACTCTCCATTCAAGGTACGAGTAAAGTCGGAAAATCAGGTCACACTGACAGGTGTGTCATTACAAGGCTCGAAGCTTGATCCTGTAGTTTTCTTTCTTTCTTTTTAAAAATTTCCCTTACCATAACCGCAGCTTATTTTTCTTCCCCTTTTGACATCTGTCCTTTGTCTCTGCAACTCAACTCCCTAAATTTACTTCCTAAATTTACAATAACAAAACAAAACAAGTGGTGCTCATAAACAGCATTTAAAGCTCTTCACAACCTCGCCTGTCACCACCTTTCCAGACTTTCTTACACTCTGCCCCCTCTCCCTGTACTCGACCACACATGCAGTGACCCTCGGTCTCCCGTCCCCTCCGTGCCTTTGCATCGGCCGTTCCCCAACCCTGGAAGGCTCTTCTTCCGCTGAAATGCCGCCTCTCCACGCAGGGGCCTTCCCCCCTCGCATCACCTCGCCTGCTCTCGGGGCGCCTGTCACACACCCAGCCCCCGTCACTCGCCTGCTGTCTCCCCTAGAGCCCGGCCCCAGAGAAGTGTTCCGGAGCAAAGCTCCCGGACCGCCCGTCCCTCCTCCTCTGACCCCGGACTGCTCTCGTGGCCTTTCTCCCCCAGCGCGGCCTGCGCTTTCCCCGACGCCGGAGGCCCCGACTCCCTCTGCACAAAGCGCTAGCCTGTCTCCTGCTCCCCTTCTGTGTCTCTGCCCGAACGGCTCCGGGCCCTCTCCTTACTTGGCCTTGCCCGCGGCCTCTGCCGCCCCTTTCCCTTTCTTAGCCCCGGGGCTCGGCGATTCGTCTTCGAACACGCTGAAGAGCTCGTCCCCGAACGCGTCCGCCATGTTTCCGAGCGGTCCAGCCAAATTACTCCTACCCACAATGCCTCGCAGTTAGGCGGAGGGAGCGTTCGATCCCGGCCCACGGTGTCCAGGAGGGAACAAGAAAGCTCGAGTTCACGCGGCCACTTGGATTTTTTTTCTCTTGTATCTTTTACAGTCTTTCCAGCCGGGAGAGGAAAGAGGGAGAACACGTAGCACGCGGTGAGGGCGGAGAGAGGGGCGGGACTGCCGCGGTCAGGACCAATCCCGAGGCAGCACCTCGCCGCGGCTCCAGGGAAGTCCCGGATGAGGGCGGCGGTGCCGCGGCGGCGCTGCGCCTGCGGCCTGGGAGAATCTGCGCCCGGCGGAGCGAAGCCATCGCGCGTGTCCAGGCCCGCGCCTCTCTCTCCCCGCCTCTCGGTCTCCGGACCCGGTGGGAGCTGCAGCATGGGAGGGAAGAACAAGAAGCACAAGGCGCCGGGCGCCGGCGCGGTGCGGGCTGCCGTGTCGGCCGCGAGGGCCAAAGCCGCCGCCGAGTCCGGGGCAGCGGGAGAGGCGCCGGGCAAGAAGCCGGTGCCCAGGCCGCTCCCCGCCACCGCCTCCGCCAAGGAGCCGCGCGTCAGGCAAGGTACCCGCCGCCGCGGACCTCCCTGCCCTGCCCTGCCCCCGCGCCGCCCCTCCCCGCCCCGCGGGACACGCTCCCGCGCCCCCCTCGGCTCCCGAGGCTCCGCCTTGCACTGACTAGGCTTCCTATGCTTGCTTGACCCAAGATTACTGTCCACAAGCATTTATTAGGTGCTTATGGACACCATAAGCCAGACTGCTCAGCGTCTGGATACACAAAAAGGAGAGGAGAGTCAGTCTCCACAAGCTTACGTAGACACAGGCATAGACAACTATGCACGTACTAATTACATACAGAGTAGATAGAAGGCACGAGGACTGGGGTTCTTTGGAGTCCGTGGCTGACATAGTTGTTATAAGGGTACTGTAGCCCTTCCCCTGCTACTGCCTTCTAATTACTATTCCCCCCACCCAAAAAAAAGTCAACTCACACATACCCAACCGCATTTAAAGCTAAATTGAACCACCTTTCTGGGACGTTGAAATAGGTTTATGTTATCAAGGATTGGGCTTCAGGGACACACAATTCACTTTTCGGCCCAGTGGGTTGTTCCTGTTCTGCATATTCAAGAAATGACAGCTGCTGTTGACACCTTTACTGTCACCTGCTTGATAATTGTTCTTCCCACTCCTTTAGTGTGTGTATGACCTGTTTCTCCAAGAGTTGTAGATTTAGAGCTCAAAGGGAACCTTAGGGACATTTAGTTGTGGGATCCTAGATTTAGAGCTGGAAGGAACCTCAAAGACCACCTAGTGCAGTCTCATCAAGTTGGAGGGAGGTCCAGAGAGACTTGCCCTGTGTCACACAGTAAGTGGCAGAGGTAGGTTTTTCTCATTCCATTAGAACATAAGCTCAAATTTCTTGCCATTTAGGGATCTTTTGTTGTTTGTGCTTTTATACCTAGCTGGCTCAGTGCCTGAAAAAGTAGTAGATGTTTAATAAATGCTTGTGTATAGGCTTCTCTGATTCCAAATCCTTTGCTCCTTCTGCTCTCTCTACCAGGGTTGTGCAGCGTTCTAACTCGGATTGGATGTACCTCAACCTTGTTGAAAATGAACCTTATGGGACAGCTTAGGTGGCATCTGCCCTGGAGTCTGAACACCTGAGTTCAAATAGGGCTTCAGACACTTATTAGCTGTGTGACCCTGGGCAAATCACTTAATTGCCTTGAAAAAAAAAAAAGAAAAGAAAGAAAATGAACATTACCAGTTCACTGTTGCTTTCAAGGATAGAATAGTTGTGATATATTTTATTTTGGTTGCCGTTTTCTTTTTTTTGAACATTTAGAAAGACCCCTGTAGAGATTCTGATACTATTTTCTTGTCTGCCATTCATCAAAAGTTAGTAGAGGCAAAAGTGGAATTTTAGTTTACTAACTTGGGTATTAAAACATCTACTATCAGAAAAACAGATTTTAAGACAATAAGAAAAGATGGACTTTTATAAAACACAACAGGTATTGTAACCTTGCATAAGTTAAATTTAGGTTCCAAAAATCAAATTCTGAGAACTGACAATTCTTAGCAATTTTATTCTGCCTACAATTCTAAGCATTTTATATCTTGGTGCCCTCATATATCTGCTTTGTTGTGTTTTCCTTTTCTTTGTATTGCTTTTAAAAATGTTATTCTGCCTTAAAATTTAAGAGGCATTATGTATTACCTCAGTATTTTACTACAAAAAATATTTAACATGTGCATAGCATAATTTTAGTCAGCATACCAAAATCAATGCACTAAGAAATTGCCTTCTGAAGAGAAGACAACATTGATGTTGACAACTGCAAAAAGAATTATCTGGAGACTTGGGAAAAGTTCTCAAGCAAATTCTTGCAGGGAATTTAAAATTTTACGATATCTAGATGTTGGTACGTATTGCTCACATTTCTGAACTTTTCTGGGTTCTTTTTTTTTTTTAATCTGTGTGTAGAGGTTGAATGTAGCTCATTCATCAAAGGCAGGCAGTATGCTATAATTAAATGAATACTAGACTCTAGGAATTAGAAAACTTGGGTTCTAGCTCTGTCACTAACTATGTGTTCTTTAACAAGTTACTTAATTTTTCTGTAATTTCCTAATCAGTACAAATGGGAAGTGAGGGTGGGGTTGATCATAAGACCCTGTTGAGCTTTGCTACTGCAGGAACATGCCTTTATTGAGTATCTCTTGCAAGGCATTGTACATCTCTTATGTCTTTGCTTATTGTGACAATGTCTTGCTACTTATTTAATTTAACAACAGTATCACATATACAGAAGCTTGTTATCTGGCTAAAGAAAACTTTACCATATTGTTTATTGGTGATACCTGCTTTCTTCCTTCTTGACCTCTCTGCTGTACTTGACACTATTGATCCTTACCTCTTTATTGAGATGGAATCCTTTCTTGATTTTTGTGCATTATGCTAGTTCTCCTCTTACTTTTCTGGCTATACTTATATCTACCATGGCTCCTTTTCTTCTTTTTGACCTTCAAATATAGATACCTTAAATTTAGCATCTCTAGATCAAATTCTTATTCTTTCAACCCTCAAACCATCTTTTTTCCTCTTAAATTATTACATCTCATTTTACTACCACTCTTAGAACCACCATGGCCTGGTTTTTTGGAATCATCTGACATTTGCTCCCTCCCGATACAATTAGTCACCAAGTGTTGTATGGTCTTTGTAATGTCATCTATATACATTCCTATTCTATTCCCACTGCTACATTTCTCATTGATGAAAACACTAGTCTTCTTAACTAGTTTCTCTAACTATATATATAGTCTCTCCTTCCATTCATTCAGCACAAACTTTGACCTCATCACCCCTGGCTCCCCATTGCCAACAGTTTATTCTAAATTCCTTAGTCTGCATGCAAGATTCTCCATAGTCTGGCCCATACTTACCTCCTACAGTGCAAATCCTACACTTGAAGGAGACAAAATTATTTAGTGTTTCCCAAACATACATTGTATTTTACTGCCTCTGTACCTTTCTTCAAGCTGTTAGAAATGCACTCCATTACCCTCTCTGCTTATCAGAATCCTACCTATCCTTCAAGATATAATTTAGATGTAACCATCTTCTTTCAGGGTTTCTCGATTACCCCAACCGGCTCCTACAACTCACCTCTATACTATCACACATACTGCCTTATATTAGGATAATTTACATATATTGGATCTCCCATTTTAAATTGTTATGACAACGTTCAGTAACTAGCTCTAAATCTATGATTTCATGACTGTCTTATGCATCCTTGGGTCAGTCAGCTAGCCTTTATTAAGCATCTACTATATGCCAGGAATTGTGCTAAGTGCAAAGGATACAAAGAAAAGAAGGGAGCAAAAAACCCAGTCCCTGCTATCAAGGAGCTCACAGTCTAATG
Organism: Vombatus ursinus; assembly: GCF_900497805.2. Taxonomy (NCBI): domain Eukaryota; kingdom Metazoa; phylum Chordata; class Mammalia; order Diprotodontia; family Vombatidae; genus Vombatus; species Vombatus ursinus. The sequence continues at coordinate 21,923,433 of NW_020954550.1, forward strand.
AGAGAGACAATATTTAAACCACTATGTACAAATAACATAGATACAAGAGAATTTGAAGGTAGGCTCAGAGGGAAGGCACTAAGATTACAGAGGACTGGGAAAGGCTTCTTGCAGAATGTTCCACTTTAGCTGAGATTTGAAGGAAGTCACGGAAGCTGGGAGGTGGAGATGGGGGTAGGGGGGAGTGTTCCAGGCATAGAGAAACAGGTCTGAGTGAAAATGCTGAATTGGGAAATGGAGTGTCCTGAGGAAGAGGCTAGTGTCATGAGAGCACAGAATAAATGCAGGAGAGTAAAGTATACATGAACTTGTTCCCTACCCATAATTCTGAAAGGCAATTTCTTTTTTTATTCCTCTAATTTGTTTATGATGTTATCCTTTATATCCAAGTCAGGTATTCATTTGGAACTTAACCATGTTATGTGGCATGAGATTTTGGACTCTACCTAGTTATTTTCCCTGCAGTTTTTGTTGAATAGTGAGTTCTCAGCCCAATATCGGAGTTAATAAATGTTGACTAGTTCATCCACTATATTCTACTGCTTCTTGCCAAGTCTTTCATAGAATTTCTGTACTTCCCCCTCCATTTTCAAAAATAAATTTTTATTGCTTTTTTTTTACATCTCCAGAATTTCTCCTAGTACCCAACATTTTTGATTTCGTTAATAGAAAAAAAGAAGAAAAAGAAAATCAGCAAAACCAATCAATACTTCCCAAAAGCCTGAAAATATATGCACTATGACAGACTTATGGACCCCCTCTCTCACCCCACTCCCCCACCCCCAGCTTTGGAGAAGAGTGAGGTGAAGGTGTCTTTTCTTGTCTCTTCTTTGGGGCCATGCCTATTCTTTGTACTTCTGCAGCATTTGGTTTTTCTTGTTTTGTGGTAGTTCTTTCTGTTACATTATTATAGTTTTATAGTTATTGTATGTGTTTTCTAACACAGTAATATTCTGTTACATCTTTTTACCACAAGTTGTTCAGTCATTCTCCAATTGATGAGCGTCTACTTTGTTTCCCATTACTACCTTGAAAAATGCTGATATAAATATTTTGGTGTATAGTGGAATTTCTTCTTATCAAATGACTTCCTTGAGGGGAAATAAGCCTAATAGTGGAATCTCTGGGTTAAAAGGTATAGATATTTTAGTTGCTTTATTAGCATAATTCCAAATTGCTTTCCAAAATGATTATACAAATTTCTCTTTTTAACTTTTTAATACATGTTGTTTTGTAGGCTGAAATTATCTTCATGCTTAAAGCTTTGTTTATGCCCATACGAGCATTGCAAATTGAAGTAACCTGGAGTTCCATAAGTTGTTTCTTTAGACTCATGGTGAAACCAACTCTACTAACTTCTCCAAGAAACTTTGAGCTTCCTTTAGCTGAGTTTTTCTTTGCCATTGTTTATAGTAAGAATGTCAATATTGATGGGATACAGTATCACAAGCTTCATGTCAACTTCTTGTTGATAAGTCTTAGGGTTTGTTTTTGTTTTTGTTTTGTCATTGTATCTTCAGGACCTCAGTAAATGAGTATTGAATTGAATCCTACAGACTGCTACTAGATTGATCTTCCTGCTATATGAATTTAACATTACCAGTCCACTGTTAATAAACCTTTACTATTTGTCCATTGGTTACTAAATAAAAACTCCTTAGTCTAATGATAGAAGCCTTCCCTATTGAACATGACCCTACCTTTCCAGTTTTATCCCATAGAGCTTCCTGGAATAAACTCTATTCTCAAACCAGACTCACTTATCTGTCCCTCTTCCCACAGGCACTTATTATTTTCTTTCCTCCACACCTTTGTTCTGGCCAGCTCTGCCTGTTAACATCCTTGAAGCTCAAGTGTCACCTCTGGAAGTGATTCCTTCGCACAGTAATTTATATTTTCCTTAAGTACTTATATTCTAGTTTGTATTTATATTTTTCAGTGCCCCAGAGAAACGTTAGACTATAAGTTAAAAGGAGTTTCTGATCTGCTTTGGTAGGAGTTTCCTTCTACCTTAGGGAGTTCCCCACATAAAAGTCTGTACCAAAATAAACATTTTATCTCTGCCTACAAAATTATAAGCTCTTTGAGACAAGGATTCTTTTTCTCACCTGGCGCGCTTATATCTTTGCATTGTATCTAGTAGACATTTAATAAATGATTGTTCAATCAGTGAATAAATAATGCAAATAGAAGCAGTTTCCACTTTTTACTACTTTAAATATTGCTTGTTCAACTCTAATAAGTGTAATAAAGATACCTCTTAAATGTATGGAAGGTTTTATTTCTGGAAAAGGTGATGTAATTTGAAGTGATTTAAATTGATTCTGATTTTCTCATAGATTTTGCTATAATAGGGGTTTAAGTTCCTGACCAAGAGCTTGGTGCACAATGTCATGCATAAATGACCACTAATCAACCATATAGGATATGCCTTTATATATTGTATATATATACATAAGTTTTCTAAAGGCTGTATGTATTTTAAATTATTATTGCCTGCTTTGTATGGAGCACTGTGCTGGCTACTGCAGAAGATAAAAAAACTTTAGATAAGATAGGACCTTTACTCTTAAGGAACTTACAATCTAAGGTGAAAATGCGATATCAGCACTAATAGACAAAATATACAATATTACATGGTAAGTGCACTGGAGAGTTACAAAACAAAGTGCTTTGTGAGGTCTTAGGGGAGGGCCAAGGGGGATCAAGGAAGCTTTCTTGGAGAAGGCAGTCTGTGAGTTGGGCTTTAAAGGATGGATAGGAATTCAACAAATGAAGAAAGAGAGGGAGAACATGTCCTTTCTGCAGGCAGAGAGCGCAGCCTGGGCAAAGGCATGGTGACTAGACAGCACAGCATGTTTTCAGGATGGCAGAGAGTTGCCCACTTTGACCCAAGAATAGTAATATGAAAAAAGATCAGAAAGATCATGATGCCAGGTTGTGTAGGTCCCTGAGGCCAAGTAGAGGATTTCAAACTTTACTCATTAGTCTGTGGGGAACCACTGAAGATCTTTTGGCAGGAGAGTGGTTTAACTAGATCTATGCAAAAAGATTATCCTGACAGCAGCATGAAAGGGAGCAGAAGAAGTGGGAAAACCTGAAATGGAGGATATTGATGAGGTGTAGAGGGCTTGTTCTAGGATAGTTACAGGAGGAATAAGAGGAGGAGAGGGAGGGTTTTGTTTATGTTGTCAAGACAGGACCTGGTAACTGGTTGGATATGAGAGGTGAGGGTAAGTAAATGAGGCCGAATACCACAAAGTCAGGAATATGGGAGACCAGGTAAACATCGCTACAGACAGAAATAGAAAGGTAAGACTGTCAGATTTAGGAGGAAAAGATAATGGGCTTGTTTTTAGATGTGTTGAATTTGAGTTGCTAATGGATTTCAAGATGGAGTTGTCGAGTAAAGAGTTGGAGATAAAAGGTCTGATGCTCAGTAGAAAGGTCATTGTGGAAACATATAATCTACGTAGAGGTGTCATACATATCATTTGAATGGGGTAATATGGTTACCAGTCATATACACTTTTTTTATGCTATCCTTTGGAAAGCAACTTTGTGAAAAAAAATAATACCAGAGGTTATGGAATCCAGAGCAAGTATTCTTGCTTGGTTTGGTTAGGATTTGGAGGACTGGAAAACATCTGTGTAGAATTTGGAGAGGCTTCCTGAAGTCTTCATTTGGGTGATAGGATAGGGTGATTGGACATAGAAACCAATAGACTTTGTGCTTACCTGTTATAAATAATAAAATTAATATTATGGGTATAGTTGGTAGAGAACTGTAAGAAGTTAAGAAATTTTCCCTGACTTTAATCTGCTGAAGCAGATGGCTGAAGCCACTTTTCTAACAGAATCTCTGTATGTGACAAAACATAGTAGAGTCAGAGTTTAGCTCAGATGTTGTACTCATTATATTTAAAGAGAGTGCCTCATTAGATTATGACCATTATAGTATTTAAACTATTAAACATGCTTCTGAGTCCTTGTGTATCACTTAAGACATAGATCCAAAGGAGTTCCCAGAAATAAAATTAAACTCTGTTCAAAGAGGCTTTTACTGAATATGGTCTAAGGGCCAAGTACTTTGAAAATTAAGTTTAAATAATATTAGCTAGTGTTTTCTGATCAAAATATTCTTTGAAAATTAAATGATATTAGCTATTGCAGTTTCATAATATGTTGTGGTGGTAGCGTCTCGAAAAATTCAGAGTCAGACCACCTCTAATCTAAATATAGACATTTATCGAGATTGATTTTTCTCATGAAGCAGACTAAGTTCCAAGAGGAATCAGCAATTTCAGAGAAAGCAAGATGGATTTTTATAGGGTAAAGATGCAATTACACATCAGAAATTATGAATATTAAAAAGGCAGGAGGGGTTTGTCAAGGGATTAAGTAATGGGAGGGGTCCTTTCTGTGGTTCTGTGGTCAAACATCCTGGTCATGTTGCCCTCTGATTGGCTAGCTATTGTGGTCCTGTCTAGTCAAGGTGGATAGTTAGGTATTGTGATCCTGTCTTGGGCTAAGTGGGTGGTGTGATTGTGGTTGAGCACAAGAACACACCTGTTCAAATTTGTGAATTGGATCTGATGGCAGTGGCTGTATTGAGTCTGGGGACCTGAGGTGTCGTTGAAGTCAGATTCTGTGGTTAAATCAGGACATAACTGCTGTTTAGTGGAGCTCATATTTAAAATATTGGGACTGGGGGCAGATTTATTAGGATTCCATTATTAGCTGTTGTTTTCAGATCAAAATGTTAATTGAGGGAAGTGAAATCTGTGATCCCTTAAAATCATAATGAGCCACTGGTCTAACCTTTGAGTGTATCTCTACAGAAGGAAGTAAAATGTTTCCCCTTGATCTTTCCCATTTTGCAGAGTATGTTGAGGGTAGATTAATTTAGGCCTTTTATGATTCCAGGATTCTAATTTTTCTGCATTTTCCAGACACATACCCTTCTCTGGCCTCATTGTTAGTGGATTGGTAGTGAATTGCCCTAGCCGAAGAAGGCAGAAATGAGATAAGGTGGTGAACTCCTCCTACCTCCTGGCTCCGTGGACAGTGAACCAAATGAAGACCCAACTCCCTGGCCTTTAACCTTTGCCTTTTGCTTCTTTCCCTGTCACCACTAAACTCTTATCTGAGTCTTAGGGGGACAGAATTCTGACTAAAGTAATTCTCATTAAGGTGTGAACAAGATTGAGTATGCTGATTCAGGATATTTCAAAGGAGAACTTGTTATTAATTGCTAGCAAAATGCTAATTCATATAATGTTACCTTGATCAGCTCTCAGATTAGAAATTGAAATTGCTTTAGGTTATTTACCAAACAGAAATGTTTGGCATTTATCAATCTCCTTTGGAAAAATTAAATAAAATACTTTCAAAAATATTAATCTTTTTTTATGTCATTTGTTATGTACAGGTCCAAAAATTTACAGTTTTAATTCAGCAACTGATTCTGGTGCACCTTCAAATCTGGATAAATCTATTTTGAAAGTGAGTAGCAAATTTTTAGTATTTTAAATGAAAATTTGAGCCATTTTTAATAACTTTCCCTTCCAAAACTCATTAGCGAAATACATTAATATACTGTTTTAATTATTTGTATTGTTTAAACTTTCCTATATCAGTTCTTGACTGTGGCATTAAAGTGACACTGGATTTTCAATGTGTGTATACCAATGTAGTATACAAACTCTGGAGAATCCTACAAAGGCGGAGAGTTTTCAAGTGCTGACCCAAATCCTCATCTCCAGCCCATTAAATACTAATTACTGAGATGGTTTTGTCTGTAGCACATCATGAAGTCATTTATTGCATATTAAAGGAGTTATCTATGCTAAGGGAGATACTACCAGGAGGAAAACATTCTTGAATCCTTGAAAGGAGTACTTTCCCATGTCTTATATATATGACCCAGGGCATTCCCTGACCCCATGCGCTCAGCTCCCTCTTTAAGCCTTTCCTCAGGATCCTCAGAGAGCCTTCTATAGGCCATTGGTGACCTTAATTTGGATCTCAACCTATGATTAAGAGCCAGTGCCCTATAGCAGCCTGTATTGCCTTAGGGTTTTTTGTTGTTGTTGTTATGTTTTCTTTCCTGAAAGGATGAAAAATTTATCTGATTTCTCAATTTCAGTTATGTCTTTGACATCTAAGGCAAATTTATTGAACTAGTGGTCTAGTGGGAAAAGCCCAGAACTGAACAACTTAGGACTTGGGTGGTTCTAGGTCTAGTTACTCTGATTATTAGCTTTGTGAAGTTGAGCCTTAGTTTACTTATTTATAAAATTGTATTAATACCTTACCCTGCATAATAAGATTGTTATGAGAGTTAAATTAAATAATATTTGAAATGTGAAATAAGTGGAATGTTACAAAGCCATGATAGAGATGTAAGGAATTAAGAACTCTGGTAGAAAAGCAACACTAAATAATAATTCATTAACTATAACAAATTGGGGCAGGGGGACTAATGGTAAGTAGTAGACTAAAATGAATATTAGCAGCTGTTCTTTTCCTCAGTTTACACTGTGCTTCATTGTTTTGACATGCTTTCCTCATGGCAGAGTGGTGGGTTGGATAATGCAAGTGTTGTTATCCCCCTGTAACACATGAGAAAACTGAAATTTAAGAAAGAACAGGGGCCAGTAAGTGGCAGGGCTGACTCAGACTTATGTTTTCCAATTCCAACCCAGTCACCTTAACTGACCCTGTCATCATCTCGCTTCTGTTGCTTTGTGCTTGGGGGAATCTTAGAAAGAACTTTAGTACCTTTGTTCTACCAGACTTATAATGTGGGAAGCTGCTGATGGGAAGTGAGAGCAGCATGGTAAATGGTATTGGAATGAGTGAAGATTTTGGAAACCAGATGACTTTAAATTTTATTAAAATAATTGACTATGGCCTGATTTCTTTTTTATTTCTGCTTCATTTCTTTCAAGTCATGTCCCAGGGCCAGTTTGTATGGTTTAAAGCCCTGAAAGGTGCTGTTTTGTTGTTGTTAGGATGAGAGGATTTTCCTACCATATTTTAGATCATATTGCCATCATTTTTATCATGTGATTCTACCCCTCTTTCTATATGGTGTTACTTTTCAGTTAAAGAGTACTGTCACACACATAGTTGACTACATTAGTAACTGTTTTGTTTTTTATGTGCAAATCTGTGTTTTGTGGTGAAAGGAAGTCTACTATGTGATCTGAATTGATTTAGTTTGTTTTTCATGCACCCGTTTCTGTAACAGGTGGTAATTAACAGTAAACTGGAGCAGAGAATTATTGGAATAATCAATGAACATAAAAAGCAAAATAATGATAAAGGAATGATTTCTGGGAGACTTACTGCCAAAAAATTACAGGTATCTATAAAACTTTTGGTGTTTATCTTTCTGTAGATCGTTGTAGTGTTGCTGTTGGGTTTTTTTTTTTTTTGAACTTTTAATCTGTTGTCCTACTTAATTTGGTCCATGAAATTTTCATAGTAAAACTATAAAAATTATTTAAACCCTTTGTAAAAATTAATAACAGTTTTTAAAGAGGGAAATCTAACTGCATGTGAGAACAGAATGACATTTCTAGACTCTTGGTATTTCATGGTCATATTCATTCAGCAAAGACACTAATAGGCACTGTGGATACAAAGGTATATATGTCACTCAACTTTTTTTTCCATGAGTTTACATTCTAATTCATGGGAGGGGACATATACAGAAATAATTACATAAATCTGGGGCTGCTTGTAAAAATTCATCAAAATCCCTAGGGAGTCAGTCAACCAGCTCTGCATCAGGTACTATACTGAACTCTGAGGCTACAAAGAAAGGCAAGAAAACCTTCCATCTTCTCAAGGAGCTCTCAGTCTGGGGAGATACAAAGAAGGTGCATAGAGGATAAGTTAGAGGTAATAAACAAAGGGAAGGCTCTAGCAAGAAGGGGGATTGGGAGAGGCTTCTTGCATAAGGGAGGATTTTAGCTGAGACTTGAAGAAAGTCAGGGAAGCCTGGAGGCAGAGATGAGAAGAGAGAGTATTCCAGGCATGAGGGACAGCTAGTAAAAATGCCTGGAGTCAGGAGACAGAATATCTTATGCAAGGAATGGCAGAGAGGCCGTTGTCACAGGATCACCCAGAGTTCATAAGGGATCTGGGGTAAGGAGTGGGCAACTAAGATGTAAAAAGACTGGAAAGGTAGGAAGAAGCCAGGTTGTGAAGGACTTTGAACACTAAGCAGGGTTTTATATTTAACCCTGAAGGACATAGGAAACCACTAGAGTTTACTGAATGGGCTGTGAATGGGCAGACTTATACTTCAGTAAGATCAGTTTGATAGCTGAGTGGAGGATAGACTGTGGTTGGGAGAGATTCGAAGCAGGAAGACTACCCAGCAGGCTTTTGCACTTGTCCAGGCATGAGGTGATGAGGACCTTTACCAGTGTGGTAGCAATGTTAGAAGAGAGAAGGGGGTATATGTGAGAAATGTTATGGTGGTAGAATTGACAGATTGGATTAGGGCAGGGTATGTGACAGTGAGGAGTCAAGTATAATACCACATCTGGGTCATAAGCCTGGGTAACTGAGAGAATGGTAGGACCATTGATAATAATAGGGAAGTTTAGAAGGAGAAGGGGCAGCTAGGTGGCACAGTGGGTAGAGCACTGGCCCTGGAGTCAGGAGGACCTGAGTTCAAATCTGGCCTCAGACGAGACATTTGGCACTTATTAGCTGTGTGACCCTGGGCAAGTCACTTAACCCCAATTGCCTGGCTAAAAAAAAAAGAAGAAGAAGAGGAAGAGAGGTTTGGGGGGGAAGATAATAAGTTCCATTTTGGACATGTTAAGTTTAAGATGTCTATGGGACAGAAGTCCCATTAGGCAGTTGATGTGAGACTTGAAGGTTAGGAGAGAGGTTGGGGCTGGATAAGTAGGATCAGTAAATCGTCAGCCTAGAGATGATAATTGAATCCATGGGAGTTGATGAAATTACCAAGAAAAATAGCATATAGGGAGATGAGAAGAGGGCCTAGGACAGAGCCTTGAGGAATATTTCACAATTCACAAATTCACAACTGGGAAGTTATCTGACAGGAGAACCAAGAGAGAGTAGTGTCATGCAAACCTGGAGAAAATGATGTATCAGGGAGGAGAAGATGATCAGCAATGTCAAAGACTACAGAAAAGTCACAAAGGATGAAGAATTGGCTGAAAGGGTGATTGTTCTAAAAATTGTTCCAAAAAAAGGAGCCCAAACTTGGGAGTCTGAACATTAGCTTGGTTCCAAATGACACTGATTGTCACAAACTTTAAAAAAAATATTTTTCTGATGTGCAGAAGTGAATAAAAAACAAAAATGAAGGAAAAATTAATATTCTTTCCTCATCTGAGTTTTTCTTCATTTTTTTTCCTTTGTAGGATTTATACATGGCTCTGCAAGCATTTTCATTTAAAACGAAGGACATTGAAGAAGCTATGACAAATACTGTTTTATATGGAGGTGATCTTCATTCTGCCTTGGATTGGCTTTGTTTAAATCTTCCAGATGGTAAGTAAAGTGGCTTTGAATACGTATGGCTTTTGAGCATTTTCTGCCTATTACATGAAATTTATAACAAACTTTTCATTGGTATTTAATGGCTTATGCCCTTCAAAGGCAATCCTTTTTTTTTTTTTATGGACAGAAATTTTCCTGCTTTTTCTCTGTTTGTTTATGTAGTCGATGTAATAATGAACTATTTTACTTTTAGATACTTTAATAAAATATCCTTTAATAATAATAATAATATGTGATTTTTTAAAAAATCCTTCAATAAAACACATGCTATTTTTCTTATATCGAGTTCTAAAATACTGTTATCTTTTGTTGTCAAGTATTGGAAGTGATATTTTAAAAATAAAGAAAAGGTCAAACTTGAGATACAAAGAAATAAAATATTTTATTTATTACCTAAAGAAACTGGGAGTTCTAGTGTCCGATAGCATCTTTTTTCTTAAACTGATGGGGCATGGATCTACCACTGAATGGCCTAAAAATAGGGTTGGAAAACTAGTATGTAGAACAGTCTCATTACCAGTAGGTGTCAGTATTTGCTGCATTTTGACAGTGTTGCAATTTAGAAATATGTTTTACCTGTGACTACCAAACCGTAAGTTAAGACCTAAATAGAGGTCATTTAAAGTTACACTTTTGTTTTGAGTCCATTGTAACGTGAGTTTAGGGTGGCCCTACTGATTTTGGCCTTACTTACTAGTTGCTTTTGTGCCAGCAGTCTGTGTTTGCTTACATGGTTGCTTTCCCCTGATACCAAATGCATAAATGTAAGAGTAGTTGATTTCTCCATGTATATTTGTGTTTGTGGAGTCATCACTTTCAACCTTAATATAGAATGTTTAATTTGTATAAAATGACAGACAAAATAACAGAAGAAGCAACTGGCACACCATTATTGATTCAATGTCATTTATCTTAGAAATAAAACACATTGTGATTTAGGTTATAGGATTAGAAAAAAGCTGTTTATTAAGTTCCATATTGCCTCTAGGACATATGCCTCTTTTTGTCATTTGCAGCCCTTCACAATCTGACCCGATCTTATCTTTCCAGTCTTATTACATTTTTTACTCCCTTTGACTCACTCTATAATCTAGCTACACTAGCCTCCTGCTGTTCCTTGTACATAGTTCTTTGCATAAGCTATCAGCTGTGCCTCAAAGGCCCTCCTCCTCCTCTCTTAGCATTCCCAGAGTCTTTCAAAGTTCATTTCAAATATCGCTTCCTATCTGAGGGCTTTCCTTACCCCCCCCCCCCAGTTACTAGTACCCTGTCCTTAGATTACTAATGTATTTAATATTTATGTATGTATTTAATATTTATTCATGAATATGTGTTGTTTTCCATGATAGAATTTAACACCCTTGAAGAGAGGGCTCATTTCATTTCTGACTTTGTGTCTCTACTGCTTAGAATGTGTAAAAGCCATTTATCAAGCACCCATGTGCCAGGCATTGTAGAGAGAAGTGAAACAACCCTTGCCTTCCCTGAAGAGCTTATAGTTTATCAGGGGTGGACAGCTGTATATATGTGCAAAGTAAATGCAAGATAACTAGGGGTAGGGGGAGATGCACCAGCAATTGGGGTATCAGGAAGGTCTTCATGAATCAGTCAGAGTTGGGTGTTTGAACTGAGCTTTGAGGGAAACTGGAAATTCTGAGATGTGAAGAAAAGGAGGAAGTGTATTGGGGGGCATTGGGTACAGCCAGTGACACAAAAGCAGGGAGATGGATGGGAAGGGCATGCCACGAAAAGGAGGGCAAAAAGGCCAGTGTGGCTGAACCTAAGAATGATGTGTGTATTAAAGCTGGAAAAACAGGTTGGAGCCAAACTGTACATGTTGAACAAAGGAGTTTGTATTTGATCCTAGAGATCCCTGGACGGAACCACTGGAATTTCTTGAGCAGAGAATTTAGAAGTATCACTTTGTCAGGATGTGGAGGATAGGTAGGAAAGGGGAGAGATGAGACAGAAAGACCCAATTAGGTGGTTGCCAATTTGGTGGTTGTTACAATTATCTAGGTAAAAAGTCATGAGTTCCTAAATGAGAGTGGTGGCCATGTGAATGGAGAGAAGGGGACAGATGGTGAAATATGTTTTAGAAATATCATCAAGATGTGGTTGAATGTGTAGAGTGTGAGAGAGAACGAGAAATGGAGGTGCATTAGGATGAGTCAGGGGTTTCCAGGGTTAGGGTATAGGACTAAGGTTTTATGGCCCTTGCTTCCAGCTCAAGAGACAGACTTATTGGGGTTCAAGGATTGAGGAAGAATGTATACTAAGCACTCATTTACAATTTCATTTATTCCACACATAGCATAAGTGCCTAGCATAAGTAAAAGTACAGAACTGAGACAGGGGTAGCCAATGGGAGGAGAAAAGAGAGGCTACATGGACAGAATCTCAGCTCCACAAGGCCACTTAGTGGACGAGAGGGCATGAAGCACAAGGCTTGGGATGCTGACAGTGGGAGATGCTGCTGCTCTCTGTGTGAGGCTTAGTGGAGCACAGTGTATTCTTATGAGGTAAAGAGGGAGCCTGGGCTTCTGGGTGGCCTGATTAGAGGCACCTTAGGGCTGACTCATTTGAGTATGGGAGCTACCTCAAAGTCGACTCATTTGCATATCAGGTTTACCTGCTGCTTGTTCCCGTGGGTAAGTCACATAGCAGGGTAGTAAATGACGACTGGAGGCCTTTTTGTTTCCTGTGACCCTAGGGACCACAGCCGAAGTAAGACCATTTTGTCACGTACAACAAAGGGTAGTTCATTTGTCAAGTTTAGCTCCTGGAAGTGTAGTAGTGCCTCTGGAGAAATAGGGAAGTTTCTTTTGATTCTCTGAAGAGCTCTGTGAGGTAGATTCTGTTCTTTCCATCCTCATCTTACAGGTCAGGAAGCTGAGATTAAAAGGGTTGAATGACTTGTCCCGAATCACGTGGCTAGTTTAGTGCCTGAGGAAGGATTGAAGCTCAGGTCTCCCTGACTCCAAGCCCAGCATGGTGTCCACTCTCCCACACAGACTTGGCAAGAGGAATTTATAGGAAATTATTTTAACAGTTTTGTTTTATTTGAGCAAGGAGAAAATAATGATGCAGCTTATAAAAAGGATAACCTTAGTCCTTGAAAATAGCATGACAAGAAATGTAGGGGCAGAAAACAAAGTAATTAAAGGAATAGGAAATTTAAAAACAAATAAACAAGATTTTAAAAGAAAAAAGAGGAATGGGACAGCAGAGCATAAAGAATATTGTAAAAAACAACTCGAATGACGAAAAAATTTGAAACTGGGGCAAAGGAGAGGTGCTAAAGGGATTTAGGGGCAAAGGAAAAGGGTGAAATTTGTAGTGTTTGGGTGGAGATTAGAAAAAAGTCTGCATTAATTGAGGTGAAGAGATCCATAGCTAAAATTAAATTGAGCTGTGGCAAAGAGAAAGTTGCATTTCAGAGAAACAGTCAAAAGGATTTGGTGTATATGCAGAAAAAGAGAAATTTAAATTACATTATGTCTGCCAAGTTTTAAGAATTCTTGACTAGCAACTGCTACTCTAGAATCATTGAATTTTAGAGCTGGAAGGGAACTAGACAAGATTTAGTCCAATTCTACTTTTTTTGTTGTTGCTGTTGTTAATATGAGGAAACAGGTCCAGAAAAGTACCATGACTTGTCTGGTATCACACAGCTAGTAAGTTGTCAAATCCCATTGTGACAAAATCCACAGGGTATATACAAATTCAATAATTTTACTAGAATTTTGCAAAAATTGTTTCAAACAAATGGGTATAATGATTTTTTAATCATACAAACATTTTTGGCGTAATGGCATTTGATTTGTAGTTTTTGAGAAAAGTGAAAATTGGATGGATTTTTGAGAGGTGATGACCGACCCTAGTTTGAAATATATAAAGAATAGATTTTTTTTTCCATCTCATAGCTTCAGGGACTTCTTTGTATATGTAATTTTGTTTTGTTTTGCATTAATTGCTTTCCTTTTCAAGATTCCCTTCCTGAAGGATTTAGTCAAGAGTTTGAAGAACAACAGCCCAAAAGCCGGCCAAAATTTCAGTCTCCTCAAACACGGGCTATGACTCCACCTCCTCAGCCACCTGGTACTAAAAAAAGGGAAGATGAGCCTGAAGTTAAGGTAACTTTAGAAATTAACAATTTAAACTTGTAAAAAAAAAAAAGACAAATTTATGTGCATTATAACTATTTGCAATAGAAACCAAATCTTGAATGGTTTTTACTTTTTTCTTTTTAATGTCTCTTTCCTTGCCTCCCTTTCTTCCCTCTTCCCCCAAGCTGCTCCCCAACACGTCTCTAACCTGTGGTACAACGGAAATAGTCACCCACTTCTTCATGTGTATGGATTTGGATAAGTTTGTTCATTTCTCTGGGACATGGTTTATTCATCTGTAAAGAGATTGGACTAAATGACCTCTAAAGTCCCGTCTAGTTCTAAATCTATGTTCCTATACTCCTACTTTTGATTTTCCCAAAACTTGGAATTCTCAGGGAAATGTTAAGTTGGATTACCATTTGGTGAAACCATGACTCAGTACAGCCATTTTGGAAAACAGTTTGGAATTATGTAAATAATGACTAAAACGTCCACACCCATTGATCTACGGCTCCTTCCCTCAAGGAGGTCATTAATAAGAAGAAGGTCTCCATAAATACCAAAATATTTATAGCAACATTTTTTTGGCAATAGCAAAGAATTGAAAAAGTAGATGCTCATTGATTGAGGAATGGCTAAACAAATTGTGGTACGTCAATGTAGTGGAATATTTCTGTGCTATAAGGGACAGGTGTGTTGAATACAGAGAAGCATAGAAGGATTTGCATGATCTAATGCAAAACAGTACTCAGAAAACTATGCACAGTGAGTACAACAATGTAAATGGAAACAACAACTACAAATACTGAAAAGCAGTGTTGTAGAATTACAAAGAATAGTACTGGCTCCAAAGAAAAGACATGAGATGATGTCCACCCCATTCCTTTGCAGAGATGGGGGAAGTCCGTCAGGTGTGGAACATTGCATATATTTTTCAGACTTTTTAGATGCATTGATCAGTTTTGCAGATTTTTTTTTAAAGAATTATTTAATATGTGCTATGTCTCTCTGGGAAAGGGCAGGGGGAGAAATTCTGATAGTATAAAAAAGATATCAGTAAAAATGTGTATTTTTAAAGTTCAATTTACATTTGTTGAGCCTCGGACACTTCATGTCTTTTAAATTTTATTTGTTAAATCAAGAAATTATCACTTTTAAATTTGATTTCCTTTCCTTATGTTGATATTATAAAGATTTTTCACCTCTAATCCTCATTTTTCTGATATTTACTCTCTCTTTCTAGCCAAAAAATGTAGAAAAGGACAAAGAGGTGAATATGAAAGAATGGATTTTGCGGTATGCTGAACAGCAGAGTCAAGAAGAAAAGACTGAGAATTCTAAAAGTTTAGAAGAAGAGGAAAAATTTGACCCTGTAAGTTAGAGATTTGTAACATGTCTTATTTTGAAGGATAATCAATTGACAAATATTTGAGTGATTACTGTATATAAAGCTCCATGCTAAATCCTTTGGGGAAATGGAAAACAATATCAGAGATATCCCTGCCCTTGGAGTGCTTCTGTTTTATCCACATAGCTATCCTACGAAAGATTGCTTAAAATACAAAGTTGTATATTGATACCATAGGAGCTCAGAGAAGGAAAAGAACACTTCTGCTGGAATGGTTAGAGACAACTTAGCAGGTAATAAGAATTTAGCTTGTCTGAGTAGAGAGAATGATAAAAACAAAGATTCAGAGACAGGGCTATATGTGTATTATCTTTCAAGCACACTAAATAGATCAGTTTATTGGAAGGTTTGTGTTCAGAAAATGACGTTTGAAATGTCCGTTGTAATAAGATATGCTTAGCTTTGAAGGACAGGTCAGCAGTTTAGAATTTCTGTTGTATACTGTTGAGAGCTCTTGGAGGTTTTTGAGCAGAGAAAAATGGTGTTTCAGAAATAACAATCTGTTAGCATCATTAGATTGGTGAGCTGAGAGACTATCGTTAAGGAAGTTGTTGGTAGTCCCCGTGGGAATTAAGCACCTGATCTGTTGTTCTGACAGTGAGAATGGAGAGACACAGAGAGAGATGGATGGGAAACCTAGAGAAGCAGAAATCAAGACGGGCTGCCTGTCTTGTCCTACAGAGTGTGTGTTGGGGGTGAAGACCTAGGGGTTCAGAGATTGAGGGTAACATTGACAAATTAGGAAGTCAGGACACGGAACCACTACTGAAAGGAAGTTGATGAATTTTGTTTTAGATATTAAATTTGTTATAAAATTGTCTAAGTTGTTGGAGAAATGGTATTAGAACTGATTGCCTCGTCTTCTCTCCCTTTCAAGGGAGTCATGTCAGATTGTAGAGCATTCTTATTTAGTATAAGTGAGAGAGAACGAATACTTAGAATTTAAACCTTGTGAGAGCTTCCCCTTTGGGTAGATTTGAGGCACAGGCCGCTCTTAGGGAGAAGCAGGTAGGAATAGTCACTGAGGAGCTCCTGATTTTTGTGAGGGTGGGTTGTTTGGGGGCAGCTGCCTCAAAGATATTGTAAATGAAATCCACGTAAATGGGACTAGTGGTTGGACTAGATGACCTATGAATGTCCTTTCCAGCTTTACAATTCTATGATGGACTTTTTGGGGAAGGATAATAGGGCTAAATGGGATTGTTTTGCTTTGATTAAACCTAGTAAGGAGGCAGTGTGGTCTGCTCTAGAGAGTTGGTCTTGGAGTCAAGAAGAGCTGGATTCACATCTTGCCTCTGACACTGTGTGACTCACTTCACCCTTCTAAGCCTCGATGTCTTTATCTGTAAAATGGGACGATACCTATAGAGCTGACCTTGTAAGGTTGTTATGAAGCTTAAATTTAATAATGTTTTGGAAACTTGTGAGTGTTTCATATTTATAAATTACTAGTGTTAGTAAGTAGTAAAGCTTCATTTAATCAATCTCAGTGATAGGTGAAGTATTCCACATAAATTTTCCAGTTAACTGAAATTCCTTTAGCACCAAAAAACTTTTTGTTTTGCCTTGCCAATAAATAGTGCTATCTTCCCTGTTGCAAGGCAAACCAGACCAGAGACCAAAATGTAGAGGTACCTCTTCCCCCTTCACAGCCATCCCTTTGGAGACCTGTAGGGATCTCCAGGTGACCTCTAGCCTCATTTTTAGCATGGCTTATAGGAAGCACTTCATCTTCTTGACAATGCCAGCAGCCTTCTGCTAGGATTTCTGCAATTTCAACCTTTTTGTGGAAGCCCCCTCAGTTTTCCTGACATTTCTGGACCCTGTACTACCACATAGTGAACTGGAGACTGAAGCTATAGGACATTATCTTTCACACCAACTAGAATATCTGTTTGGTGACCTACAGAGCTTTCTGGAGAGTCTTGAATTGTTGTCCTGCTATCTAACTATCACAGACCTCATCATATCTGACCCAAAGCCCCCATAGACTACCAGTGTCATGAAGCTGGATCTATCTCTAGGACAGTAGCCTAGCAGGTAGCCTCAGCCACATTGATGAATCTAAGTGGTAGAGAATAAGCTTGAGGACACCCACCTTTAGGATATTCTGCCCTCTCTGTCTGCATCATCCTCTCTTAACTCCCTCCTTTCTCCATCTATGTGATTGCCCCCAATCTAGCAAGGGACTGAAGGTTCTGCAGTTGCAATACCATTACATACTGCCCTACCCTGGTTCTCTCCTCCATCTCCCAGAAGTTCTCCCCCTGCTGCCTTAAATGAACCAGTCCACAGGCTAGCCTCCCTTTAAGTGTACTCGTTTCCCTGCGTTTAACCCTTAACCTAGCCCAGGCCTCCATTGTCTATTACCTCCCGGTGGTCTCCAGATACTTCCCACCCTTGATCCTATCTAGACCCCATTCTACCTCCCAGTCATTTCCATCTAGATCCTCCCTAGACCTCTTCTCTCAGATGTCTCCTCCAGTCACCCTAAACTGCTTGGCTACTCCTGGATCCCTCCCACAGTCTTTCTGTGTATAAGATTCATCTTGTCTCCATTAAGGTGCTTAGAGTCCTTAAGAGTCTAGCTGAGGGCTCAGATTCTTTTAAATCTGGCCCACTTGTATTAGCAATACAAATGCTCAGATTCCTTAAGAGTCTGGCCAATATGGCAGATCTTTAATAAACCTTGTCTTTGGCTGAAAGAAGGCTTGGTTGGGTCGAATTCATTCGTCTTTTGTTCTCAATATTTTGGGGTCCCAGCGCCCCTGAACCTCAACAATAGTAGATTAGTCACCTGGAGACCAGGTGATTTAGAGGGCATGAGACTTCTAATGGCCACAGATATGATAGGCATCTAACCCTCATCCAGAGTTCCTTCCTTCAAGAGCACTTGTGCATAAGTCATATCTCCACATAAAATGGAGAAAACTTCCCTGGGCAATGATAGTACTTTCCACCTCCTCCCTATTTGGGATGTAAGGTCCCTCAGCACCAGAGAATAGCAGCTGACTGCCCTGTTTCATTGTTTTGGATAATACTGAATCCTTCCAGGTTAACCCAGCCTGCTATGTACTCTGAGTTCAAGAATCTAGGGTATGGAGAATACAGTAACTGAAGCAGTTGTCTCTAATCCTCTTGTATCCTTATACTAAACTTTGCCTGAAACTATAAATACAAGTGCTTTGAATGGTCTCTTCTTTAATCTCTAAACTTGATTGTACAGACAAATCATTTCACAATCTAAAAGAAGTACATAGATGAGAAATCTCAACTACATGAGAAATCTCAACTACAAGGGTGAAATGATTTTCTTGGGAAACACCCTATGACAGTGCCTTGATAATCTTCAGATTCTCTTCCAGCTTTGATGTTATGATCCCGCTCTGTGACAGAATTAGTATTGCGAGTCTTAGGCTTAGACTTTGTCTGCCATTATACTTTGCCCCTTCAGACCCTTTATTTTGCAGATGAAGAAGTAGCCTCAGGAGAAGTGAATGTAGATAAACTAGTTAAATCTTGCTAATTTCTATATTAACTTCCTACTGATCCTCTCATTTGAAACAGAATGAAAGATACTTACACCTTGCAGCAAAGCTTCAAGATGCAAAGGAACAGGCAGCTTCCTCTAAGCTAGAAAAAAACAAGCAAGGCCAGAAGGAGGCACAAGAAAAAATAAGGAAATACCAGAGGGGTGAGTCCTTTCAAATTGCTTTGCTGTAAGCTTTTATTTAATTATTTCTTCTTTTGCTGTTCTAGCTTGGGAATTGTCTCAGTCTGATGTTTCTATTCGTACCTTATTGTTTCTAGTACAGAATGCCTTCCCATTTCCAAGGGATAGGTTCTGTAAATCCCTGTGAATAAACAGCTTCTCAGTTATTTGTTCCCAACATAAAATGCTTCAGATAATAGCCCACTTGTGTTCCTTTTTTCCAGTGTTTTTTTAAAATATTCTGATTGCAAGGAAGATGATTAATTTAATGAATGATGGCATATCTAATCAGACCGCAACAGAAGGCAGCAGATATTCGAACTTCATAAAAATAAGGAGATACTAGATATTAGCAGGAGGGTCAGGAGGGAGAAATAAATGAGGGGAAACCATGTTGAACCAAATGGAGAATATAAGCAGAGGAGATGGAAGGTTGTATTTTTGTTTTTAAGGGCAGGAAGAAGGGTCATCCCTAGTATTTATAGCAAAGGATCTTGCCACAAGGGGGCCTTAGGTTCTTCAAGAGACCCATCACTTAAGGTTCTAGACTTTGCCAAATCACAAATGGATGAAAATAAAAACATTGACTGATCGTCATCGTTTCTTAAGACAATGTGTTTTTGGCTAGGTAATGGGGTTAAGTGACTTGTCCAGGGTCACACAGCTAGTGAGTGTCAAATGTCTGAGGCCGGATTTGAATTCAGGTCCTCCCGACTCCAAGGCCAGAGCTCTATCTATCCACTGTGCCACCTAGCTGCCCTTCTTAAGAGAAATTTCCAAAAATTGTTTTACCAACCTAAAGTAATTTACTGAACATGATAGGAGAGGACAAAAGAGCTCAGCACATACTTCATCCAGCAAACATTTGATTTCCAATGTGATAACAATACAAATTAAAAAAGCAGCAATCCTTGGCCTCATGGAACATATAGTCTGCTGGGATGTAGTAGAACATGTACATATAGAAGTAAATAGAAAGTAATTTACAGATGGAAGAGAAAGAGAACACTAATGACTGAGAGACTCAGGGAAGGCCTCGATGGCACTTAAGCTGAACCTTAACGGTGTATTAGAATGCCAAGAGGCAGAGGTGGAAAAGGGAGACCATTCCAGGGGTGGGTTGTAGCCCGCTCAAAGACACAGAGGTGGGTAATAGAGTGATGTGTAACGAGAACAAGTAGTCCAGTTTGTCTGGAATGAAGAATAGAGTAAAATTGGTCTAAAAAGATGAGCTGGAGGAAGAGTTTTAATGGGCAGACAGAGGAGTTTGTTTTTTGTCTTGGAGGGACTAGGAAGCCACTGAAGCTTCTTGTATAGGGTAGTGACATGTGCATTAGGAATATCAGTTTGGTAACTGCGTGTGAAATGGATTGAATAGAGGAGAGATTAGATTAAGAAAAGCCAAATTGGGAGGTTTTATAATAATCTAGTTAGGAGGTAAGAGCTTGAACTAGGGTGGACGTTGTGTGAGATGAGAGAAGACAGTATTGAGAGATGTTGTGGAGTAGAATCAGCAAGATTTGGCTATGTGGGGATGAGAGAGAGAAAAACAGAGTTTGCAGACTTGGGTAACTGGAAAAATAGTGATACCTTCAATAGAAATAAGAAAGTTTGGAAGAGGGGTAAGTTTTGAGTTGTTGGAGGTGATAGGGGAAGGAATGAGTTCAATTTTAGTTATATAGAGTTTGAGATGTCTATAGGACACCTTGTTAGACATGTCCAACTGGCTGTTGATGAATTTTAGTGAGACCTTGTTCCAGAGCTGAGAAGTGTACCATGATTAGGATAAGAGATTTTTGGGAAACTAACACCAGGTCTCAACTTCCTCTGAATTATTTGTCTTTGACTCTTCACAGAATGTTAAAATTGTATTTTGTTGTTAAAATGAAGTTTTTTAAAAGTCCTGCACAGTGCCAACTTACAGTCAAACTTTGTCCAATTTAGTAACATCTGTTATTGTGAATAACACTATTCCATCATTGATTTGGCAAGTCAGTGTTTACCATTTGCAGATGAGATAATAAATGTTGACAGGCACTACTTTCTCAGGGTGAATTCCACAGCTGAATAACAATTAAAAAAAACCCAACTTTGATATGCTTAGTTAGATGAACATATGCACGTACAAAAATTTATTGAGAACTGTTGTAGCTCAAAGATGATTTGGGGAGATCCCCAAATCATCTTTCTGATCTT
This sequence comes from Vombatus ursinus, assembly GCF_900497805.2. Classification (NCBI taxonomy): domain Eukaryota; kingdom Metazoa; phylum Chordata; class Mammalia; order Diprotodontia; family Vombatidae; genus Vombatus; species Vombatus ursinus. The sequence continues at coordinate 21,944,416 of NW_020954550.1, forward strand.
TCTGGCCTGCCTAGTGCAGGCTCACAGGTAATGTTTTATACTAGTCAGATTCATGAATTGGATAAACTGTTAAGCCAAAATATAATGTAAAACCACTATTAAGTATCTACTTTGTAGGAGGTACACTTTTCAAGACTCTACATGTGGTACTTTCTTATGGGAGGTAAGTCTGTTTAGGAGACCAAATTATTAAACCTTATAAGGTTGCTTGGTCTTCAGGAAATTCAAAGAATTGGATGTTCTTAAGGGATATTTCCTTTAAGCTAGAGTAGTTTAGTGAATTACCTCATAATGCTCATGAGTATTCCTATATGAAAAAATGGTTATCTAGAATCAGAGTACTCTCCCTGTAGATATACAGGGTAAACACTAACTGATTGTTGCTCTGGATCTTTCTAGGTTCTAGGTTCCATACAGACTTCTGACCTAGTTTTAAGACCAGTGTTACCTGGGATGTATAATACAATATAGTTGAGTTGATTACAGTTTTTATTGGTTGCATTTTTAACTTCTTGAAAGTGTTTTGGGATACACTTTAGTCTCTTTAAATTTGTTTCTTGATGGGAGTGACATCATCTTGGGAATACCACTGGAATTGGAGGCTTTGTTATCGTGGGCAAGTCACTTAACCACACTGAGCCTTAGTTTCCCCATGATTAAAATGGAGATGATAATACTTGTTACAAGGTAATAGAATGTTATATAAATGTGAACTGTTGCTATTTATTGTATTTGGAAGATACCCAAGCCTCACAAATAACTCATTAACAAAATATCTTAGAGTGGGTTGCTTCTGCAATTAATTGTGTCTGTTCTGGCTGGGCCTGACTCAGTACAATCTCCTGTTAGTTTAGGGTCAATATTAGAACAAAATGAGACACTCATAGCAAATTTACTTAACCACAGTGAACCACAGCTGTTCATAAGAATAGACGCTTGAGAAGCCCTTGAGTTGACTCAGTTGAGCAAAACTTCAATCACAATCTACCAGCCAAGCGTCTGAGAGTCACTTCAGCCCCTCTGGCTGCTTTGTGCTCAGGAAATGAAGTGATGTCAACAGTAGGACTAGACCCCTGAGTCCCCTGAACCAACCAAGTTTCAAGGAATGAATACTAGAACTTAAATGAGATGGGGGGTGGGGGGATTTACGATATTGCTCATCTTGCAATATCCATTTTATTCATTCTTATTAGCTTCAGTTTAAAGAGTTCCATTTAATGACCTTTTCCCTCTTTGGGACTGTAACCTCTTATGCAAGGATTGTAGAATTAAAAAAAAAATTTTTGTTCATATTTGTATTAGCCTCTCATCTGTAAGCAGTAAACAAATTTGTATGACATGACTCAAAATAAAGCTATGCTCTCCATAATTTGATCTTGGATTAAATATTCCCAGGCTGCCACACGGTTGTGGCTGTCTTTTATTGCCTTGCTTCTCCTTGATGACATTAGGACTACTGATTATTTGGAAAGCTGCTCTTCCTTTCACGGTGTATCTTTGATGTCATGCTGTTTAAGTGGTTTTTGCTTATCTCCTCTGCTGTGGTTGTCTGTTCTCTTTTGTCACTTCTCTTATTTGTCAGTGAATCTGTTAACTGAAAGAAAGTTTATACCACAATTGGGTATAAAGTCTTGGGCTTTGAGTTTGGAAGGGAATTTAGAAAACTCATTTTATAAATGAATAAATTGAGGCCTAGAGAGGTAAAGTGATCTATCCAAGGTTACAGCAATAGAAAATAGCAGAGCTAGGATTTTAACCCAGGTTTCCTAGTGCTGTCTTATCAAAAAATTTATTCATTGTCTTCTCTCTTTACTACTACTTATCCCTTGCTTTTTGGTTTTGATACAGATGAGGCTTGGCTTTTGTCATCATCAACAGTGAACTGTCCTTCCTTCTTTGGTAAAGACCACCTCACTTCCTCTGTACTCTTTATTCTTCAGCTGTGGTTGACCATTTTCATCACTGTTTGAAGACTTTTTACATTACTTCCAGGTTCTCAGCTGTTTCATACAGTTGAGGTTGGTGTTAGACTAATCACCAAATAAATTGAATATTAACTGTGCCATTTCTGGAAAATCATGACAAATATATGAAACTCTTAACATTTCAGTTTTCTTTTATAGAAATGGAAACTTTAGAAGATTATCCTGTGTTCAATCCAACCATAAAGATTTCCCAGTCACAGAATGAAAAAAAAAAGCCATCACTGGCTGCTGAAGGGGAAGGAACTTTGAACTTGAATTTATTTGAAAACTCTATGGTTGTAGAAGAAGAAAAAGGTAACCGAGTTGATCTTTGTGTGTGACTTGCAAAATGGTAATGAAATGTTCGAAATTTTCTGTCATGAGACAGTATTTTCAACTGATTAACTATCATGAGTCAGATTGCAATTTTGAATTTTATTTTATTCCATGTCAGTTGCCTCTAATGAACTTCAGCCTTACAAAAATGCTGACTCTTATACTTAATTGTCAAATAGAAGCCATTTTTGTACATAATCTATCAAACTTAGTTCTTAAGCAGAAAAATCCAGCTTATAAATCTAGAAAATAATGCTTCCTGGATTTATACTCTTTTTGGACATAGCCAGTCTTTTACAAGAATACATAGATTTCTTAAGGCCTCAGAAACAAACTTGAAAGGTTAATTTCTGAATTTTCTCATTTCTGCTTCATAGCTGGCAAGATATTTTATTAAATCATTTCCCACATTTACCCATTTAATTATCAGAACTGTTCTTTTTATCTCTTTGTCCTTCCTACTACTTTAAAAAGTGCCATTCCTAAAAATGAGGCATACGTGATACTTTGTAGATCATAGATTTATAGAGCTAGAAGAAGTATTAGAGCTCATATTATAGTCCAACCCCTTTATTCTACATATGAGCAAACTGAGACACAGAGGTTAAGGAACTTACTGGAGGCCATACTATTAGTAAGTTGCAGAGTCAGAATTTGAATCCATGCTTTCTGACTCAAAATCCAACATTCCTTATCCTGCATCATGTGATTCAAGAGATTTTTTCTGCTGCCACTTGATTCTAAGTTAAATTGCTTGTGTGCCATTTTAGCAAAAAAGAAAGATCCTCGTGATGTGAGAAATTTTGACTACACTGCTCGAAGTTGGACTGGCAAATCTCCCAAACAGTTTCTTATTGATTGGGTCAGGAAAAATCTTCCCAAGAGTCCGAATCCTTCCTTTGAAAAGATTGCAGTTGGTAAATACTGGAAATGTAGGTATGTATTTCTGGAGAGCTGAATGAATAGTTTTTAAAATGCAAATTTATAATATTGATTTCCCATGAACTGGACATTTGGAAAGATCTTTAAGTTGATATTATAGATAGATAAAGTTCACAAGTTTTATCTGACTTGTAGACATTTTTTATGTAAAGTAAATTTACATTGAATATTGATTGATAGGAAAGTTTACTTCATCAATTTTGTAAACACATTGTGTTCTACTTTAAAGAGTAAAAGTAGTTAAATCTGAAGATGATGTGTTGGTGGTATGTCCTACAATTCTGACAGAGGATGGCATGCAAGCTCAGCACCTGGGAGCGACTCTGGCTCTTTATCGTTTAGTAAAAGGGCAGGTGAGACTTCCTTTCTTCTCAAAGATCCCTAGTTATTACATTAATGTGTTGTGCATTCTATAGCTGGCCTATATTTGATGATTTTTTTTTGCTAGGTTGTCTTACGTTGTGCTGAGAAATCAGAGTCACCAACATATTACAGTGACTTATCAGTTTAGGATTTTATTGGAGTGATACTTGATTTCATAAGTCATTTGGGGGTATTGGTTCCTTTTTCTGAGTTTTAGGTTAGATTAAATGCAAACTTCCTGTTCATAAATAGATTAAAACAAAACATTAGAGAAGAAAACTTAAAAATTATTAATTCTCCTCCTCAGCTTGCCTCTAAAAAGAAGAAACGATTGGATTGTCAAAACATTATATTATAATAATAGTATTTTATCTTTGAAAAGGAAGATTCTAAAACATTAATTTGAAATCTACATCACCACTGGGCCAAGCAATGGGACTTCAACCAGTAGTTTTAATCCTAGGTCTGCAATCCTAGGTCAACAATAAACAGTATTGTTGAAAGAAACTTAAGTTTATAGTTTTCTTCAACTATGAAACAGCAGTTATGTATCTGGACAGCTTCATAGAGTTGACAGGAATAATTATCAACAGAAGCATAGGATACTATATTAGAACTTTACTCTTTTAAATAATTGTGTATGAGTGATCCATCTTTAACTCTATTTACAGTGATTTATTTCTGAATATACCAAAAAGATTCATTATAAGATATCTATAACGCTATCTAGTAGTCCATGTGCTAGGTGAACTAAATAGTTAATTCTTAGTGTATTTGAAAAGGATTGTGGATTTAGGGCTGAAAGGACCCTTAGAAATCCTGCAGTCTAATACCTGTCTTTTATACATAAGGAAACTAAAACCCAGAGAAATCAAGCATTATCCTTAACCCATCCTGTCACCCAAGGTCACTCAGCCAGTAGTAAAGCTAGGAATTTAATCAATCAACAAACATGTATTAAGTTCGTACTGTGTTCTAGGCGGCCTAATAAGCAACGAGGACACAAATACAAAGAATGAAACAGTTCTATTGGGGAAGATATTAAGTACATAAAAAGTATGGGTAAAATAAATGTAAAGAAAATAAACATGAAGTGATTAAACATAAGGTAGTTTGAGAGAGAAGGCACAAGAAATTGGCGAAATCAGGAAAGACCTCCTAGAGAAAGTGGTGCTGACTGAACTGCCTCAGGAAGAGAGGAGTTTAATGAGAAGTGGAGGCAAGATGTGGGAGATGGAATGCCACGTGTGAGGAACAGCAGGAATGCCATTGGGCCAGATAGTAGAGTATGGGAAGGGGAGGAATGTATACTCTTGGAAATAGAGACTGAGATCAGGTTGTAATGGGCTCCAAGTGCCAAATAGAGGAGGTGGGTAATAGGGAGCCACTGGAATTTTTGTTTTTGTTTTTGTTTTTTAGGCAATTGGGGTTAAGTGACTTGTCCAAGGTCACACAGCTAATAAGTGTCAAGTGTTTGGTCTGAGGCCGGATCTGAACTCAGGTCCTCCTGACTTCAGGGAGCTCTGTCCACTGCGCCACCTAGCTGCCCCACCACTGGAGTTTTTTGAACAGAGAGATGACATGGTCAGACCTGTGCTTTCGGAATATTTCTCTGACAGATTTGTGGAGAGTGAATCAGATAGGAGAAAGACTTCACAAAGAGACTAATCGGGAAGGTCATGGCAGCAGTCCAAGAATGAAGTGATACAGGCTGAACTGGGGTGGTGGCAGTGTGTGAGTACAGAGAAAGATATGGATGCAAAAGGTGCTTTAAGGGCTGTCAGGCACAGATAGGTGGTTCAGTGGGTAGAGCACTTGGGTTAGGAAGGCCTGAGTTAAAATCTGGCCTCAGACACTTATTAGCTATGTGACCCTGGGCCTCTGTGGATCCCGTGACTCTGTTTGCCTCAGTTTCCTCAACTGTAAAATGGAGAAAATAATAGGGTTGTTGTGAGGATCAGATGAAATATTTATAAAGTGCTTAGCACTTAGTAGGTACTTAATAAATACTTTCCTTCCCTCCCTATAGAGATAGAATCAGCAAGATTTGGCAACTAAGAAAAGGGTGATTCAGGAATTAAGTATGGTTCTAAGGCTGTGAAATTAGATGACTAAAAGCATGGCATCTTCCTTGACAGGATTAGGCAGGTTTAAAAAACAGGTGGGTTTTGGGGAAAAATGTGTTCTATTTTAGGCAGGATAAATTTAAGATGCCTCTGAAGCATACAGTTGTAGATATTCCTTAGGCAGTTGGTGATACAGTACCAGAGCTCAGGGAGACAAGAGTTAAAGATTTGGAGATGTGGAAACAATGTCCAAGGAGTCCATTAGAGGACTAGGGCAGGTCCAGGTAGTCTAAGTCTTTAAAAGCTAAATAGGGTGGGGTGTGGAGGGCAGCTGGGTGGCACAGTGGATAGAGTACCAGCCCTGGAGTCCGGAGGACCTGAGTTCAAATATGACCTCAGACACATAACACTCACTGTGACTCTGGGCAGGTCACTTAACCCCAATTGCCTCACCAGAAGAAACAAAAGGGAAAAAAAAAGCTAAACAGTTTATATTTTGTCCTAGAAGCAATAGGGAGCCAATTTGGTTGAATAGGGGAATCACCTGGTCTGATCTTCACTCAGGGAAAATTCCCCTAGCAGTATTGTGTGGGATGGACTGGAGTGCCAAGACACGAGTCGAGGGAGCAGTTGGGGCTGCTGTAATAATCAGGGTGAGAGGTGATGAGGAATTGGGATGGTCACTGTGTGAGGGAAGAGAAGGGGCAGATGCAGAAGATGTCGTGCAGGTATAAATGGCAAGATTTGACAGCTGGTTGGATATGTGAGGAGAAGAGAGAGTTAGCATTTCTGATTCTAGAACTAGCCCTTTTTCTACTGGGCGAGGCTGCTAATGGAGCCTCTGGGAGCTGAGGGGGACACCATGAGAGGTTATGGAGATGAGGGCGAGCACACAGGCTGCTTTAGAGAACAGGCTGTGAGTGATAGTGCAGCATCGGACAGAGAAGGGATGATCAGAGGGCAGGAGGAAAATCAAGACAGTGGTGTTTCCAAAGCCCCAAGAGGTGGGGGGACTACCCATGAGGAAGGAGGGGTGGGATCAGTGGTGACGGGTGCTATGTGAATGGAGAAAGGTGAGGATACCACCAGGTCCAGCAATTAAAACTTATATATACACTTATATAAAAGTTATACACTGATGTTGGGCTGCTTTATCCTGTGGTCCCTAAAGGTTTTGTCTGGAGTTATTTCATACAGGGCTTGCTTTTTTTTTTTTAAATTATACATTTTAAGTGTGAACTGCTTGAATCAGAGGATGATTTCCTGGTTGTTTGGTCTGTTTTTTTAAGTGCACTGGAAAGGGACGAGATAGCAAGACTTGAACTGTAGACCACTAGAGGATCTGGTGTGTTCTCCACATTTTGGTGACTTTTAAAAAAGGTTCCTCAAAAGAACAGGCTCATATGGTGTCATTTTTCTCCTTAGTCTATCCATCAGTTGCTTCCTCCCACTTATCGAGATGTTTGGTTGGAATGGAGTGAAGCAGAAAAGAAAAAGGAAGAACTGAATAAAATGGAAACCAATAAGCCTCGTGATCATTTTATTGCCAAGCTGCTTGATAAACTAAAGCAGCAGCAGCAGCAGCAGCAACAGCAACAGTTGGAAAATAGAAAAGATATTTCTGATGATCCTGAGGAATCCTGGGAAAATTTAGTTACTGATGAGGATTTTACTGCACTCTCTCTGGAAACTTCCAACATAGAAGATTTGGAACCTGTCAGAAACCTTTTTAGAAAGTTGCAAAGCACCCCCAAGTACCAGAAGCTATTAAAGGAGAGGCAGCAGTTACCTGTGTTCAAGCACAGGAATTCAATTGTTGAAACTCTCAAAAGACATCGAGTAGTGGTCGTGGCCGGTGAAACAGGAAGTGGCAAAAGCACCCAAGTGCCCCATTTTCTTTTGGAGGACTTGCTGCTTAATGAATGGGGGTCAGGCAAATGTCACATCGTGTGCACACAGCCCCGAAGAATCTCAGCAGTGAGCTTAGCCACTAGAGTGTGTGAAGAATTGGGCTGTGAAAATGGGCCTGGTGGAAAGGTAAGGGGTGCTGCCTCCATTACAGTACTTACTCCCCCCCCCCCAACTCCAGGAGCCTAATGAGTCTTATTACCCAAACTTACTCATTAATTCATTTGGAAAACAATTATTAAGCCCTGAAGCACTGAGTTGAGTGCCAGGAGTCATATAAAAATTAGATAAGACAAGGTGTCCTGGACTTTAAAGCCTGTTAGAGGGATAAGACAGCTTTTGGTGATTCCATGGGGCAACTGGGTGGTGCACTGGGGAGAGTGCCAGGCCTGGAGTTGGGAAGACCCGAGTTCAAATCCAGCCCCAGACACTTCTAGTTGTGTGACTCTGGGCAAGTCTGCTGTCTGGCTCAGTTTGCTCAGCTATAAAGTGGGGATAATAACAGCAAGGTTGTTGTAAGGATCAAATGAGGTCATATTTTAAAAATACTTAGCACAGTGCCTGGCACACGTTGTGCTTATTTCTTTCTTTTCTTACCTCCCTCCCTTTCTTCCTTTCAGATCACATGTCCAAACGTTTTTTAATTTAGATGAGGCAATAATGTTATTGTCCTGAATATACTACCAAAGCAGCTGGGTTATATTTTGGATAGAGTGCTAGACTTTGAGTGAGGAAGACCTGAATTTGAATCTTGCCTTAGACACCTACAAGCTGAGTGACTTACATAGATCACTTAGCTAGCAGGTTTTCTCAGCCTCAGGTTGCTCATCTGTAAAATGGGGATAATAATAGCACTACCTCACAGAGTTGTTATGAGATCGAAGGAGATATTATATATAAAATGCTTTGCAAACTTTAAAGCACTATATAAATGTTAGCTATTCTGTATCTCAGAGTCAAAAATCATCTAGCTTGACTTGAACCTTTATGGACATGCTCTCTCTGATGAACCTAGTTGAATAAAATCATTCAGCCTTTGCTTGAAGACTTCCAATGTTGAAGGGTTCACTTCCTCCAGAGGTAGCCCATTCTACTTTTGGGGAGCTCTAATTAATAGAGGTATTCCTTATATCAGACCGAAGTCTACCCCTTCCCTTCATTTTTCCTCTGTTTACTCTCTGAGACAGCAGAGCACATCTGAACATTAGCTACATGAGTCTTTTACATATTTGAAGGCAAGTTTTTGTTTTCCCTTCTCTAGGCTGAGTTTCCCTAGTTACCTCAGTTAGTCCCTAGGTGATCTCTTTATCACTCCCCTCTGAAAATGTTCCAGTTTGCCAACATCCTTCCTAAAATGAGGCACCCAGGATTCTCCAAACAACATTACATTTCTCACGTGCAGAGGGTGAAAAAACCATGTTGCTTTCAAGTAATGCTTAAATATACAAACAAATTAGCAAAAGGAAAACACAAGTGTTGTTGCTGCATTGATCCAGTTACGTCCAACTCTTTGTGACCCTGTGGACCACACGTAGCACTCCAGGCTCTTCTATCCTCCATTATCTCATAAAGTCTGTTCAAGCTCATGTTAGTTGCTTCCATGACACTATTTATCCATCTTATCCTCTTCCCTACCCTTCTCCTTTTGCCTTCAGTCTTTCTCAACATCACTTTTCCTGTGAGTCCTGTCTTCTCATTATGTGGCCAAAGTATTTAAGCTTCAGCTCCAGCATTTGTCCTTCCGGTGAATTCTTTAAGGATTGACTGATTTGCTTCTTGCTGTCCTAGGAACACTCGAAAGTCTTCTCTAGCAACACAATTCAAAAGCATTGATTCTGTGGCACTTAATTTTCATTATAATCCAATTCTCACAGCTCCATGTTACTACTGGAAAAAGCATAGCTTTGCCCATACAGACCTTTGTCGGCAAGGTGATGTCTCAGCTTTTTAGTATGCTGTCCAAATTTGCCATAGCTTTCCTTCCAAGGAGCAAGCACCTTTTCATTTCATGACTGCAGTTTTTGTCTGCAGTGATCTTTGAGCCCAAGAATATAACGTCTGACATTGCTTCCATTTCTTCTCCCTCTGTTTGCTAGTGACGGGACCAGTTGCCATGATAATAGTTTTGTTTTGTTGTTGTTTTTTTTTGGTTAAGCTTCAAGCCAGTTTTTACACTAAAAATAAAATATAAATGTTATGAGCACATATATGTAGTCTTTCTTACCTTCCAACTTGTGTGTATCTCTTTTCAGTAGAATATGGTATCAAGCAGTCTTTTTAAATATTTTTCCAAAAAAAAGGAAAAGTTCAAGGATAATGTGGAGTACCTTAAATATAATTGTCCTTCATTATATGACAGTTTAGTATACAAAATTTCTTTTTAAGATAGCTTCAAAATGAGAAATTTTACTTCATATTCTTTCTGTTAGTTGTATTAATAAGATGGGTGGAAAAGGGTTGGGAGAGAGGGGTGACCAACCTCAGACCTAGCATCTCAAGGGGACTTTATGGATTGCTCTTTTGTTTAGGACCATATGAATATGTCTCCAATTTCATATAGTGGAATGAGGTTTAAAATACTGAAACTTGTTATTGAATCTTTACTGGAATAAATATCTGTTACCAGAGGCAGCATGGCCTAATGGATAGAGAGCCAGCCTTAAAGTCAAGAGGACCTGGGTTCCAGCCTTGCCTGTGATCGGTAGTGACTGATATTGAGCCAGTGTATATGATACTGAGCAAAGCACTTATCTTCTCAGTGCCCCAGGCAGTTTTCTAAGACTTTAAGTTGCCAAATCATTGCTGGTCTGCGTTGGTAGAAGTAATTTCCTCACCACCCAAAAATCACAGGTCCTGTAAAATCAATTCAGAAAGAAATGTGACTTAACTGTTCCTAACTTGTTTTAACTATGTCAGATCCCTACTATGAGAAATTAATTAATCACAGTGTTGTATTCCACCAGAATTCCTTATGTGGGTATCAAATTCGAATGGAGTCTAGAGCTAGTGATGCCACTAGGTTGCTCTATTGCACTACAGGGGTTCTGCTCAGAAAACTACAGGAAGATGGGCTTCTGACAAATGTGTCTCATGTTATTGTAGATGAGGTAAGTAATTCTCTAATCTTATTTAACCAAGGTAGAAGTTCTGAAAACAAATATACTTTAAAGTAACCCTGTTTCAATTGGTTTGTAGTAGAATCATCAGTTAATATATAAAATTGTTATTACACAAAATCTAAAATTTTCATCAGAAAGTCACTTGTTCAGTTTCTTAGGAGAACTTTAAGGGAAGAATGTGTGTCAGCTCTTTGCCCAGTGTATTTCTTCTCCCTACTATTTCTGGTAACCAAATTCAATATATTTTTCAATATATTCACTATTTTTGAATTTCCTTTTAAAAAGGAATAAATTTGAAGGGTGGGGAAAGGTAATGGAAATTTGGTTTACAAATTTGTTTTGCAGTTCTTTTAAATAGTTAATTTCTTTGCCTCGTGATTTAAATGGACATTTCAAATCACATTATGTGAAGTACACCCCACCTCTAATTCCCCAGCTTCCTGTATAATATACTTGTTTTATTACAGTACAACAGACTATATCACTTTGTAATCTAAGACCCAAGTATAACTTAAATAATTAAAAACATAAAGACCTTTTTTAATTCAGAGTATTTCTGAGCTGCTTGTTAATTCATTAAAGACAGTAATAGTGGTCAATTCATTAATTTTGAGAGTTGGATACAATTCACAAAATTCTGGATTAAATGATAAGTATTTGAAGAAGAAAGATTCAAAATTGAGATTTCATATAGTATTTCCATATGGTACTAATATTTTCAATATCAAGATCATGAAGAGATACATGTATAACTTTATCTTTTGATGTGTTTTGCCTAAGGAGTTATTCCTTAGCTTTTCTTAATATAAATATAATGAGAATTGATCTATTGTAGTATCACTAGAGGGAAAGCACCTATGATGAGGAACATTCTAATTTGTGATCACTATTGGGATTCTCTTTGGTTGTGCCTCTTACTATATTTCAAATAGAATCAATTTTTTCTCTTACAATAGGTTCATGAAAGAAGTGTCCAGTCAGATTTTCTACTAATTATCCTGAAGGAAATTTTGCAGAAACGTTCAGATCTACACTTAATTTTGATGAGTGCTACTGTAGATAGTGAAAAGTTTTCTACTTATTTCACACACTGCCCTATTCTCAGAATTTCAGGAAGAAGTTATCCTGTTGAGGTAAATGTTTATTTCTCTTGTATGTATAAATAGAGACAAGTTCCAACCAGGACGTTTTCTTTAGTGGTGATACCCTATAGTTTTTGTCCAGAGTTATTCCCAAGACTGATTGCCCTTAGGGGATGAGAGGAGTAGAAGGAAGCGGCATTGTAAACTTGTCAAAGCTCTGAGGTGCACGTAGATAGGCAGCATATAAGTATTCTGCCTCCAAAACGTTTTAACCGTCACAGCTTGACCAGACTCGGGGCTGGCTACCTTGTAGCATCCATCTCCCTCTGTCTGCTTATTTCCCCCTAAAGTATTTGTAATATTTATATCTGCTGTTCCTCATGTTTATTTTCAGTTTTCCCTGTCAAGACTGCCCGTATGTCTGTTTTAACCAGTTTTTCCCACATAAAAACATATTTTGGGGTAGAGGAGATAAGTGTTAACTTTCCCTAAGACTTGAATTTCTATCAGAATTTCCCTGCGGATTTAACCCAAGCAGAAGAGAAGTTATTATAATTTATAGTTAATGGATCAGAAGTTTTGCTTCATGAGGTGATCTTTCCCATCTAGGTAGTACTGGAGAATTGATCATATGATACAGTGACGTGAATGAAGTGATGATGTATTTGCTTTCTATTCCCTGGACAATGTAGGTTTTTCATCTTGAAGATGTAGTGGAAGAAACAGGCTTTGTACTGGAGAAGGACTCAGAATATTGTCAGAAATTTCTGGAAGAGGAAGAGGAAATAACTGTTAATGTAACAAGTAAAGCTGGAGGAATCAAAAAGTATCAGGTTAAAACATAACTATTTTCGTTTTTTAAACGTAATTTTAAGAATCTTTGCTACCCACATCAAGAGAAAGAACTATGGAGTCTGGATGCAGATCGAAGTATACTACTTGCTCTTTTTTTTCTTCTGTTTTGTTTTGTTTCTTCTTTCTTGTGGTTCCGCCTAGTGGTTCTATTTCTTCTTTACAGCATAACTAATGTGAAAATATGTTTAATAGAAATGTATATGTAGAACCTCTATCAGATTGCACACCATCTTGGGGAGGAGGAGGAGAAAATTTAAAACTCAAAAGCTCATGGAAGTGAATGTTGAAAACTAAAAATAAATTAATTAAATTTTTAAAAAAAGAATCTTTGCTACCATTATTATACTATTTAATCAGATATAGCATTCCACAGAAGTTTTAAAATTGTGTCATTGATATGTTGAATGAGGGGCTTAAATTGAAAAGAAATGGTAGAGAGTCTTAGATTCATTATCTCAAAATCTCTGACTTCCCTTGGTAGGCAGAAAGAACCAGAACCTCACACTTAAGAGGCTCTTATCTTCATGAACAGAGGATGGACTCTGTAGATCCAAGCTGTTGTTTATAGGAGAAAAGGCCGAGGAGTATCTCTCTAAACTACATAAAAAGGGGGCAACTTTGGCAATCTTTGGTTAATAATATTACTACTCTTTTTTTTTAAAGTTGCCCAGTTATGTTGGTGCCTCTTTATTAAAGATATTATTTTAAAACTTTGTAATTAGGTATGAAAACAGGAGTGAGGCACCTTTATTATTTTCAAGGTCTATTGACTCAAAAAAATCAAAGACCACTTAAGCAGTGTTTTTACCTAAAAACAACTTGAAACAACAATGAACAGTAACTGAGAAATGGATGAAAATTATGTATATGGAATATAATATTTATTTGATAATTTTTTTAAAAAACAACTTCAGCTTTATATTATAGCTAGTTAAGATAAAGAGATAGTAGAGATAAGTAGTATAAAATTCTTCCTGCCCAAGATACCATTTCTGCCACTCCTCAGTGCAGATCTTCAATTTAGTCACCAGGTCATGTGCCACTTTGAAAGACCTTTATTTAAAGTAAAAGAGTTACGTAGCAAAATTAAATGGGCATAGGGTCAAATCTTTTCTCTAACTTCTGAGGTTGAAAACTACAGAAGTCTTCGAATTATAAGTGTTTTCTTAAATTTGATCAAATTCTAAAAACCTAGAAAAGGTTCTGAGATGAAGGGAAGTGAATTAGTAAAGACTTCATAGTCTGAGTATTTTTCTCAGTCTAAATATTTTTCATTTGCCCCAAGATAATTCATAGGATTTTCCAGTTCATTTGCTGAGGACTAGATTAAACTGACTTAAGAGTTTCTCACTTCTGGAGAAGAGAATTATTCTAAATGTTGTATGAGATCTATGGTCTTAGGGAAGGAAAATGGGTAAATTAGATGTTGTGGATGAGCAATAAACTTCGAGTCAAATGACCTGGTCGGGGCCCCTGTCCTAGCACATAGTAGGTGTTTAACAAATAATTCTTGAATGAATGAAGTAAATGAGACTTAGCTGTACCATTTACTAGCCTTTTGACCTTTGACATAGAACCTCAGTTACAAAATGAGCATGAGTGTACTTAGACCTCACGGGATTGTTATTGAGCAAAGTGTTTTATAAATTCTAAAGCCACTATGTTTTAAATGGTTGATTTTGTTTTTGTTTTTGTTTTTGTTTTTTAAAATAAAGCTTTACATGTTGTGATGATTTATTTTTTTTAATTTTTTTTGTTTGTTTTTGCTAGGTAATGGGTTTAAGTGACTTGCCCAGAGTCACACAGCTAGTAAGTGTTAATGTGTCTGAGGCTGGATTTGAACTCAGGTCCTCCTGACTCCAGGGCCGGCTCTACCCTCTGCGCCACCTAGCTGCCCCTTTTATTATTTATTTATTTATTTATTTATTTTGTATGTTATGATGATTTAGACTATCTAGTTCAATTTGAGCTGGAGAAAAAATGGCAAACAATTCATACTTTCAAATAACTCTGTTTGTCTCTGTCCTTTTTTAGGAATACATACCAGTACAGACTGGTGCTTGTGTTGATATAAATCTGTACTACCAGAAATACAGCATCCGAACTCAGCATGCTGTGCTTTATATGAATCCCCATAAAATCAACCTGGACCTCATTTTGGAGCTGCTTGCATTCCTAGGTATATTTCGCAGACTTTTTCGGATATGTCGTATTCTTTTAGTTGGCTGTATTTTCTTGCAGTTGATGAAGAGATGCCTGCTTTGAGGCTTACTCATTTCTTATTTTTGATTGCTGTTTTCTTTGTGTAATGTGAAACAGATAGAAGTCCCCAGTTCAGGAATGTAGAAGGAGCAGTATTGATTTTTTTACCTGGACTTGCTCACATTCAGCAGTTGTATGACCTCCTATCAAATGACAGGAGATTTTATTCTAAAGAGAGGTAATGTCTTTTTATTCTTAAGGGTTTTTAGAATGGATAATTCTTTTTGGAATATGGAGAGTTCTCAGTTATGAATCTGGTTTTCGGAAGTTTATTCTGAGTTAAATTTTAGTTTTACACTGTTTTTAAGCATTTTTATCTCCTGTCAGTTCTCAAGTATCTACGTTAGTTAGTGAATATTTTAAACAATATTTTTTACATAGCCCTGTTAAAATTGTGGATCCACCATGTAAATATGGTTCCCAGGCTCTCCTGGGGTTCCATATTTCTTAGTATCTATGAGGATCTGGAGGGAGTCTTCCTGTCAAGCTCCATGATGGTGACCTATATGGGGAGCCATTCTGGACACTGAAAGAAGACCCTGCTGAGATTGCAGCTCAAAATAATGTTTAATCAGCAATGTATTATATTTGTTTATATGGCAACATTTCGACCCTTAATAAAGTTTGTTTTCACAGTTTAGCATCTTACATTTTTTGAGACAAATGCCTTGAAAAATGTCTTTCACATTCATGATGCATTTAAACTCTTTTGTAAAGGAAGCTTCCATGGCTCATCCTATTGACATTAACAATTCCTTTTATGGTGGAAAGACTGAAAAATTAAATACCAACAGCTTTCTTTTAAGACTACAAAACATTTTTATTTTCTTTTCAAAACCATTATTTCCATCTCTTAATTTGTTTATACTAAAAGTTGCTGCTATTAATAGAGGCCTTTAAGCTTTTGAAGGGCTGCCATGAGAGGGATTACATGCTATCGGACCAAGGGGTTTGGGGTGGAAGGTGCAAAAAGGTAGATTTAGGTTTGATGAAAAGAGAAAAAGATCAGGGGACTGACTGCCAACCCCCTCTGGAAGTGTAACCAACGTCACTAAAAGTCTTGATCAAAGACTAGATGGGGACTATCAGGAGTAGTGAAATAGAAGGCCTCTGAGGGCCTTCCAACCCTGAGGTTCTTTGATTTTCTTTTGTAAGCAAGTTTAGTCATTTTTTTAAATGCTGTTTCAGGAATGGTAGTGTTGTCTAACAACCTTATAATTTTAATTTTCAGGTATAAATTGATAGCACTGCATTCTATTCTTTCAACCCAAGATCAAGCAGCAGCATTCACAATTCCACCTCCAGGAATCAGAAAGGTAAGATTCGGTACAACAAAACTTAAATGGGTTTCACTTTAGAACATTTCATTAATGGATTCCAAGCTTCTTTATCCTTTATCATTATGAAAAACATGTAAGTGTCTACTGGTGAATATAAGTATGCCAGGTCTTCTCCCAAGTAACTTCAATGTAACTTGCCAGTAGTCTTGAAGTTTAAAATTCTGGACAGCAGCATCATATGCAGAAATGCTTCTGTACTTAAAAGGATCTTGTTCCTCCTTAGGGTCTTTGGGTGAACAAGGACAAGAATTTCACAGGATAAGGATTTGTGTCCTCATGTCCCACTTATAGAGGGACTACCCACATCTGTTAAGATCACAAATATGTTGAAGTCTGTTGATTTATTGCTTAATGTTATTATCTCATGTTGTGGAGTTTTTTTCACTTGCAGATTGTTTTAGCAACAAATATTGCAGAGACAGGCATCACCATTCCGGATGTTGTGTTTGTAATTGATACTGGGAGGACAAAAGAAAATAAGTAAGTTTTTAAAACATAATTGTAGTTGGGAGTTAAAAGAACAGTAGAGAAAAATTTATGGGTATTTTTAAAAGCTGTATATAACAAATTCACAATTTCATATATAGTCCTCTTTTTCTGTTCTTCATATATGGAAATGTTAATGTTTGTTAAGTTCATGATTTAAAAAAAAACTAGAGATGACAACTCTCATAAATGTAGATAATCTCTCTCAAAAAAAGAAAACTCAAACTAACCCATAACCCACATTATTATTAGCTTGACACCATGTTGCTTCAACATGGTATCAGCCTCTGAAAGAAAAAAGAAAAAACACAAAAAAATCTTGATTTTTAAGAACTTTTAGCCCAGCTTGTGAAAGTTCAAAATCACTGTCCCATTAGTTTCCCTGCTATTCTAGCATATTAAAGATGGAAGCCCAGGGATAGTGGGCTCTAGAATCCCTAGATTTTAGCTCTAATCAGTTGCCTTTCCTCCACACATTATAATTCTCTAATTTTTTTGTATCTCTGAAAAAGCAAATCATACTTTGTCCATCCATCCATGGACAAGACTTGTTTTGGTTTGCTTTATTTAGTTAAAAATACCTAAGTCACTGTGGTCTGTATAAAGAACTACATAGTTGTATAAAATAATGTGCAAAATGATTCACATAAAGAACAAAGACTGGGCACCATGTCTGAACTGAGTTGGCATCTCTGTACAGGATGAAGGCTGTATCCATGGCACCCCAACTTTAGGCTATAGAATTTGTTTACACTGTGTTAATGACAGTTACTGCAAAATAGCTTTTTGAGACTGGATATTTTCATAGTTTAATTGTAATTAGTGAAATAAATTTAATGAGTTTTTTAAATTTCTCTATAAATGTTGATTACTTTAGCTTATATCATATTTAAAGAGCAGGTTTTTTTAGGCATGAGTATCAGATTTTAAACTAAATTGCCCCATTATCTACTTGAAATCATTTTTTCAGATACCATGAAAGCAGTCAAATGAGTTCACTAGTAGAAACTTTTGTCAGTAAAGCTAGTGCTCTTCAGCGCCAAGGAAGAGCTGGCCGCGTTCGAGATGGATTCTGCTTCAGACTATACACAAGGGAAAGGTATGACTTAACATTAGCCGGAAGGATAAGGTAAATTTAGGATAGAGTGGATTTTTTTCCTAATGTTATGTGAAATATCTGACATTAATGTATCTTTTTAGATTTGAAGGTTTTATGGACTATTCCGTTCCAGAAATCTTGCGTGTACCTTTGGAAGAGTTATGCCTTCATATTATGGTAATCACTAAGGAACCCTAAATTGAATTATTTGTGAACCACCTCCTTCCTTGAATGTCCAAAGTTCTTTTAATTTCAGTTTTTCCAGATTTCTGGATGTTTTATCCTCAATCTGTGATCTAGTGCCTTTCTCTCTAAGAGATGGCCAAGCATCCCTTGGGCTTCTGTTAAAGGACAGCCTCAACTTCTTGATAGAAAGGTTTCTGGATCTATCAGAGTTAATATAGTGAAAAATGAAGAAAACCTAAGCATTGAATGTGGCCCCACAATTTTAAGAGAAGAAATAGCATGGCGTACTTCATATCCTTGTGGTCTGTTTCTTCAGTTTTTAAACATTTAATAGTGAGTTGCAGGATGACATGGCAGTATTCTTCTAAGCTTGTAGGGAAAAAGGAATTAATTTAGATATAGTGGCGAGAATTCTGTACTTGGAGTCAGAAAGATTTAGGTTTGAGTCTCACCCTGACATAGATGTTAGCAGTGTGACAATGGGCAAGTCACTTGAGGAAATTCCTTATCTATAAATTGGGAATGAGAGTACCTATCTCAGAGTATTGTTATGAGCATCAGTTGGGATGATGTATGTAAAGTGCTATAAAAATGTCAGCCATTATTCTTCCTCCTGTTCACAGAAATGCAATCTTGGTTCTCCTGAAGATTTCCTCTCCAAAGCTTTAGATCCCCCTCAACCTCAAGTAATCAGCAATGCAATGAATTTACTTCGAAAGATTGGAGCCTGTGAACTAAGTGAGCCAAAACTAACTCCACTGGGCCAGCATCTTGCAGCGTTACCAGTGAACGTCAAGATTGGAAAGATGCTCATTTTTGGTGCTATCTTTGGCTGCTTAGATCCTGTGGTAAACTAAAAATACTAGATCATTAACTTAAATGTCATTTTGATTGGAGAATTGGTAGTAACAGTTGACATTTTTAGTGAACTGATTATTAAAATGTTTTCCTGATGTGAATGCATAGATCACTATTTTGCAAACTTAGGCTTATAATGCTGAGTTGAAAGATTTAACATATTCCATTGAAATCCCATTCCAGTCCCTCCTTGTGGTAAGGGGATCTGAGTATGGGCCCAGTCATGAGCTGTCTGTGTTTCAGCCAAGAACAAACTTAGCTAAGGTCAGAGGGCATCATCACTAGATCATCCCCATAATAATGATGTGGGTTTTTTTAATTAAATTTTTTTTCTATCATCAAAAATCCACCATCTCTCCCTCCAACTCCTCTCCCCCAATTGAGAAAAAAAAAATTGAACTCCTATTACAAACATGTATAGTCAAGAAAAACAATTTTCCTCATTAGTCTTGTCTGAAAGAAATATATATGTGGGCTTGTGTAGGTGTTAGACTTTGTATTCTAAGGCTTTTCATCTCTGTCGGGAGGTATTGTCATTAAATAAAATATTCTCCTGGTCCTGTTCACTTTACTGTATATCAGTTCATACATGGTTTCTCTGAAATCATCCCCTTCATCATTTCTTACAGCACAATAGTATTCTCTCACATATCACAAAGCCATTCCCCAGTTGGTGGGCTCTGCTCAGATTCCTATTCTTTACCATCTCAAGAAGAGCTGTAAATATTCGTGTACATCCTTAGAGTTTGTTTTGTTTAATTCCTTAATTAAATTTCTTAATTCCTTCTTTAATCTACCCTCCCTATAATTTCTCTTTCCTCCTCTTTCTCTCCTCTGTTTCTTTCTTGAGTGCAGAGTACCCAAATGAGTATATTTTTCCCTCTTTTGACCAATATTGATGGGAGTAAGGTTCAAGTTCTCCCTTTTTTCTTTTTTTGTGTAGACATCTACTTGTATACCCCGATTAGGAGAGAGAATTTTTCCTAATCTTCTTTTTCCCTCCTCTGCTCCCATCAATGTTTTCTTCTTACCATTTTTCCATTCTTCTTTTAAGAGCAAATAATGTTTTCTGCCACTACAACTCTTGGAAGACTTTCCACTAAGAGGTCAAAGGTTTGTCTTCTGCATTGGTAGAGCATATAGTCATGCCAGCAAAATGACACATCCTTGAAATATTTACCGTTAATCCACGTATACATGTATAACATAGAGTTATGCAGTATGGCATGGGTAGTTAGGGAACATTAAGATTCTTGATGGTGGTAAACCCAAGATTTCCAGGCTGAAAGATTTGTGTATTTTTGTAGTTGTTCAGTGACCCAGGTTGATTCTTTCCTTCTAAGAATAATAGGGGTAAAAGCTGCCTCTTCTACCCTATTCCTGGTTTTTCTCAAGCCAGTGGCCGCTAGCAGTTCAGCTTTCTTGTACCATTTAGGAAGCAGCACGAGAAAGCTCGTGTGGAGAGAGTACACAGTGGCAGTAGTTGCACAGCCAGTGGGACACTTAGTCACATGCAACTCTTAGACTTGCTCTCCACCCTCACAGACCAGAGCAGAACATAGTGCAGAGAGAGCATGATTTAGTCACTTTTCTTTAGTATTAGAATATTCCCACAAAAATTATACTAAATACAAAGACTAGTCCTTTTTATTTTCAGATCCCAAGAAAAGCATTTGTGCCTTTATCAATGTACTGTACTTCAGAGTTATGGTTTAAAGGATTCATTATGGAAAATTCTTAAGTAAATACACTTTGGCTATGTGATTTGGCATCAGGATGTTGGAGGTACTGAAAAGAGCACTAGATGGGAATCATTATTGATGATGCAAAGTTCTGCAGTGGCTTCTGGCTGATAATGTGCTTTTCTCAGGTCAGCTCTCTAAGGCCAGGTAGGAGAATACCAAGAGGTTCAGAGTGCTGAGCCATCTTAACTGGAATTCGGCAGGTGTGGGAAATGAGAGAGTAAATGTCAGAACTGAGACTTACACCCAAGTCTTCTGGTTATAAGCAAGGTGTTCTTTCCTCTACCCCTGCTGCCTCTGATCCAGAAATCAGGGTGACAGGCCTGTCTTTCCCTCTGGCTTTATAGAATTATGTCAGTCCCTTAGTGTCTTCTGTGCTGCTTCTTCTCTGATGCTGAAGATGATTAGATAACTCTCCTTACCATGTGGAGGTATTGTAAGGAAAATATTAGAGAATCTGAAATAAAATGTTTCATAGGGTAGTATAATGATCACTTAAATTATTATCACAAGTTGACTGCCTTTTCTGACAATTGTAAAATGTGCAGTTTAGTATTTATTGAAAAGAACAATGTATAGTTTCTTGTTTTAAATTAATACTGTCTTTGTGCTTCATTGATCATAAAGTAATTTTTTTTTCCATTTATAGGCCACATTAGCTGCAGTTATGACAGAGAAGTCTCCTTTTACCACACCAATTGGTAGAAAAGATGAAGCAGATCTTGCAAAATCAACTTTGGCTCTGGCAAATTCAGACCACCTGACCATCTATAGTGCATATCTAGGGTAAAAGATAATTATTTATCTATTATTTATTAAGCTTTGGAAGTGATATCAGGCTAGGTAGGCACTTGAGGTTGCATTTCACTGATAGCCTCTTGTTACTCATTACAAAAGCAAATCAACATTTCCACTTCATTTTTTTTTCCTTTGGTGAGGCAATTGGTGTTAAGTGACTTGTTCAGAGTCACACAGCTAGTAAGTGTTATGAGTCTGAGGCTGAATTTGAACTCAAGTCCTCCTGACTCCAGGGCCGGTGCTCTATCCACTGTGCCACCTAGCTGCCCCCCACTTCATTCATTTTTATTATAAATAGTAGGATGTTTTAGGAATTAGTATTTTTGTATCTGTTCCAAAAATTTGAAGCAGAATCAAACTGTCAATAAGCATTTATTAATAAGCATGTGCTGTGTTTGAGGAACTTCTTCAAAGCACTGGAAATACAAAGACAAAAGTGAAACAGCCTCTGCTTTCAAAGAGTGTATATTCTGTCTAAGGAGGCAGTGTGGACACATAGAAGTAGAAGCAAAATAAGCATAAGATGATTTGATGGGGAGGTTACAGGAAGGCTTCATATAGGAAGTTGTGAGTCTTGAAGAAAACTCAGGGTTCTAAGTGGCAGAGGTAAGGAAGGAGAGCATTCCAGGAATGGGAGAGCCTGTGCAAAAGAGCAGGGGCAGCAACAGTGAGGTGTAGAACAGGGTGTAGTGTGTGATAAGCTAGAAAGGTGAGGAGGAGTTAGATCGTGAAGGGCTTTCAGGGCCAAACCAAGGAATTTATATTTAACCCCTAGAGTTTATAAGAAGACACTTGGAATTTATTGAGTATGATCTGTACCTGTGTTTTGGGAGAATCCTGATGGAGAATGGATTGTAAGGGGAGAGACTTGAGCAGAGACCAGGGAGAAGGTATCATAATAGCGCAGGTGAGAGGCGCTATGGGCCTCCACAAAGGTAGTGGCCACATGGTGAAGAAAAGGGGACAGATGCAAGTGATGTCACAGAGGTAAAAGTGACAAGATTTGGCGACTTTTTAGATGATGCAGAGTGAGAGAGCATGTGAGGAGGCCTTGAGGTTGAGAACCTGGGAACCTGGAACGACATGTTGGTGATACCCTGGAAAGTAAAAGGGAAGTTCGAGGCAGAAATGTAGTGGGTGTTTCTTATTTGAAAAAAAAAAAGGATTCAGTAATTTAGTATAGGTGTTATAAGGTTTTATCTGTGAAAAAAGTATCTACTTTCTAGTGATAACCTTTTCCTCTTGGCCAGTACTAACAAGTTTTGAGAATCTTTTTTAAACAAGATTTAATTGATCTTCAATAGCTGCCTAATGGTTGGTACCTCTTAAACTTTGACAATATTTCTCTAGATGGAAAAAGACTCGACAGGAAGGGGGGTATCGTTCTGAAATGGCTTACTGCAGAAGGAACTTTCTTAATAGAACAGCACTGTTAACTCTAGAGGTAAGACAAACTCCAGCATTTAGTAACAGAAATTAACTTTCTTTAGTTATTTGAAAATATGTTGTAAAGGTTTATAATCCTTTTTTTTTTCTTTTTCTTCCCAACTAGCAGTTGTCATGAAGGGTTGATGGTAGCAGATGAGATTCAGTTGTCATCTCTGTGCAGATGGTTCCCAGATCTAGATAGAGAGTGTCCCTAAAGCCTTAGGGTGGTTTTAAACTTTACTAGCTTATGGCTTAAACTGTTAAAGCTTAAAACTGTGCTAAGTCTTTTTGGGACACCAGGCCTAGCTAGCCTCAGTCTCTCTTCTGAGTTCTAGTCTGGCATTACAAACTTAACATGTCAAAACAAGAGTTTTCCTTCTCTCCACCCCCCAAAACCTTCCTCCCTTCCCGTTTGTTACAGTTGAGAATATTGCCATTCTCCCAGTAAGCTGGGCTTTCAACTTTGGTATTGTCCTTAGTTCTCCACAATGGAATTTGTCATCCAGTGTTGTTGTTTCTGCCTTCACCCCACCTCTCTTGTACTCCCCTTCTCCCCATTTACACAGCCATCCCCCTGTTCAGGCAGGCCCTGGCCCCTCACTGCTCAACATGACTCTGACCTTCAGCTTGGTCTCCTCCCTTTGGGCTCTCCCCTCACCTCAGCTTCCAAGGTGCTCTTCCTAAATCACAAGTCTGATCAGGGCATTCCCCTCAGCAAATTCCAGTGGCTCCCTATTCCTTCCAGAATCAAATAAGAATGTTCTTTGACATTTAAAGCCCTTCACAACCTAGCCCCTTCCTAGATTTCTGTCATCTTACATACACATTAACACTCAACACATACTTTATGATCCAGCAGCACTGACCTGGTCACTCATCCTCATGTACCACTCTTTATTTCTTGATTCCATACCTTTTCACTGCCCATGCCTGGAATACTCTCAAATCCTACCTTTTGAGAGAAGTTCATCTTACACAACTCTCCCTCACCCCCTACCCCCACCCCCAGTACCTTCCCTATAAATTTACTGTCATTAACACTGTATCTGTCTTGTGTATAAGTAGTTATTTGCATATTGGTTCCCCGTTAGAATGTGAGCTTCTTGAGGGTAGGGACCAAGGTTTTGCCTTTCTTTGTATCCCCAGCATTTAGCACATAGTAAGCACTTAATAAATGCTTGTTGACTGAAAATACCTCGAATGCTTGCATAATGTCTCTTTTACACTTTTCACTTCCCACTCAATCCCTCTTTTCATCAAATTATTAAGGGGACAATGAAGGTCACTCAGGTTAAATATAGTAGATGAAAATAATCGTCTAGGTTTATTTTTATTGTTTTATATTGTGGAAATGTTTGTTTTACAGAAATACTTTCATGGTAAAATTACGGTGACTCGTTTTAATTCTTAAGCTGCCAGTATTAAAATCTCCCCCTAATTTAGCAAGGGTTCCAGTCAAATGGAAGATTTTTTAAATCTTTTAAAAAATGAGATAACTCCAGTATGAACTAGTATTTCCCTTGTTTAATAAGTAGTTTAAACTTAATACGAGATTGTGATTTTTTTTTCTGTCTTTATTGTAAACCAATTGCAGGATGTAAAGCAGGAATTAATAAAGCTAGTCAAGGCAGCAGGATTTGCATCCTCTACAACCTCTAATGGCTGGAATGCAAACAGAGCCACCCAGACCCTCTCCCTACAGGAAATAGCCCTTCTTAAAGCTGTTCTGACTGCAGGGCTCTATGACAGTGTGGGCAAGATTATCTACACAACATCAATAGATGTCACAGAGAAGTTGGCTTGCATTGTGGACACAGCTCAAGGCAAAGCCCAAGTGCACCCGTCTTCTGTGAACAGAGACCTGCAAGTTTATGGATGGCTATTATACCAAGAGAAGGTAAGCTGGTCTTTATATTTGGAAGCCAAGTTCCAATACAAAGAAAATTCTCTAGAAAATATTGTTATCAATATTGCATATTCTGTGAAACACTTGGCCTATTGATTGACTTTTCCAAATTGCTTTTTTTTTCCTTCTGTTTTTCAAGTCTTTGTTATAAGGGGGTAGGGAGGACACCCACTGGGTAGGGGAGGGAAAGGGATATATTCAGAAATGAAGGTGGTACAAAAACAAGAGATATCAATAAAGTAAAGGGTTTTTTTTTTTTTAAGAGCTAAATTAGTATCTGAAATTGGGCAGCTTGGTGGCACAGTGGATAGTGCTGGGCCTGGAGTCAGGAAGACTCATCTTCATAGGTTCAGCTTTGGCCCCAAACACGTCACTGTTTGCCTAATTTTCTTCATCTGGAAAATGAGCTGAAGAAGGAAATGGCAATGTACCATATACCATACCATGCCATATACCATACCACTCTAGTATCTTTGCCAAGAAAACCCCAAATGGGATCTCTAAGAGTCAGATATGATTGAAACAACTAAGCAAAATCTGAACTACCTGCTCTTGATTTGAGCCATTCATATTCATTTGTATCTGAAATGGAGTGAAATAAATTATTATTGTAAAACCAAAAAATGCTTGGGTTTTTTATTTAGAAATCTGGAAGTTTCCTACTTGGTTGTAATGAGAGTTAACTGAAAAGTAGACATTCTCTAATAAATGTGTCATTTCTCCGAATGTACTTAGACTGACCCAGAGAAATCAACTAACTAATTTAAAAAAAAAGTAGAATTTAGATAATGACAGTCCCAAACAACAAATTATTGATATATACTAAAGCATTCCATACTTGTTTCAACTCAACTCGAGATCACAGCTGCTTGTGTCATACTGTGTTACTGCTATCTAACAAATGTTGATATTTCAGTATACTATTTTAGCCAAATCATTTGTTTCATTTTAAGTAGAGCTATTAACCTTTTCATTCATAGTTTGTTTTTTTTTCTAAGTAGGAATTCTGGTTGTTCTAGGTTACTATTTTCATTGGTCTGGCATTTTGAATTTTTCTTTTTCATAGGTATGTATTTTCTTAGGCAATCTGAGAGGTAAAGGAAACATGTCACAGTACAACAGGATCTTTCGTTACTAAAGAAATCCTTCATGCCAGTTTCTTGACCTTTCAAGTAACAGTGAGAATCTGTGCTATACAGCACCCAGAAATCACCACATTTAAGTGCCTAAACATAGTATATTTTCTGAAGAATAGTGGGGGGAGGGGAGAGATGAAGAAATTTGGAAGCCAGAAATTTTAAATTCTCCTTACAGTTTGAGTTCAGATATTAGGATTGCCATGGAGTCATTCAATTTCATTTGGATTTTCCCCATAATATAATCTTGCAATAAATTCTGTATTTTTAAGAGAAATGTAGGACTAAGATGTTGGGGATTCATGTTTAAAATACTCTTAATGAAAGGTTCGAATTTTTTATCATTATTACTTGAAAGCCAATAATTAAATCATGGATAGAAAAGAGAACGGGCAGACAGTACTTATGAAAACATGTGCCTTTGTACATTCCGGGCCAATTGATATAACAGAAGAAGAGGACTTTTAAAAATGAAAGATTTTTAATACTTGCTTTTTTTAAATATCAGACCAGTAAGATGTTTTTATTGTGTGTTGTAGGTAAGGTATGCCAAGGTGTATTTGAGAGAAACCACTCTCATCAGCCCCTTTCCAATTTTACTTTTTGGTGGTGATATAGAAGTACAGCATCGAGAGCGTCTTCTCTCTGTGGATGGCTGGATTTACTTTCAGGTAAATAAACTAATGTGGATAGATTTTTTTTTTTCTAGTTACATGAAAATTTTCGGCTTTTGCTACCCTTGAGGTACCTTTTAAATTTCATAAATATATTTAAATAGAATTTCTTCTCCTGACGTAGTTAAGCTATGTGAACAGCCTGTATTTTATATTTTGTTACAAGAATTTTAAATCTTTAGACTTCAGAAGTAGCCTTTGCTAAATTTGAAAATTACATCACAAGCATATTCCACATAGTGTTGCCCTGACCTCCGTCATTTTGCAGTAAGTCAATCCCCAAATTTAGAGCTAGAAGGGGTGGTCCAACCCAAACCTTTCACGTGTAGAGGTCAAGTGACTGGCCAGGGTCACAAAGAGAGTAAAGTCTGAGCCAGGCGTAGAGGCGATGTCACCCAGCTCCACACGGAGAGCTGCTTCCACCACACAGTGCAGCCATGCCATTTGTCATTAATACCTTCTAGCAAAACCCTACCACGCTCTTGAAAAAGCCAATCACCAAGAGTGATTTTGTAGGACCAGCTATTTATATTCAGTGAAATATGTCAGCTCCCTATAGTAAGTAGTGAAATGGCAGGTCCAGCACTGGCTGCACTTTTCCTCATTCTTCTTGACTCATTAGACAGTGTCGGCGAGCTGAAATACTCCCTGCTCCCCATTACCCTTCCTGGCTTCTCCCTCTACCACCATCGTTCAGTCACCTCTTATCTTTTGAGGTTCACATCATCCGTATCTACCACCCAGTTAAAATCCTGGTAGCTGTTGTCTGCAGACCTCCAGGTCACTCCCCTAACTGACTCATAATCTTTCTCTCATCTCCCCCTCCTACTCTTACACTGGAGAGCTTCTGCATACATAATGATGCCCCCTCAGACACCTCAGTTTCCTGGGTCATAAACTTGCCCTCTTCTTCCACCCCTCCTCAACCCTCCACAAAGATGCTTATGCCCTCAATTTTGCCATTACCCACAACTCTACCACCTCCATTTTCATGAACTCTTGACATGCCTTTTTCTGATCACAAACTCTTAGCTTTCTGCTTCTCCCTCTGCCTTTCAATACCAAGCCCTGCTCTTCATCCACACTGTGGCCTCCAGTCTCTTGACCCTTTGGTTCTCTCAGGCCATCTCCCTACACCAGGTGCTGCTGAGGGCTCTGTCCTGGTCCTCTTCTCTTCTTGCCTTCTTTCACTTGGTCACTTCCTCAGTTCCCAACGGTCAGTTACCAGCTCCATGTAGACAACTCTCATATTCAATACTTGTTTAAGATGTCCCACATCTACACCTGTCTTTTGGATATTTCATACTGCGTGTCCTGTTGGTACCTTAAACTCAACGTGTGTAAAGCATAACTTCTTATTTGTTCCATCTCACCCCTCTCCCTGCCCATCTCTCTTCTGAGCTCCCTTATTTCTGTCATGAACACTATTAATCCAGGCTTCAATGTTTGTAGCCTTGATGTTATCCTCTCATTGGTACTGTGACCTCAGCCCACATAACCAGCAGTTACCAAAGCTTTAGCTTTCACCTTGACAACATGTCTCATATTCTCTCCCTTCCCTGTCTTCACCTGGCCACCACCCCAGTTGATCCCTTATCTCTCTGGGTGCACCACTGCAATAGCCTCCCCATTGATCTCCCTGTCTCTCCTCCTTTCCATCCTCCACACAAACCTGAGTGTTTCACTCCCCTGTTCAGTAAACATGAAGGGCTTCCTATGGTCTGTAGGATCAAGTGTAAATTCTTCTGTTTGGCATTTAAAGCCCTTACCAACCTGTTCTCATTCTATTTTTTCATCCTTAGATCACTCCCTATCCCATACTCTACAATCCAGCCCAGCTGTGCTTATTGTTCCTCAGATATGGCATTCCACCTTCTACCTCTGTGCCTTTATAGTGGCTTCCTTCCATGCCTGGAGTGCACCCTCTCCTCACCTGCCCCTTAGAATCCAAGTTTATATCAATACTCAACTTAAGGGCTGTCTTATACCTGAAGCCTTTCCTATGCACACCTTCCCTCCTACTCCACCACCCCCAACTAGTCCCTTCATGTCCAAAATTTCCTAATACTTATTTTGTATTTTTCATACAATTATATAGAGGTACGTATTGTCTCCCTCAATAAACTATAAACTTCTTGAGGACAGGAATTGTCTGTTTGTAGCACTTAGTACATAATAGGTGCTTAATGAATGCTTGTTGATTGATTTATTTTTAATTACATTTTATACAATATGATTTCATTTCAACCATAGAATCCAAATAATTCTTAGAGCTACAACAGGACTTGTATTAAAATAATTGAAAACAAGAAGCCAGATGGCTATAATCACATTGATGAAAATAATTTGTTTACACTAGCTCTCTTAAGACTCCTCCCTTTTTTGCTTACTTGTTTTCTATTACATGCACTGGAAATGGAATGAAGATTGATCAGATGACATTGCCCCTGGGGTTTTTTTTTTTTTTTAAACTTTTGAATTTTATGATGGGACGGCTAGGTAGCACAGTGGATAGAACACCAGACCTGGAGTCAGGAGGACCTGAGTTCAAATTCAGCCCTCAGATGCATACTAGCTGTTGTGACCTTGGGGAAGCCACTTAGCCCCAATTACTTCAAAAAATAAAAAAATGAAAATTATGATGACATTCCATGATCAGATAAAGATATAGACCAGTCTGGCAGTCTTTAAAATGAGGTGCCAGAAGTGCCCTTTTTTAGTATGTACCCTTGAGATTCTGTCTTCATAATTTTATTATCTTTTAGCATAACCCTGACAATGGCTAAAACATACTGAAGGAAATAGACTTCACTTTTCATTGGATTTCCATGACAAGAGAATAGGACAACATAATATTTTATAATTTGTGGGTTGTAAAAATCAGATTCATCTGCCTTTTGCGGTATAGACTTTCCAGGAGAATTTTTATTTTGTGGATCAGTTTTGAATGGTTGGCTTAAGTTGTGAGAGGGCAGGAATGGAAGTTGAGAAGATTTGTTCAGCTTAGATATTAAAAGTAATTTACTAATAGTATCTCTTCTTTATCTAGATGTTTTACTTTAAAAGCAAATTATAAGGAGTATACTTGTTGGGTTAATTAATTCAAACATATACTGGTTATATGATTTCATTGTATCATGTAATGTTTTCACCCTTCTTTTCAACAGGCCCCTGTAAAGATTGCAGTTATTTTCAAACAACTGAGAGTACTCATTGAGTCTGTTCTTCGAAAAAAGCTTGAAAATCCTAAAATGTCCCTTGAAGGTAATTGTATGATTTTTCACATGGACAAAAGAAAGTGTGTACATTATTCATATATTATTAGGAACACTTCAGGAGAAAAATCTCATTCTTAACTCAGAATTTTTAATTTTTTCATATTATACTGTAATGTGGCAACTTTTATTCTATACTTAAATTAAAATTCCTACATTATATCCTGCCCCTGCTAATCACACAGCCAAGTCTTTGTGGCCTCACTATCCACTTTTGGTTCTTCCTTTTCTCACTTTTCCTGCCAGCATTTTGACTTTTTCCACCTGAGAGAAGAAAAGATGATGAGACAAAGCTTAGTTGGTTTTGTTGTTTATTGTTATTCTAAATACCGCAGCCCTCCTCTGATTTCTCATTGTCGTTGATCATGCCTCCCATGTTCTCAAAGACCGTGCCAACAGAACATGAGTCCTGACAGGTCTGACCAAGCTGGAAAGATTTCAAGTATAGGTCCAGCGACTCACTCTCTTTTGTCTTGGGACCTAAATTAGCTAAATTCAATTCACCTGGGCTCATCGCAGGTTTGCCCAAAGGATAATGAGTTTTTTGGCTGGATCAGCTCTTGAAGGCAGAGTTTCTTGACCTTTTTGTGAGTGTCATGGGCTCCTTTGGTAGTCAGCCTGTGGACCTCTTCTCAGAGTAATGTTTTTAAATTAATAAAATAAAATACATGGAATTACAAAGGAAATTAATTATGTTGAAATACAGTCATCTGAATATTTGAAAAAACAAGTTTATGGACCCTGAGTTTAGAACTTCACTTTAAGACCAAACTGTAATGATGAGGAAGTAGTCACATTGACAGAATCAAAGGGACTTTGGAAGTATCAGACTCCTGGTAAAGATTTGGTAATGAAACAGTTATCTAGAATGAAAGTTTCCTTTGAAGCTTGTTTTCTAAATTATCTGTTTTTCCCATCATCACAAGTAATCATGAGTTGATTATAGTTTGCACAGAATGAGTGCACAGTTCTTCTGCAGAGATGTACAGTGTGGGCCCTAGGAGAGTGTCAAATTAATCAGGTACTGTGAAAGAACTGTTTCATTTTTGTCTTTGTGGCCTTAGGACCTAGACATGTGCACTGCCCAAAATGTTTGTTGAATTGGATATTCAGATGCACAGATGAACAGGAGAATTAAACCACTTTAATTGTCTTGTGCTGCTAGAAGTCCAGCATAGGTCCAGCTTTAGAATATTAAAAGATATATTGTCTCACAAGACTTATCTTCTGCTAAGGGAACCTAAATTTAGGGTTAGCTTTAGGCAGGATACAGGCAGAGCTAAAGCTTTTGCAGTAATGCTGAAATGGGATGAAAATGATTTTATCGTTTCCTTTTTCCAGAGCAGAAGTGGTTCTGCCACTAACTAGCTGTATTACTTTAGTCACTCCTTTGGGCATCACTTTCCTCATATGTAAAATGAGAGAATTGAACCAGATTATCTCAGAGGCACCTTCTAGTACCAATACTTGATAGCCCTAAATTTGAAGTTCTCACAGTTCTGGCTTTACCACTTACCTAAATCTTTAAACCTCTGAGCTTCAGGCTACTTATCTCTGAAAGGAAGAAAATACTTTTATGGCTTGCCTCAGAGTGTTGTTGTAAAGAAAGCTGGACCTATATTCAGGGCATAATGCGGTCATCTTTTGGTCGTAGAGGATCATGGCATTATCTCCATTTAGATACTTTTAAATAGATAGAAATTGTATTAACAATTTTCAAAAATCAGAAATCTACAATTACTGGGTGACATGACATGAGGCTTGAGTGGCCTCAAAACTGCTCTTTTGAGGTGTTGTGTAGTATATGCTTGATTTTGACAGTTCCGTGATTTCATCAGTGTAGGTACTCCTACTGATGTGTCATGGGCAAAAAAAATTCAAATTAATAATAGGTAGCTTCATATAACACTTTAAAGTTTACAAAGATCTTTGTACATGTCATCTCTGTTAATCTTCACAACAGTCTTGCAGGGAGGTATTATTGGCCTCATTCCTATTTTACAGATGAGGAAACTTAGATCCATAGAGGCTGACATGGCCACCTATCAATAGTGAGCCTCTCCAGACTTAACTTCGCTGGTCTTTGAATGAACACAGGTCCATACTTAAACTCTTTTTAGCTTGGTGAGACTTCTCAGACCTTACATTCCACGGACATAGAATTCAAGGACCCCAGGGTTGCTGTCATAATGCAGTGAGGAATCAGATTAGAACTTTGTGGAACACTTAGGATCCCTGATGATTCAGGCAAGTCTTCATCCACATTATATTTCATTTCATAACTAATATCTCATTCTCTTATTTAACTTTGTCACTGCTATTTATTTCTTAGCCTAGCTAATTTATTAATGACATTATAAAGTTAAAATATTGTATAATTTGTGAATCTATTTTATTGAGTTAGCCAGTATTGAATTAAACTCATGAATTTGTCTTTCCTTTAGATGACAAGATATTACAAATCATTACAGAATTGATAAAAACGGAACACACTAACTGAAAGTAGAATTTGGTGTCGATTGCAATGGTGTCACAGTTGAGAAGATTTGATAATGAAATTATGTGAAAATGGTCCATCCTCAAAGTATTTAAATATTTAAATTGTTGATAACTAGCCATACCGTGGAAGAAAAAGCACATACTTTATATGTGTGATTTTCTATTTCCTTTTTCATGATGATGACTAAATGTATTTACCATTATTTACAATAAATTCTTTTGGTGCCATATAATATGTGGAATGTTTTTGTGTCCCCAGAGGACTGTTCACCTCTTGACCTTCGGGTTCCAAGGATCATTTTGAGCCTCCTTTGATATCTGGGAGGACATTTAGTTTTTGCCATCTGGAAATATGATTGACAAAGGCTCTTTCTGTGTCCCCTTTGCTGTTTTACCTCAGGTTGCAGAGCAGCCTATGAAACAGTTTTGTGTCGCTTCGAAGTCAGGGTAATGAGCCATTTCAAGGACTAAGAGCAGCAACTAAAACACTGACGACAAAATGACCGTGGCACTGTGACTGCTGGCATCACTTAATTATATTCCAGCCATGCTATATTGGGGTTCTCCATTTCTAGATAGCTCCTAACTTAGAAATATTCTTAGTTACAAATGACCCACACCCAGTATTTTTCAAAGGAAGAAATTCAAAATACAAATAATAACTGTGTGAAAAAATGTTCCAGATCATTA
The DNA here is from genome assembly GCF_900497805.2 of Vombatus ursinus. Classification (NCBI taxonomy): domain Eukaryota; kingdom Metazoa; phylum Chordata; class Mammalia; order Diprotodontia; family Vombatidae; genus Vombatus; species Vombatus ursinus. The sequence goes on from NW_020954550.1 coordinate 21,977,430, forward strand.
ATCATTAGAGAAATGCAAATTAAAGTAACTCTGAGATTCCATTTCACATCCATAAGAATGGCACAGCAAACAAAAAAGGGAAATTTCAAAGACTGGAAGGCTTTAAGAAAAGAGATGCATTAATGTACTGTTGGTGGAATTATGAATTAATCCAGCCATTCTGAAAATCAATTTGGAATTATGCTCCGAAGTCACTAAATGTGTATCCCCTTTAACCTGGCACCACCACTTGTAGACTCATATCCCAGAGAGAACAAAAAAAGTGAGAAACACTGCACAAAAATATTTATATAGCAGCCCTTATGGTAAAGAATTGAAAACCAAGGAAGTGCCCCTCACTTGGAGAGTGGCTGAACAAATTATGGTATGCAAATGTAATAGAATGCTGTTGTATTGGAAGAAATGACAAAAGGGTTGGTTTCAGAGAAACCTGGGAGGACGTACATAAACTGCTGCAGAGTGAGTTGGGCAGAGACAGGAGAACAGTTTACCCAATAGCAGCCTTGTAAATTCAAACACCTTTGAAAGCCTTCAAGAACTCTGATCAGTGTTATGGCCAGCCACAATTCCCGAGGATTGATGATGAAACGTGTGACGGGCCTCCTGACAGCTCAGATGCAGTGGACTCGAGATGCAAATGGAGGCATACATTTTAGGTGTGGCCAGTGTTGGAATGTGTCTTGTTGGGTGTTTAAGGAGTTACCAGCCAATGAGATTACTGTATAGATTAAGCGATGCAAGGGGAAGATGTGTGCCTGCTGTCCTTTGTTGAAAGTGGGAGTGCATTTTCCCAGAGGAAAACAGATGTTATTAGATGGAGTACAAATAGTACTCATTAATATGACCTTTTAAGTACCTTATGGGTTAAATATGCTTTTGTGGACTTGCCTGGGAACTTAGCCATCATTTAAAATACTGTTTCTTCGGGTAAGTAAATTTTGAGTTTCAAATGGGTACCTTACCAATGAAGTTTTGCAACACAGGCACTTTCTATGTTGAGCACTGCTTGTGTGTTGTTTATAAAAAGAGAAGGGGGGGGTTTAAAAAGAGACAATGTTGTCTAGTGGGTAGAGAGCTGTCCTCAGAAAGATCTGGGTGCAAGTCCCACCTTTGAAATATATTGGCTTTGTGACCCTGGCCAAGTGACCTAACCTCAGGTCCTCCAGACAATCCTTGAAGCCTCTGAATTGCAAAGATGGTGCCCATCTGCATTGGTAAGAGTAAAGAGTTCTTCATCAACAGAGTCCTACACTGGTAAAATCATGGGTTTGGTCAACAGAACTTAAAATACAGGTTAGAGCAGGAAGAAAATGGGCACACAGGCTTAGTAAATCTGTTCAGATTTGAGAGCCATTGTTTCTAGTTTATTTTCAACATGCTGAAAGAGCATTATTACCTTGGGTATATCAGGAGGGCTGGGTTCTAGTCTTCATTTTGCTGACAGCTGTGTGATCCATAGAAATGTCTTTACCTCTGTGTCCTCTCTAAAGTGAAGTTTGAGTAAATGGCTTCCAGGATACTTTATGACTCTAATTTGCCATGATTCTAACGTCAGTCAGCAAGCATTTATTAAGTGCCCACTGTGTGTAAGGCATTGTTAAGTCATCAAGCATTTATTAAGTGACTTCTATATATAAGACACTGTTAAGCATGAGATATAAAAACAAAAAGACAGCTGTAGCCATTAAGGTTATATTCTGTTGAAGGGAACATACACACACACACACACACACACGTATCTGTATATATTTAATACAAGGTAATGTGGGGGAAGCCACACAGCTGGAGGATTTAAGGAGAGGTTTCATGTGGAAGGAGGCACTTGAGGTGAGTTTTGATGGAAACAAGGGAAAATACTTCAGAGACAAGACATTCTAAGCATCATTAGATAGTACATAGACAATAAGGGAGATAGTGCACTCCCTGTGCAAAGCAGTCTATTGGGGAAACATTTTCTCAGATTTCAACTTCAGTTTAGATGGGGACACGGGGCATACACCTGTAAAGATAGTTATGTTGAACGTCTAGAATAAGGAGAAGTAATTCTTTTATAGGATGCCTATCACAAGAACATGTTAGTTCCTTGTCAAGGCTTATCAGGCTAAGGATGAAGATTTGTGGGTTTTAAGTGATTATGGTTCATTGAAGCCTAGGTGAGAATTTCCTTGCAACAAGTAGAAAAATTACGATTAGTCACAAGTATAAAAACCTCCTGACTTGTATAATGTTACCATTTGAAGCCTGTTGTTTGACTTATACTACAGTAACTCATTCATATAATGAACTGAAAAGAGTCCCAGAAAAATACCAGCTAGACGTGCATTTAATTACAGGATATGTGCCCCACCCCAGGTTCAACTAAAGACTTAACTTAAACAGTAAAAGGCTATAAAACATACCCACAAAAATCATCTGTTTTCTGCATATTGCCAACAAAAACCATGAAAAAAAAAAAGAAATTTCATTAAAAATAACTATGGAATGTATAATATCCGGGAATCTCCCAACTAAGAAACAGAAGTTATGGGAGTACAACTACAAAATACTAGAAATAAAAGAAGACATAATTGGAGAGATTCATTACTTATGGGTGAGCTATGCAAATAAGATAAAAGTGACAAACCAAACTAAGGAACTGATTCAGTGCCATACCAATCACACTACCAAAGGGTTACTTAGAAAAAATAATAAAATTCACCCAGAGGAATAAAAGGTAAAGAATCTCAAGAGAAATAATGAGGGGAAAAAAGTGAGAATGAAGAGTGCCTAGCAGTACCAGATCTTGAACTATCCTACAAAGCAGTATCATCAAAGCAATGTAGTGCTAGTGTAAAGACAAAACAGTTAATAGCATAGATCAGGTACCTATGACCGAAAGTCAGAGTGAAGTAACACGGTGTTTGATAAGCTCAACAATACCAACTACTAGGTTAAAGACTCACTATTTGACCCCCCAAAATGCTGTGAAAAGTCGATTAGAAATTAGGTTTAGACCAGCATCTACTATGTACCACAATAACCTTCGAATGAATACATAATTTACTATAAAAGGTCATATAAACAAATTGGAGAAGAGAAGGAGTTATCTTACAGCTGTGGATGGGAGATAGTTCTTGACCAAGAGATAGGGATTATCATAAAAGATAAAATGGCCAGTTTTGATTATATGCTATTAAAAAGCTGTACAACAATCAGTGCAGTAGGAATTAAAATGGAAACAGTTAACTGCGGAAAATACTTGTAATAAATTTTTGCTGATAAAAGTAATATACAAGGTGAAAAGGGAAATGTTCCATATATGTAAGAATCAAAGTCATTTCACCAGGAGATAGTTAAAGGATATGAACGGTTCTGTTAAAAAGACAGTTGTCCGTGTTCCTCCCTCCCCAAAAAGTGCAAGCTATCAACAACCACACAAAAAAATGCTCCAACTCACTAATAACAGGAGAAATGCAAATTAAAACTCCTGAAGCCAGTGTGATGGTGCATGTCTTTCTTCCAGGCTGCTAAAGCTGGCAGATCACTTGATTCTCCTGAATTCTGAACTACAGTGGGCTGGGCTGCTTAGGTGTGTCAGCACCAATAAGGTGAACCCCCAAGAGTGGGGAGCAACTAGACTGCTTTAAAGAAGGTCAAGCTAGCCCAAGTCAGAAATGGAGCAGATCACAGCCCCTGTCTCATTCAGCAGTGTGACTGCAGTGGTCATTGTACTTCCACCGTAGGTGCAACGGGAAGACCCATGTCTGAAAAACGAAATGAAACAAAAATTCAGATTCTACCTCACACCAGTTATAAGGAAGGAAACAAGTATTAATTAAGTATCTACTATGTGCTGGTTCCCTTTACAAATATTATCTCATTTAATCCTCTCAACAGCCCTGGGAGGTAGGTGCTTTTATTATCCCCATCTTGCAATGAAGGGAACAGGGCTGAAAAAGGTTAAGTGATTTGTCTGGGGTCACATGACTAGCAAGTATCTGCAGCCACATGTGACTGAAGGCTCCTTGACTCTTCCAGACCTGGTGGAATCAGCACCACCTAGCTGTGCCTAGCTTGCTAATTAGATTAACAAAAATAGCAAAAAAGGAAAATGACAGTTGTTGCAAGGGCTGGGAAAGGAGAGGCACATTAATGCACCGCTAGTGCAGCTGTGTCCAACTATTCTGGAAAGCAATTTTGAACTAGACTCAAAAAGTCACTGAAAGTGCCTACCATTTGATCTATCAATACCATCACTGGGCATATGCCTCAGAGGGAAAAGGGCCCATAAGGAAACTGTTTATAACAGCACTTTTCTGTTGTTGCAAAGGTTTAGAAACCAAGTAGTTTCCATTAATTGGGAATTTGGGGGTGGGAGAAATGTGGCATATAAATGTAATGAAATGTTAATTTGCTGTAAGTAATGACAAAGGGGACAGGTTCAGAGAAACCTGGAAAGACTTATGAACTGATGCAGAGTGAAGTGAGCAGAACCACAAGAACAATTTGTACAGTAGCTTCTTGTTCAGTCATTTCTGACTTTATGACCCCATCTGGGGTTTTCTTGGCAAAGATATTTGAATGATTTGCCATTTCCTTCTCCAGCTCATTTTACAGGTGAGGAAACTGAGGCAAACAAGGTGAAATGACTTGCCCAGGGTCACACACCTAGTGTCTGAGGTCAAATTTGAACTCGGGTCTTCCTGACTCCAGGCCTGGTGTGCTATCCACTGCACCACTTAGTAGCCCAATACGTTAACTACAAAAATGTTGAGGAAAACAGCTTTAAAAGACCTAAAACTCTGATGAATGCAATGACCAATCATGATTCCCTGAAGACTGATGATGAATCGTGCCTTCCATCTTTTGGCAGAAAGGTCGTTTACCGGAAGTGTAGAATGAGATGGACATTCTCAGACATAAATTTGTCTTTCTAGGTTATACTGATTGGTTATAAGGAAGGGCTTTTTGGTGTATTGGGGGGTGAGGGGAGGAGGGATGGATGGGGAGCAATTGTGATGCAAAAAAAAGAGTACAGATGAAACATTAAAGGAAATTCTGAAGGTGATACAGGCAAATAGGGCTGTTTGGGTACTATTGTGTTAAATTTCATATACACTTAAACTCCAGAATTGAAACTCACAGTTTTTGGATACTGTGCTCATTTTCTGTTCTTTATATACTGAAATGTTCACATTTGTTAAGTTTATAATAAAAAATTTTAAAATAATTTTAAATGTGTGATTAGAATTTGCATCCGTGTTAATATCTCTCTCTCTCTCTCTCTCTCTCTCTCTCTCTCTCTGTCTTTTGGCTAGGCAATGGGGTTAAGTGACTTGGCCAGGGTCACATAGCTAGTAAGTGGCAAGTGTAATTTCTTTGTTTAATAATTATTTAGTCACTTGTTTATCAGTCTTGCTTTCCCATAAAACCAGTGTGAAGGGTGAAAAAAAATCTATTTGGGCTAATTAGATTCCAGATAAATTAATCTTAGTCCAGAATTAACATCAGGATAACCTCTATAACTTCAATTCCTTCATCTACAACATAAATAAATGCATGTGCATGTACACATAATAGATTTAAGAAAAAGAAAGTAACTGGGAAGGACATGGCATCAAAAGGGACCTGTCTACTATTTATTGTTGATTTAACAAAAGGTAAACACCTTTAGAACTAGATTAACACAGAGTAAAAACTGAAGAAAGCAAGCATCAGCTAAAATGTTGACACCTACCACAAAGGCTGACTTAAATATCCACTTGCATTCTTAGCCAAGCAGGGACTTTTACAAGTTCATCTTTCATCACAGGCTGCATTGTACCTGAATAAAAGGAATGTCTTATTCTATTTGCTCTTTAAAATTCTTCTGTAAATCCTACCTTCAGAACTAAGAAATACAATTAAATGCCAGTAACAAAAAGCTAACATTGCTGTTATTGAAAGATCTTAGACACCTTCCCTTTCCAAAGTAATAAAATTATAGTTGCTGAATTGACAATGAATCCTCTCCCAGAGCAATGGTATGTTGTTAATCAGGTTGTACAATTTGCATTCTAGAATTAGGGAGACAGACAGATGGGGAAAGAGAGGGAGCAAAAGTAAACAAAGAAAACTTATTATAAATATGTCTGTATCACCCCTAGTTGTTATTTAAGCAATATTTTTAGTTTCATTTCAGGGTATTGTTAGCTTAAAATAAAAGAATTTCATCTGTCTCTCCATTTCTTTGGTAAGGGTAAAAATGTTTATATCTAAAGATATCTTGTTCTCAGAAGATGTCTAGATAGAAGAGATTTAGAGTTTGGGATAGGATTTGGAAAGGCATCTGAAACTTAAATCCTTGGAGATTTGCCCATCACTAATCTAAAGGTCTTTATTCTTCATGCTTTGTTATCCTAAAAGGTTGTATATGTGTAGAGAAAACAAGTCTACCTATTCAATAGTTACTGAAATACTTGCCATTTGTTAGGGCTATTTTCTGGAGACCACTCATATCATTATAATGCTGGTAAAGGTAATGGCATCCTTGTATTCTACATGAAATCTTGACTTTATGCTTTTTTTGTGGGACCACAAATATTTCAGAGGCAAGAATAGTTTCTGGCAGTGCTTTCTGTGCCCATTTAATTCTTGGTCACTCCATTAAAGGCTATAAATAAAGAAGTCCAACATGTTTAACAAAAGTTGTTCTTTTAGGGCCAACAATTCCCTTACTAGTGAACTGGCTTAATTTTACCAAGTCATTGGTAATAATTTTAATTCCAAACTAGTTATTTTGAGCTAAAAGATTATATAGTTTATAATTGAAGTCCTCAAAAAATTATTTACTTAAAAGTTTGATTTATTTTCTTATTCACATTGTTGAGGTTTTGAGGTTTAGGGGTGCTGGAACCCCAAAATCACAACACACAGGTCTTCCTCAAATGAATTTGACCCAAACCTTTTTTCAGCCAAAGATAAAGTTTATTAGAACATCTGCCATATTGGCCAGACTCTTAAGAAATCTAAGCATTTGTATCACTAGTGCAAGCGGTCCAGATCTTAAGAAAAATTCTTGGCTAGACTCTTAAAGAATCTGAGCACCTTAATGGAGACAAGATGAATCTTATATGTGGAAAGACTGTGGGAAGGATCCAGGAGTGGCCAAGTAGTCTGGGGTGCCTGGAGGAGGGGTCTAAGGAGGATCTGGTTGAGAGTGGCCAGTAAGCTGTGGTGAACAGAACTCCAGGGACATGTACCAAATGGCCAAGGGAGAATGGAGTCTAGATAGGATTAAGGGTGAGAAGCAGCCAGTTGCAATCAGAATGTAATAGAACAGAATTGGGAGACTGAGTTAAATACAGGTTAACTGACTTGCCCAGTGTCACAGAGTTAGTAAGTGTTTGAGGCTGGATCTGAACTCAGATCCTCCTGACTCCAGGGCCAGTGCTCTACCCACTGCACCACCTAGCTGTCCCTACAGCTACATTTTAACCTCTCAACTGTTATGTTTCTCTTTTCTTTTCTTTTTGTAGACAACAGGATTCTTCCCCAAACATATGCAGTCTTTGAACTAGAACAGTGGTTCTCAAAGGCTGTGCCCTCATAGGCTAACTAGTATGCCTGGGAGCATCATCAGCTAAGTGTGTTGTGAATTAAATGGAATTTACACACGTACACGTGAGAGTCATCTGAGAATTTTATGCAACATAAGCTTGCCATTGCGTCCTGGCCTCTGCTATATTATGTCGGGATTCCTAATAACAAAGACTGATACCATGCCATGAGCAAAAAAAAAAGTTTGAGAACCATCCATTTAGAAGGGTTGTCCTGGCTCGTGAAATTAATGTTATGATGCAAAATATCCTGATAAACAAGGACTTACTTTATTTTTAACCTTCAGCTTGTGTTTGTAATGAAAAGTTAAGTATGAAAAGAATGATGGATTTGGAGTCAGCAGAACTGAGCTCTTCAAATTGGTTCTCTCACCTTGCCTGCAAAAACCCTCTGGGCCTCCTCAGTTTTCTCATCTATAGCACGAATATTTTGAACTAGATGACCTCTCCCTTTCTGTCTCCCCTTTATGTAACTTCTTCCCTCGTTAGAATTTAAACTCCTTGAAGTCAGGGACTGCCTTGTTTGCTGGTGTTTGTATCAACAGCACTTAGCACAGTGCTTGGCACACAGTAAGTAATTAATAAAAAATCTATCCATTTACATGTCTATAAAAATCGGATATGGTTAAAAAAAAACCCTTCCGTTCACTCTAGATTCCCATTTTCTCTAATTTAAAAGGAAACTTTTATAAGAGACTTCTATTCCCATCTTGAAACATATTTGCAGGATAAAGGGGAAAATCTATGCCTCCTTCCACTTTTAAAAATATATAATTTGTTAATATACATGGCTATCTGATTGCATTATCTTATTATCATGGTCTACCCAGTTACATGCTGAGTTCTTTTGTTGGGAGCAGGTCCTTGGCCTTTATCACACATTCTAAGAGCCATATGATCAGGCTGTCCTGAACAGATGTTTCATTTTTATTTGCAACCTGTGATTTGACATCTAAGTAGCACCCTGCATATTGTGCCCCTCAGCTTTCCTCTTTTGTTGTTTTTCAATAGGACCAGCTTTGCTTTCCATGTGGGCCAGAGGTTTATTTTACCATAGTCTGAAGATACTAATTGCTGCCTCTTTGTTTTGGATATACTGGAGGAAGAAACTGGATGGTGGAGAGATCGAGTGCTCAACAGAGAGACCTGAGGTTATGTTACCAGAGGGTATATCCATTGAACACAAGAAACTAGTTTATGGCAAGGATCCACATTGATTAAGATGGGTTTACTGTTTTGTTTTTTTTTTGGAAGTCAGATTCAAATAGTTATTCTTAAAGATAAATAGGAACAAAATAATTTGTACAAGGAAGAACATAGCAGAGTTATTTCTAATAATGAAAAACTCTAAACAAAATATTCCAGGGTAGGAAAAGAGCTAGACACATTGCGGTATGTTAACCCAATGTAATACTAAGCCGCTATTGAAAATAAAAAGTAGTTTGCTTTCCTGCAGACAGTCACAGGAAATGGCATGAGTGAAGTCATAGCCAATCAGGGTGCAGAGAATGTTGAAAGCATATTGGTGACTATCATTCAAGGAGCAGTAGAATATCCAGATCCTATTGCCCAGAAAACATGCTTTATCATCCTCTCAAAGCTTGTGGACCTCTAGGGGGGGGGCAAAGATGGACCAGTAAGATTTGCTGGTTTTGTCTACAAACACATTGTTCCTGCTTGTTTCTTAGCACCTTTAAAACAAACTTTTGACCTGGCAGATGCACAAACAGTTTTGGCTTTATCTGAGTGTGCAGTGACTCTAAAAACAATTCACCTCAAAAGGGGCCCAGAATGTATTCAGTATCTTCAGCAAGAATACCTCCCTTCTCTCCAGGTAGCTTCTGAAATAATACAGGAGCTTTGTCAAGCCCTTCAGCAGCCCAATGCTAAAGTGTTTAAAAATTACTTAAAGGTATTCTTTCAGAGAGCAAAGCCCTAAGGATCACACTGGAAATCCCTGTACCAATTTCTGTGATCAGGAACTCCAGTTAATAATTTATACAGATGGTATTTTTTTTTTTGTGCCATTCATACTGGTGATCTTTTTAAAGTTGCTCTGTGCTTACTGCAATACGTATTTTGGCATTTTTCTGTAAAAATGGAGTATGACTGAGTTGGCTTAAATACAGGTATGTAGCAACATGAAAAGTTGACCTGCATGCCTACTCAAAGATTGTTGTATAGAAAAAAAAATTGCTGTAAAAAAATAAAGCAAAGCTGTCATGGTATCTTTAATTTTTTTATTTGAAACTTAATTGAAGTCTTCAAAAACCATAGCAGTGATTAAGCAATGTGTATTCTAAAAAAAAATTATCGACTATAACATGTTCAATATAAGAATTTAATTTTCCCTCATGTATGCCAATATTAAAATATGGAAGAAAAAAAGAATCAAAACTGATTTTTTTGGTAGATAGCCATGACATTTCTTTAAGCTGTTTTAATGCTAACATGTGTTTCCTACAGAACACAGTGATTTCATAAATTAATTGATTTAAAAGTAAGTGCTGGTTATACATTTGTATATAAAAAATAAATTTTATGTAGTGAAAAAAAAAGTAGATAAACTATTGTCAGTGTATGGAGTTGCGTGTATGAAACAATGAATGAAAAGAGCTGAATACCAAAATGGTATTAAGTGTGTACATCATTCAATAAGATTCAGTTGAATACATCTCTATTTTTTAAAAAAAATTTTTTTTTTTTTGGCAATTGGGGTTAAGTGACTTGCCCAGGGTCACACAGCTAGTAAATGTGTCAAGTGTTTGGTCTGAGGCCGGATTTGAGCTCAGGTCCTCCTGACTTCAGGGCGGGTTGAATACATCTTTATTAAACACCTATATGCATAGAGGGAGAAGCATCAAGGAGTAGCCGAGGGCCAACAATGAATTAAGAAAGGCTGGAATTCAAATCCTGCCCGTGATACACACTAGCTGTGGGGCTCCAGTCAAGTGACATCCTCATCTTCTTCCTCCTTTTCCTTCTCTTCCTCCTCCTCCTCTTCATTTATATTCTGCTTTAAGGTTTATAAAGCATGTTCTACATAATTATTTCATTTGATCCTCACAATAATTTTGTGAAGTAGCTGCTATTATTATCCCTGTTTTAGAAGTGAAAAAACTGAGGCTAAGAGAGGGTGAGGGTAAGTGTTTTGCCTGGGTTCATACAGCTAGTACGTATCTGAGGGCACACTTGAACTCAGATCTTCCTGTCTCTAGGATCAGCCCTTTATCTGCTTGGCTACCCAGCTGCCCAACAAGCACACTAGGGAAATAACAAATTAAGTGTTCGGTAAGTTCTGAGGGGGAATCAAGAGAAGCTTCCATGGAGGAGGTGGTGTTTGGGTTTGCGTTGGGCTTTAAAAGACCTTAGGAATTAAGCAGAAGACTGAAACTCCATGTCTTGGGAGGCAGCTTTCACCAATTGCTAATGGCCCAAATGAACATTCGCTTCTGGTGATAACCCTCTCCAAACTCTGCTAGGTCAAATAAGATGACAAACACCCAGTCCATCACTGGACAGGACTCAAAGGCTTTCCAGCTGGCTGGGACCTGCCAAGGATCGTATCCTATTGCCGAAGAAGCCAAAGTCACCAGAGGTACTAATGGAGAACTCCACTTCAATGAAGGTCAGAGTCAAGGAGTAGAATTATCATCAGTGGTCACAGCCTTGCCCAAGGTCATCAGGTAATCTACAGATTCTAGACTTGAACCTAAGTCCTCTGTCTCCAAATCCAGGTTTCATTCTCCTGTTCCATGTGTGTAAAAGCATACATGAAGAAATATGGGAAAATAATTACAAGCCATTGGATGGAGTTTGGTTGTTATTTTTTTATGTTCAAATTAAATTTATAATAAAATACTCTTAAAAACTGGAACATAAACATGAATTGAATTTATGGATGAATTATTCAGAAGAACATGTAAATAGTGAGGGTTGCTATAAATTCCTTCTCAATGTTAGAAAAGTTAAAATTGTGAACCTCTCATGAAATCTCTCTTCTTTAATTCAAAATTGCTATGATTCTATGTTAAATAACTAACATTTTTAAGGGCAACTAGGTGGTGCAGTGGATAGGGTGCCAGGCCTGGAGTCAGGAAGACTCTTCCTGAATTCAAATCTGGCCTCAGACACTTACCAGCTATCTGATCTTGGGCAAGTCACTTAACTCTGTTTGCCTCAGTTTCCTCATCTGTAAAATGACCCGTAGAAGCGGCAAACTACTGCAGTATCACTGACAAGAAAACCCTAAAAGAGGTCATGAAAAATTGGACACAACTGAAAAATTACTAAAAGCACTTTTAAGGAATGAATGAGTGAATGAAGAAGCATTTATTAAATACTACATATCAGGATCTGTGCTAAGCATTGTAGATACAAATACAAAAGTGAAACAGTTCTTAGTTTCAAGAAGTTTACATTCTAATAGGGGGATACACATAGGAGATTCAAGGCCAAGGAAAGGGGTTTTGGGTTTGGGGAGTAATGGAGATTGAGATTCAAAGTAGAGCTATGGATAGTCAATTGTTGTACTTTTTCCATTAGTGATTAAGATACGTGTTATGTGAGTTCTGAGAGGGAATAAATTACCACAAACAATTCTGCTGATATCTGTTTCCCAAACAAAAGCTAATGGTGGGAGCAGCTAGCTGGCACAGTGGATAGACCACTGGCCCTGAAGTCAGGAGGACCTGAGTTCAAATCCGACCTCAGACCAAACACTTGACAACGTACTAGCTGTGTGACCTTGGACAAGTCACTTAACCCCAATTGCCTCACCCACAAAAAAAAAAAACAAACTAATGGTGGAAAGTGAGGAGAGAGTGCAGCAGATACATGAAGGTTAGCAAGGTAAATAGTGAAATACTAGCTTTGAGAAGGTCCTGATCTCTTAGTCAAGGCCTGGATATAAGATGCAAAGCGTGGTCTAGGGTGAGCAGATATAAGGAGTTAGGGGAACTGAGTACCAGGAAACTGAGATTTGTTTCTTGTCCTCAAAAAATTGTGGCACATACCAACAAAAACGAAATAACACAAAAACATTCATTGAAGCTAGATTATGTAAGTACATCTTTAAAAAAACAAACAAACAAACAAACCTACCAACAACCCTAGAAGAGGAAAAACTAAGGAACTGAATTGGATCACCTTTAAGATATCTTTTAGCTTTAACATTGATTTTCTGAGATTCAGGCTGAAGAGCACTAGCAACACAAGACATTTACATGGGAACATCTGTGCCACACACAACAAGTAAGAAATAGAGAAAGAGAACTGTAATGTGCAGGTGACAAATCCTCAGTCATTCATAGAATATTCTTTTTTTTTAAATTTTTCCTTATTTTTTTAAATTTTAGACAAATGCTAAAACTTAAATACATAATAAGAAAAGAAAAAGAAACATCATAAACTTAAATATAAAATAAGAAAAAATGTCATGTGCACAGCAGAATATAGGAGATGATTCAAAATATATAGCAATAACTTTTCATTTCAAGAAAGACTATATGTTTAATACTGTGCATTATGTTGAAAGCTGTCCATCTTTGCTTCCTTGTAGGTTTTCTTTTGTTCTCTGCTGTATACTTTTTACTTTGTTCTTTCTTCTTCTCCCTCCCCTCTCCCTACCACCCCAAAGCTGCAATTAAGCATTGGATATATTTATATATAGGTATTGATATATACATATACTTACACATATATACGCATACATACATGCATATATATAATCATACATTTTCCCTAAGAGATTCTACTCCTAATCTTTGTTTCTATGTTTGTGCGTATCTCTTTTTTCCTGTCTCTCCTGCTGCTACCTTACCCTCCTATTACTTAACCTATCCCCACTCCAGAAATCTCTCCTTTATCCTCCTATTCCCCTAAATCTAAACCCCCTTCTATATTCCCCTTTTAACTATTCCCACACCCTGCACTCTAAAGATCCCTGCTTCATCCTCTCTCCCTCCTTATCCCCCTTAGAGTTTTATTTCTTTCTAAATTTAGAAGACTTTTATACTCTTCTAAATATATATGTATTTTTCCCTCTTAAACCCATTCCAAATGAGAGTAGGTTTCCAGAACTAACAGCCCCTTCCCTCATCTAATTCCTATGTATTGGTTCTTCCTCTTGCACCTCATTTGTAAAAGATAATTACTTTTGGGGCAGCTAGGTAGCGCAGTGGATAGAGCACCAGTCCTGAAGTCAGGAGGACCTGAGTTCAAATCCAGCATCAGAGCAAACACTTGACACTTACTAGCTGTGTGACCTTGGGCAAGTCACTTAACCCCAATTCCCTAACCCCCCCAAAAGATAATTACTCTTTTAGCTATACTTAAATGGTTTTACTTTTTGAAGTCTTATCATACTCAGATCTACCCCAATCTTCTTTATGTTACCTAATTACTAGTAATAATCTTCGACATAGGTTTTACATTTTTCACACCTAAAAGGTTAACATTCTATCCTTATTTCATCCCTTGTAATTGGTCATTGGTATATACCTTATATTTCTCTTGACTCTTGTATGTTAAATCTTCTATTGAATTCAGAGTTTTTTGTTTTTTTTTTTTTTAAAACAAAGACCTAAAAGTCTGACAATTGATCAAATGTCCATTTTTTTTTTTTGCATTCAGAATTATGCTTAGTTTGCTGGGTAGGATATTTTTGGCCAGAAACCCAATTCTTTTGCTCTTCAATATATAGTGTTCCAAGACCTGTGATCTTTTAGTGTCGCCACTGCTAGGTCTTGTGTGATTCTAATCATGGTACCACCATATATAAATTGTTTTTTTTCTTGTTGCTCGTAGTATTTTTTCCTTGATCTGGGGGTTTTGGAATTTGACTGTAATATTCCTGTGAGTTTTCCTCATAGCTCTTAGGTGCTGATCTGTGGATTTTTTCTATTTCTACTTTCCCTTCTTGTTCTAATGCTTCAGGACAATTTTCTTTAATTATTTCTTGTATTATTATATCAAGATTCTTTTTTTGATCAGAACTTTCAGGTTGTCCAATTATTCTTATGTTTTCTCTCTTCTTTTTTTAAATTTTTTTATTTACCGCAATTGGGGTTAAGTGACTTGCCCAGGATCACACAGCTACTAAGTGTCAAGTGTTTGGTCTGAGGCTGGATTTGAACTCAGGTCCATCCTGATTTCAGGGCTGGTGCTCTCTCCACTGCGCCACCTAGCTGCCTCATGTTTTCTCTTTTTGATCTGTTCTCTAGATCCGTTGTTTTTCTTATGAGATGTTTCACATTCTTTTCTATTTTTTCATTCTTTATGTTTTTTTTTTTATTTCTTCATGCCTTATAACATCACTGGCTTCCCCTTGCCCAACTCTGATTTTCAAGGAGTCATTTTCCTCGTTAAGATTTTGGGTCTCTGAGACAGCTAGGTGGCTTAATGGGTAAAGCACTGGCCCTGGAGTCAGAAGGACCTGAGTTCAAATCTGGCCTCAGACACATAATACTCGCTAGCTCTGTGACTCTGGGCAAGTCACTTAACCCCAATTACCTAACCAGGAAAAAAAAAAAGATTCTGGATCTCCTTTTCTAATTGGTTGACTTTCTTTTCATAATCTTGTTTTTCTTGCATTATTCTTATTTGTCTTTTTAGTTTTTCCTCAACCTCTCTCATTTCATTTTTAAAGTCTTTCTTAAGTTCTTTAACGAATTCTTTTTGAGCAGGTGACCATCTGACATTACTCCTTGGGGACAAAAGAGGGTTTCTTTGCTTCAGTATCCTCCTCTGAAGATGAACCTGATCTTCTCTATTCCCATAGTAACTCTCTATGATTGAATTCTTTCTCCTTTGCCTGTGCATTTTTTAAAATAACTTAGTTTTTATAATCACCTTTAGTCCCCGGGTATGGGGCATGGTGCCTCTCTCTGGTCTCTAATCCTCTTCAGTTTTCCCTTCTGACCCTGAACTCAAACCAAGACCTCCAGTCTGCTGTAAGCATACACAGCTGAGGCATCGCCGCCTCACTGCTTCTGCAGTGTGTGTACTAGTTCCTCCTCGGCCGGCAGCCCATGTATCCGCAGCGCAGCTGGGGCTGATGTTCCTTGTCACCAGAGGCTCCCTCGATCTTCCCTAGGTCAGACGCCCAACTCCCCTCACTGTCCTGGGGGTAAAAGTTCCTGTGGCTGGGGCTGAGACAGTCTCCCAACACAGCTAACCCCAGGGCTTGCCACTTGTTTAAGCACCGTGCTGCTTGCTGTTAAAGAGGAGCCTAGCTTGGAGGTGTTTACTTTCCATAGGGAGGAAAATCTTGTCCAGGATTTTTCTTCAGATCTTCTCCAATTGTCCCAGGAGGACCCCTCTTCTACCCCTACTCTTATTTGTTTTCACGGCTCTATGTTCGCCCAGAGGAACTTTTTTATCTCTTTTGTGGAAGGAAATCTTGAGAACTTGAAATTTTCTGACCTGCTCCACCATCTTCCCAGAATCCTCTCCTAGAATATTCTTAAAAAAGTTGGGGCAGCGAGGCAGCGCAGTGGATAGAGCGCCGGCCCAGAAGTCAGGGGGACCTGAGTTCAAATGCGGCCTCAGACCAAACACTTGACACTTACTAGCTGTGTGACCCTGGGCAAGTCACTTAACCCCAATTGCCTAAAAAAAAAGTAAATCTCTCATTAGTGGTTTGATTCAGACCTGATGGTGAATATGAAATGCATATTTGTATTATGAATGGATGTGGAAAGGCCTACTGTAGTAAATAAAGACACTAGTCACAGATACAAGACAAAAGCATCAGCTTGTTCAGCCTTCACAACAGTATATTCTAGAGGCTCTTTTGCACCAGAAAGAAATAAAAAAGATACTAGATAGAAATCTTGTGATATTCTATTTGGTTTAAATACAACTATTTAACAGCAGTGTTATCTTTAAAGCTTAGGGCCCTATTATTTCCTTGAAAGATGAGTGAAGAAGAGTTAATCTGTGCTCTCATACTTTGAAATGTAAGAGCTCCATCCTGGTGGGTTGGGCAGGGTTTCGTGCATATGGAGACATGACTCTTGATTGGCTGAGAGAATAACTGAATCATGAGCTGCATATGCGTGTGAGTGGAAAGAAATTTCTTTAGGTGGTTGGGAGACTTTGAGAGAGGTGATTGAGAGCTCATCTCCCTGGAGCGAAGATCTCCCAGAACTGCAGATATGTGGAGAACTAGCTCTGAATACCTCACTGAATTCCAGTCCTTGTAATCTAGGGACTTCAAAGAGTGGACTCCCTTTGGTGAGATCATTATTCTCCTTGGTGGAGCTATTATCTTGTTTTCAGTTGAGGAGCTCCCATACTTTAAAAAAACAAACAACTTTATTAATGTGTTTTGTTTTTACACTACAAACATTTGCCGATTACTTCTCCTTTATGAGAGATGCCTTGTAACAAAGTACAATGGCTAAGTAAAATAATACTTTGACTACCCCTGAAAGTGCATGCAACATTTCATATCTGTAGAACTCCTATCTCTCTACTAAAAAAAAAAAAAATGAACACAAACCCATTTTCTCTTCTTCCCATGACTTTCCCTATTGGAAAAAAAAGAAAAGAAAAAAATTTCTGGTAGTAAATATAACACTCAAGTAAAATAAAACAAATTCCCTCATTGACTATATACAAATATGTATATATTGTATATAGTAATATATGCGTATATTATATGTGTAATATATACATATCTATTTCTTGTTCTATACCCTAAATTCATCACTTCTCTGTAATGGATAGGATGCTTCATAATTGGTTCTCTGAAATCATGGATAATTATTACATTGATCATAGTTCTTACAACTTTCAAAAATATTTGTTTTTAAAATATGGTTGTTATTGTGTCCATTGTTCTCTTTCTCTGCCCATTTCACTCTTTGTCAGTTTACAAAAGTCTTCAAAATTGTTTATTTTTTATAATATTGATGCTATAACATAAATTGTTCTTCTGATTCTGCTCACTTTACTCTGCATCACTTCATACAAGACTTTCTGTGACTCATTGAAATCATCTATTTCCTCTTTCTTACTGCATAATGATACTATGTCACTTTCACATACCACAGCTTGTTCAGCCATTGCCCAAGTGATGGGTATTCATTTACTTTCCAGTTTTTTCAATTACAAAAAAAAGAGCTGCTATAAATATTTTGGGGGTATATACATCTATATCTATTTAGATCTAGATCTAGAGTTAAATATAGACATATCTTATATATATAATAATGTTATATATACATTGTATGTATGTATAGATAGATATTTATATATCTATGTATTTTGTATAGAGGACTTTTCCTCTTTCTTTGATCTCTTTTGGGAATAATCCTAACAGTAATATAACTGGGTCAAACAGTTCACATTGTTCAGTAACTTGTTGTGTGCAATTCCAAACTGCTTTCCAGAACGGTTGCACTCATTCACAGGTCCACCAATGTGCATCAATGAGCCTTGTTTTTCCAATAGACTCTTCAACATTTATAATTTTCCTTTTTTGTCATCTTTGCTCCTCTGATGGGTGTGAGGCAAAATCTCAGCATTGGTTTAATTTACTTTTCTTCAATTAGTAATGATTTGCAGCATTTTTTTTTCCACCTGGCTATAGGTAGACTGGGTATCTGTTCTTCAAAACTGCCTTTTCATTTCCCTAGCCCATATATTAATTGGGAAATGGCATATAGGTATGTATGTGTGTGTATGTGTGTATGCTTATACACATTTGAATCACTTTCTATCTTGGAATTGAGACATTTATCAGAGAAATGGTCTGCAAAGATTTCTCTCCTCCCCCCTCACAGTTAATTGTTTCCCTTTTGATCTTAGCTTTATTAGGTTTGTTTGTGCAAAAGCATTTCAATTTTATGTAATTAAAATTATCCATTTTGTCTTCTACAGTCCTCTAGATCTCTTGTTTGGTTATGAACTTTTCTCCTATCTATAGATCTGCTAGGTAATTTTTTCCATATTTTTCTAGAATATTTATTATATAATGCTTTATATTTAGGTTATGTACCTACTTAGAGCCCATCTAGGTATGAGGTGTGAAGTGTTGGCCTAAAACCTATTTCTTCTATGCTATTGTCCAATTTTTCTAGCAATTTTTGTCAAATACTGAGTCTTTGCCATATGTATTGTATGTACAAAAAATATTTATGGGTATTCTGTTTGTGGCAAAGGATTGGAAATTGAGGTGATGTCTATCAAATGGGGAATGGCTGAACAAGTTGTAGCATATTATTGTGATGAAATACTATTGTACTATAAGAAATGATGAAGGGGATAGTTTCAGAAAAACCTGGAAAGATTTACATGAACTGATGCAAAGTGAAATGAACAGAACCAGGAGAACATTGTACACAGTAAAAGCAATATTGTATAATGATCAACTGTGAATGACTTGACTATTCTGATCAATATAATGATCCATGACAGTTCCAAAAGATTCCTCATGAAAAATGCTATCCACCTCCAGAGAGAGAACTCATAAACTCTGAGTATAGATTGAAGCATATTTTTAAAACTCTCTCTATGTTTCTTGTTTTTTTTTTCAACAGGCTAATATGGAAATATATTTTGCATGACTTCTTATGTATAATGGGTATCATATTGCTTGCCTTCTCAATGGGTGGAGGAGGGGGTGAAGGGATGAAGAGAATTTGGAACTAAAAATAAAAAAATAATGTTAAAAAAAGAAACCAAATAGCAAGTCATAGATTCTTGGTCTAGTCTAGATTCTTTGGTTTAGTCTAATCTGTTTAACTCCCTTATTTTCTGTTTATTGTTAACTTTAACAAAGAAGTGTAGTAGCTATTTGTTATGATCTTTTGTGTAACTAGCTTTTGGTATAACGAAGCTAAGTAAATTTAGTAAGCTTCTTTTATACTTCTCTTGAGAGAGAGCAGGGAAACTGAAGTTTATTCTGGACTCCAAAGTATTGTATCCATAGACTACCACCATTTAAGTAGTGGTGAATAGATATAAGTCTAGACTAGTACTACTCTTTGTGATATGTGGCTGAAGATATGTCACTCCATCTTCAACTCAATACTGCATTGTTCTTGAATGCTGTGTGTTGAACTACTTACCTTATGGTCCCACTTACCAAACCTGTAACTTTCTGGACCAAATTGCCCTTTTTTGGCTATCACTCCCACATTTGTGTTGTTTCCCCACAGAGAATATAAGCTCTTTAAGAAAGATATCTTTCTGAGTTCAAATCTTAGCTCTAAGGAGGTACATAACCTAGATATAAAAGATAACATAATAAATACCCTGGAGAAGAGGGACTATGCTTGCTTTTGTATTTGTATCCCCAGCAATTAATCTAGCACTTGCTGTGTAGTAAGTGCTTACTAAATTTTTTTCATTCATTCATTCAGTGAGCCATCAGAGCAGGGCTTTAGTGAAGATCCTAACCCATAATGAGATCTTATCTGCCTAGGTACTGATTCTCTAAAAAAGGATTTGGCCTTGAGGACTGGTTACCATATTATGTCAAACCTAATTGAAGTACGAGGTCTACTTTCTATTACTCAAAGGTACTAGGCACATTTTGACACATTTGTCAATAGAACAGGGAGTAAGTGCTTTGAATACACAGAAATACTGTATATCATTCCTCAACCACTATACAAAAGTGAACCAATAGATTAAGGATCCAATTATGTCTACTGTAAGCTAAACTAACCTAAGACAAGTTGCTTATATTACTATATAGCTTTGAGTTTGAAGTCAATGGCAAAATTATGCTTCCATGTTCAATCTCTTTTCATCAGTCTCAGACTATTTTATCTGATCTTGACTCTTTTTATAGACTAGGGGTGGAGAGTGTAGAAGGAGACCTTCCAAACAAGCATTCTCTTTGTCCCTCAATCAGCAGCCATGATTATAATGGAAAGATTGGGTCTGGAGTGGGGGATGGAGCTCTGACACCAAAAACGCATTGCCAAAGAAAAATCCCTGAAGTTTTGTCACTGCTATGACTACCTTATACCTGCACACTGACTGAGTCAAGATTCCAAAAGATCTCAACAGGATAGAATAATAGGCCAAAATTAATAAAGTGACATTTAGTAGAGATAAACCTTACTATCAGGTTTAAAATTTTATTTCACAAGTACAAGCTAGATGGTGCAGGGGTTAGAGTGCCATGCCTGGAGTCAGAAAGACTCATCTTCCTAAGTCTAAATCTGGACTCAGTTGTATTTTCCTGGGTAAGTCACTTAATCCTGTTTGCTTCAGTTCCTCATCTGTAAAATGAACTGGAGAAGGAAATGGCAAATCACTCCAGGATCTTGGCCAAGAAAACCCCAAATGGGGTCACAAGAGTTAGACACAACTGAAAAATGACTGAACAAGAACAAGATAGAAGGCAATTTTCTTTGGGGAGAGGATTTGGGAGTTCAATAGACTTCAAGCTTACTATGAGTCAAAGAGAAGTGAATAGGCATTTATATAGCAGCTACTATGTGCCTGGCACTGTGCTAAGCACTTTAACAAATATTATCTCATTTCACCCTTATAACAACCCTGGAAGGTAGGTGCTATTATTATCCCCAATTTTTTTTTCATTTGAGAAAACTAAGGTTAAGTGACTTTCCCAGGGTCATATACCTAATAAGTGTCTAAAGCAGGATTTGAATTCAGGTCTTCCAGACTCCAGGGCCAGTGTTCTATCGATTGTGTCACTTAGCTGCTTCTAAGAGTCAAAGAAATTCTAGGCTATATTAAAACAGCCATAGCACCAAGGACTAAGTTGGTGCTACCCTGCTATGTCAGGCCGCATCTGTTCAGAGCAGAGCTGAAGAACTGAGTTCCTTTCTGAGTACCATGTTCCAGAGAGGATGTGATAAACTAGAGGACCCAGGGGATCACAACCAGAGTAGTCAAGAACTTCAAGACCACTCCATAAGAGGACTGATTGAAGGAACCAGGTATATTTAGCCTGGATAAGAGAAGACTTGGGGAAACGTAATACCTGTCATCAAGGATTCTATGAGATGTTACATGAAAGGTTTAGACACACTCTGCTTGGCCCAAAAGGTCAGAAATAGGATGGGTAGAGGTTGAAAAGAGGCAAATTGAAACTTGATGTCATTTTGGGTCAGGGGGAGTAGAACTTGCCAACATTTAGAGTGATATAAAAATAGAATGGTCTGTAGAGGTCTTCATTCACTGAGGAATTTCAAAGAAAAGCTGGATGAGTACTAGCTGGATTTGATAGAGGTAACTTCTTTTCATCTGTAGGTTGTACTCCATGGACTGACTCTAAGGTTTCTTACAACCCAGAGATTCTCTGATTCTGTGATTCCTCACGTGCAGTGGCTTTGGTAAGAGCCAATGTTGGCCACCCCAAAGAGCAGCCATGATGGAAGGAAGTCTAGTAGGTTTAACCCATAATATTTAGTGAACTACAGAGGAGCGCCCCCTTGTTAATACAAATCTATAAATCTATCCATCCTTCCAACCATCCAGCCATCATGATACATGATACAGCTGGTAAGCTCTGAGGCACAAACTAAAGGGAAGGCTGATGCTGTTCCATCCTCATAGTTCCACAGAAACATCATGGAGAGTCCCATGGAAGCATGGATGAATGTGGGTTAGAAAAGATACATACTGGGTAGGGAGATGGGAAGCAGGGACCTTGAGGTTGTGTCTTGAACCTGTGAACTGGTCATTGGAATGATGAAATGATGCCAGAAGTAATGTAACAAAGAGATCACTTTCTCTACAGGTGTGGGTGCCAGAGGATATTTATAAACACATGTAAAATTTCTGGGTTAAAAAAAAAATACCCAACAATCAGAAAATTCCAACCCTTTGTTCAGCACTAGCAAAATTTGTCTAATTTCAAGCACTTTAAATACATTAATAGAAAATAAAGTCTTAAGTAAATATTTTAATTTTTAGTGACACAAAAACGCAGAGCGAAGATCATCTGGAATGCTTATAAGGTTTCCCACATTTAGGCAGTAACTGAATTCTCTCTTTGCTGAAATAGGGCGACAACTAATGGACTGCCCCATTTCAAATGGAATAATGGACTGCCCCATTTCAAATGGAATCTTGAAGCAGGAAGGGGGAAAATAAAGACACCAACCCTCCCCCCTTTTCCTCCAGCTGAAGCAGCAACCTTTCTTCCATTGCCATTTTGTTTTGTTTTGTTTTCCTTTTTTTCTTTTCTTTTTTTGCCATGTTGTTTTGTAATCAATGGTTTGATCTAAATAAATCACATTTGAAAATAAGCTTGGGCTAAGCAGTTTTAAGCAGCTTTCATTATGAGAGCACTGGCTTAATTACGTTGTGTTTTTTGTTTTGTTTTGTTTTTTTTTCAAAACACAGGTTAAGTTTACCTAGTGCCTGTAAGGGTATGTTGGGCCCTAGGCTCAGAAAGATTGGAAATAGAAGTTAATTTTAAAATCCTTTCTGAGCAGAAGAAATGAAAGTAATTTGGACAATTGTTCTAATGCTGGGAAAAAGACCTTGGGGCACTTTGTTTAAGAGGAAACATTTAAATGTTGAGAGTGGAGCTGCTAGTGTAAGGAGAAATCACTTTCTTTTTCCATTTCAAAACATTGTTTTTAGTTCTGTTTAAGCCTATTTTTTAAGTGGAAAAGGTCGTAGATCCTTTAAATGCTAGGTGATTATTTTTTAAACACTAATCGCAAAAAGTTGTAGAAAAACAGCAATTTCCAGTGTTTAATTAGGAAAAATCACCAGCCTTTCTATATAGAACTAACAAAAATCAGGAAGAAATGCTAGAAATCAAATTCAAAATAACTATGGAATGCATAAACTACCTGAGAGTCATTCTACCAAGACACACACAGGACATTGATATTTCAGTAGTTGTTCAACTACTAAAAAATTGAGGGATGGTTTTCTCCCACATCAGGACACATCATTGGGGTTCAATCACACCATCATATAATTTACAAAAAATGATAATTTCATTTCTTCTTTACCTATGCTTATTTCCTCAATTTCTTTTTCTTGTTTTATTGTGATAGCCAGAATTTCTAGTGCCAGGTCAAATAGAAGTGATGACAATGGACATCCTGGTTTCATTCTAGAGTCAATTGGAAAGGATTTTAGTTCATTTCTATAACATATGGTAATTCTTGGTTTTAGATATATGCTATTTTTCATGTTGGAGAGAGGTCTCTTTATTCCTTTGTTTTCTAGTGGGTTTTTTTAAAAATAGAAATGAATGTCACATTTTGCCAAAAGCTTTTTCTGCATCTATTGATATAATCATATGATTTTTGTTTAAAATTTTTATCAATATGGTTCATTAAGTGTGTAGTTTTACTAATATTAAGTTAACTTTGCATTCTTTTTATAAATCCAACCTGGTCATAGCATTTAATATTTGTAACATTTTAAAATCTTTTTGCTAATATTTGATTTAAAAAATGTGCATCAATGCTCCTTAGGAAATTTGTCTGTTTTCTTTTTCTGTTTTGACCCTCACTAGTTTATGTAACAAGACCATATCTGCAGCCACAGAAAGAATTTGGTACAATCTCCTCCCTTCCACCACCACCTTTTTTTTTTTATTTGCTATTTTTGCAAACAGTTTATGTTATCATAGAATTAGCTGTTCTCTGAATATCTGATACAATTCACTTTTGAATCCATTTGGTCCTGTGTTTTTTTTCTTTGGAAGTTCTTTTACTGCATGTTCAATTTCTTTCTCTGAAATTAGGTTGTTTAAATTCTCTATTTCTTGTTCTGCTAATTTGGGTATTTTATGTTTTTGTAAATATTTATTTATTTAATTTCATTTTGGTTGGTTTTATTTGCACATAGTAGGGCAAAATAGTTTCTAATAATACTTTTATTCATCATTTGTTGTGAATTTTCATTTTTCATTTTTGATATTGGTAAATTGGTTTTCCTTTTGCTTCTCTTTAATCAAATTAATTAATTAATGGTTTATTTTTTAATAGCTCCTAGCCTTGTTTATTAATTAATTTTTGTTTCCAATTTTATTATTCTCTTTTTTTAACTTTCAAGATTTTTATTTTGGTGTTTAATTGAAGCTTTTTAAACTGTTAGCTTTCTATTATTTTTAGTTGCATTCCTAATCATTAATCTGTTTTTTTCTCTTTTTGTAATTAAAAGTATTTAGAGATATAGATTTCACACTAAGTGCTGCTTTGGCTGCATCCCCAAAACTTTGGAATTTAGTCTCATTGTTATCAATATCTTTAATGAACTTATATGTCATTTCTTTGATTTTTTTCTTCGACCTACCATTTAGTATTTAGTTAATTTTTAAAACTTTTTCAGTGGCTCTTTATTTTTGCATTTACATAGTGCTTGCAAAGTTTTTTTTAAATCTCATTATATCTTTTATTTAATAGAATTCTATTGCATTGTCAGTAAGAAATGTTTATAATAGTTCTACTTTTTTCCATTTACAAGGTTTTTATGTCCTAAGACATGATCAATACTTGAAAAGGTGCCATGTATAGCTAAGAAATAAGCATAATTATTTCTGTTTTCATTCAAAAATTTCCAGTGGTGTATCATGTCTAATTTTTCTAAAATTTTATTTAGGCCCTTAACTTCTTTCTTGTTTATTTTTTAATTAGATTTATCTAGGGCTGATAGAGATATATTGAGGTCTCCCATTATTATACTTTTACCATCTATTTCTTCTTGTAATTCATTTAACTTAAAAAAATATTTGGAAACTATAACATTCAGTCTATATATGTTAGCTGTGCTAATAGTCATAGTTATCGGCTATAGCCTTGTTGTGGCACTGGATTTTCATTCATTCAATATTGGAAAGACTGGTGAAAACACTACAGATGTTGTGAGTAGGTTCCTAACAGTGCTGAACATGTCATTTGTTAAGCACTTTTGTACAACATATATACTCTACAGAGGAACTGGATCATGGAGTTTTCATTCCCTTCAGGATAAAAGAAAATGAGTTGCAAGGTCAGCTAGCTGGCGAAGTGGATAGAGTATCAGCCCTCTAGTCAGGATGTCCTGAGTTCAGATCTGGCCTCAGACACGTAACACTTACTACCTGTGTGACCCTGGGTAAGTCACTTAACCCATTGCCTAACCAAAAAAAAAAAAAAAAAAAAAGAAGAAGAAAAGAGAAAAGAAAGAAAAGAAAATAGGTTGCAGTAGAAAGCATGTTGGATTTGGAGTCAGATGACCCAAGTTCTAGTCCTGGTTCTGACATCTCATATGTATGACTAAGGGTATGCCACTTAACCTCTCTGTGTCTCAGTTTCTTCATTTGTAAAACAGAGGAGTGGTAAGGTGAATAAAATGATGTCTTAGATCCCTTCCAGCTATCCTCTAACTCTGTGATCCCATGAGTTCAAGTATAAATGAGTTTTTAAAACACCACCACATATAGGCTTAATTGGGGGTGGGGATTAATTTAGTAAATGAACTTCTGGTTAAGAAGAAGATATCTGAACAAAGAATTAGATTTCTGGATCATGACTTATAGTATAAGGTTGGCAGATTCCTGGTCAGAGATGGAGGACTCAAACAAAGACTGGTAAAAATGTATTTGTTGGTTGTTTTGCATATCTAATTAAAAGGGCTTTAAACTTAGGGTAGGATAGGAAGACTATATATCTAGGGGATGGTAATAAATTTTTATCTTACTTTTCAACTGACAAGCATTTTCCCCTCTCTCTCCTTCTAACCCCAACATTGGGAGGAAAAAAGAAAAAAAATCTTTGTAACAAATAGGCATAGTTAAACAAAATAAAATCACACATTTGCCATGTACAAAAAAAGTCTCATTCTGTATATTGAGTTCATCACCTCTTTGTCAAAGTTCTTTAGTCTTTCAAAGTAATTTTTCTTTTCAATGTTGTTATTGTACAAATTGTCCTCTTGGTTCTGCTCACTTTACTCTGCATCAGTTTATATAAGTCTTCTAATATTTTTCTGAAATCATCTTGTTATGGCACCATAGTATTTCATTATATCCATATATCATAATTTGTTCAGCCATTTCCCAATTGATGGATACCCTCTTAGTTTCCAGTCCTTTGCTACTAGAAAGAGAGCCCCTATTAATATTTTTGTACATATGGACCTTTTTCCTCTTATCTGATTTCTTTAGGGTATAAACCTGGTATTACTATGTCAAAAGGTATGTACAGTGTAATAACTTTTGGGAGCACATTTGCAAAATGTTTTCCAGAATGACTGGTCAAATTCATAGCTTCACCAACAATGCACTAGCATATCTGTTTTCCAGAAGCCCTGCCAATATTTGTCATTTTGGGGGGGTCAACTTTGCCAATATGACTTAGAAACCTTAGAGTTGCTTCAATTTGCATTTCTCCAATTTTTATAAGTTTGGGGCTTTTAAAATATGGATACGGATAGTTTGAATTTCTTCCTTTGAAAACTGTCTGTTCATATCCTTTGACAATTTATCAAGCAGAGAAACTATATTAGATTTTTAAAAGAAATGTACAAAAAGTGGGAGAAAGGCCAGGTAGCAAAAATGAATATGAGTGTAGCATGGTACTATACAAATAGAGTCAGGAGTGTTGAATTTAGGTGGTGCAGTGGAGTAAGTGCTGGGCCTGGAGTCAGGAAGATCTGAGTACAAATCCAGCCCCAGACACTTGTACTAGCTGGGTGACCCTGGGCAAGTCATTTAACTTTAGTTTCCTTATCTGTAAAATGGGGATAATAAAGCATCCACCTCCAAGGGTTTGTTATGAGGTTCAAATGAAATAATTATAAAGCATCCAGTACATAGTAATTGACATACAAATGTTAACTATTATTATTCAATCTCTGAGCTGAGACTGTCAAGCAAAGGACAACAAAAAGGGATGCTTGGGATTTAAAAAAGCTATATTGGGAGAGAAAGAATGATCCAAGAAGGGCTATGATTGGACATCAGTAACTAAAAGCACAGAAAAGACAAAGCTGCTCAGTTTTTATTTGTTTCTGCTTTCTTTGCACAGGAATGAGCTTTACACTGGAAAATGACAGAATCACTCAATCAACCTACATTCATTATTTATTTATTTTTGGTTAGGCAGTGGGGTTAAGTGACTTGCCCAGGGTCACACAGTTAGTACGTGGCAAATGTCTGAGGGCAGATTTGAACTCAGGTCCTCCTGAATCGAGGGCCAGGGTTATCCACTGCGCCACCTAGCTGCCCCTCAACCTACATTTATTAAGTACCTACTATGTGTTAAGCACACTGCTAAACACTGGAGATACAAAAAGAGGCAAAAGACCATCTCTGCCCTCAAAGGAACTTGAATTTAATGAACAAAAATGACTAACACGGAATCGATGCTGAGGATACATAAGGAGATAGTAAGAGAGCATGCTGCTGCCCTTGATGAATTCAAGTTAGTTGGTCCAAATGAGCTACATTTTGAGATAGTGAAAGGACCTGCAAACAGGTTTGCTGAATCATTGTTAGGACATTTAAAAGATTAATGAAAGATGAAAGAGGTACCATGGGATCTGAGAAGGTCAGTTGTCCTGAATTTTTTTTTTAAGAGAAGAAAGCAGAGTCTAAAAATATAGGCAAGTGAGCTTGACTTTCATTCCTGGGAAGGATCATTAAAGAAATAGTTGGCAAATATCTAGAAAGAGAATCAGAGATTACAAAGAACCAATGTGGCTTAATCAAGAACAGATGGTGCCAGATGAACCTCATTTTCTTTTCTGACCAGATTACCAATCTAGTAAATGAGGGGAATGGGCAACAATATGGCACAGTGGATAGTGCACTGGGCCTGGAATCAGGAAGACTCACTTCCCTGAGTTCAAATCTGGCCTGAAATGCTTCCTAGCTGTTGTCACTTAACTCAGTTTGCCTGTGAGCAAGTCACTTAACCCTCTTTGCCTCAGTTTTCTCATCTGTGAAATGAGCTGGAGGAGGAAACAGCAAACCACTCCAGTATTTTTTGTCAAGAAAACCCCAAAAGGGGTCTTGAAGAGTCTTGACTGAACAATTGAAGGGAATACTGTGGATACAGTTTACCTATATTTTAACAGAGATTTGGATAAACTTTCATACAGTTCATGTGGAGAAAATGGCAAGATATGGATTAGATAATAAATAGTCCAATCAGTTGGATTCCTAACTGTTAGCTGGTCTGATCCAAAGAGTTTTTATTCAATGTCAATATGGCAGGTCTCCAGTGCAGTACTTTGGGGATCTGTGCTTGGTCTTGCGCTGTTTTTACATTTTTATCCGTGATTTGAATAAAGCTTATTCATTCATTATGTTTATTCATTGTGAGTTGTTTACATATCAGATTTATAGATGACACAGCTGGAAGGGACTAGGCCTGTGATTTCAATGGTACTGGGGACTCCCAAGTGGACTCCCTCTACCGGTGTTCTCTGCTACTTATGATCTTAGGAGAGTTGTCTAGCACACAGAGGGGTTGTGACTTGCTCCAAAGTCACCCAGCTAGTCTGGGTCTGAGCCAGAACTTGAACTCGGGTCTTCCTGGCAACTGAAAAGGTGAAGGTCTTTCAGTCCATGTAATATGAAGATTAATTGATGGGAGTGTTTCCTCTGGAGCTGAGACTTGAAGGAAGCCAGAAATCTAAGAGGCAAAATGAGGAGGGCAAGCATTACTGGCAGGGCCTCAGAGGGAGGGAATGATCAGTGCAAAAGTATAGAGACAGGAGATGAAGCATCTTGGCTGAGGAACAACAATTAGGCCAGTATGACTGGATTGTAGAGTTCATGGAGGGGAATAATATATAGGAATACAGGACAGAAAGGGGCCAGGATGTGAAGAGCTTTATTAAATTATATCTAGGGGGCAACTAGGTGATGCAGTGGATGGAGCTCCAGTCTTGGAGTCAGGAGGACCTGAGTTCAAATCCAACCTCAGACACATAACACTTACTAGCTGTGTGACCCTGGGCAAGTCACTTAACCCTATTGCCTAGCCAAAAAAAGCCAAATATATATATATATATATATATATATATATATATATATATAAACTAGTAAGATCACGGTGTTTTCTTTAGCAAAACTAAACACTAATATGGTGAAAAAACCAAACAAGTGGCTTCTAACTGAGCCTCAATTGGAATATTACGATATTCTAAAATAATTCTAATGTAGAAGATGCTAACTCAGAAGATGTTCGCCTGTGTAAACAGTTGCGCCAAGGAGGAGGAAAAGAGGGAAAGGTATTTTTCCTTCTGTGTGTGCAGGTCCCACCGCACAACCGAAGTCAACCTGGCCGTTCTTATGCTCCACACCCAAAACTGAGGGGTGTCCAGACTCTGGCCCTCTCCTTGCTGGCCAGGCTCTGGCCCAGAACTTCCAGTGTTGGGTACCCACACCCTAGGGCCCTGTGGTTACTGAGGTAACGCAAGGATGCTCAGGCGCAGGCTGAAGCGCTCCCCTCCCCCATCCCCTAGCAGCTCTGCCTTCCCGGGGCTCAGTGGCGGTGTTTGCGCCTCCGCCAACTGCTCAGTCCCTGGAGCGGTTCTTTAACCGGGAAAACGAGGCTCTGGCGCCCGCTCCGGGCTCAGCCGCTGAGAGGGGCGGGACAGCGCGGTGGGGCGGGCGGAGGGAAGGAGGCAGGGAAGGTACTTAGTCTGCGCCCGCTGCAGTCCGAGCCTCCTCGCGCGAGGTCCTTTCTGCGGCTGAGGCCCCGAGCGATCGCCGGTGCGCTGCAGGAGCAACTATGACCCCCATCCTGCTCAACCTCCCGAGCCCCTCGGGTCCCCACAGCCCCGTGAATCGCTGTGAGTCTCCAATCAGCATCGAAAACTCTCGCGCCCCGGTGAAGAAGCGCAAGAGTCCGCGATACCGGAGGCAGCAGCCCCTGCAGCTCCGCCCGCTCCCGCGTCGCCTCCCGCGTGCGTTTTCGGGCGACTCGGGCGTGTGCGATCTGTTCGAATCTCCCTCTGGTTCCAGCTCCAGCTCCGGCTCCAGCTGCGGCTCCGGCTCGAGTGACATCCACAGCCCAGCCCGCCGGGACCCGCGCTGCAGCCAGCCTGCCTACCCGGGGCTTCTGAGCAGCCCGCTGGACCTGCAGATCTTCCGAGACTACGGGCAGAGCTGCTACGCCTTCCGCAAGGGGCTGGAGAGCCAATTCCAGCCGCGCGAGTCCCTGGCGAAGCAGCCCCAAGTGAGGCGTCCTCCACCCACTCCCAGCGCCTCCACGGTGCTCTCCTTCCCCACTCTGGCCTGCGAGCCCCCCTCTTCTCTGCTCCTTACTTCTTTCCTCCCCTCCCCTCCTCTTCCTGAGCAGTCTCTGCCCTTCTTTTAGTCTCTTCTCTTCACGTCGAGCCGGCAGCTGCGTCGCCGCCCCCAGTCAACCCCACGTCTCATTTTTCCGAAAACCACCCCACCCGGGTCCCCCTCTCGTCTGCGCTCCCAGCAATGAAGGTATTACCCAAGCAGAGGAGACAGATTGGAGTGAGGAGGTTCTGCATCTCCGTTCTCCGTCCGTTTCTTTTCCTTCTTCCTCATCGCGTATTTAGAATTGTGATTTAGCCAGCATTACTGGACCCTGGAAACTCACCGGGTTTTTCCTAGTCCCTTCCTGCAGAAGGAGAAGGCAGCTCCTGCCTTCTCCCACAAGCTGTTCCCCTGGCTCTTTGAGGCATTTCCGTGTTCTGCTTCCTTATAGGTGACAGCAGAATCCCGTTGTAAACTGCTCAGCTGGTTGATCCCTGTGCACCGGCAATTCGGCTTCACCTTCGAGTCGCTGTGCCTGGCGGTGAACATCTTGGACCGCTTCCTCACCACCACCCCGGTGGCTGCCGACTGCTTCCAGCTGCTGGGAGTCACCTCCCTGCTCATCGCTTGCAAGCAGGTACCTACCTACACACCCCGCTGAGCTCCTGGAGAAGGCTCCGGACCTCTGCTGGCCCACCTCTGTCCAAGCCAGAATTTCTGACGTCCCAATGCCCGTAAGATTGGGAATTACTTTTCTGAATCCTGGCCCCGTTCAAGACTAAGCAGCTGCCTTAAAACGATGGGTTTTAAAAAAAAAGTTTTCTCCTTATCTTGCAGCCTCTTATTCCTCAGTCATGCAACTTTCCTACCCTCTCTTCCCAATAAAAGGAAAGCGTTAGGTCCACACCACCACCACTGCCAGGGCATCAGCCTTTTGTCTCTCTGCAGGCTACTCAGCTGCTGTGAGAGCATCGTCCAATCTAGTTACAGGGATAGGACTGTCCAGTTGGAGAAACAGTGCTTTAAGTGAGGGAAGACCGCAGCTTCCGTAGTAGTAACTCCAGTTTATATAGTACTTCAGGGTTTACGATACATTCCTCTCGACAATCCTGTGAGGTCATTTTAGAGATGAGGAAACTGAGGCAAAGAAAAGGGCAAGTGACTTCTTCAAAGTCACACACACAGAGCTAGTGAGAAGTGAGGAGACAGTACTCAAACCGTGCTCTTCTTGAGCCCAGTGCAATGTCCATTACTTTGAGCCTTAAGTTTGAAAGGGGCGAAGAGTAGAAGGGGAAGCCGGAAAAATGTGGAGGTATGACCGTTTCTCTTCCATATTCCCCCTCACAGTGCTCCTGAGACTTGTACGGCACTGAAGTGCTGGTGCAGGTGCTGAACTCTGGCCGGTCCAGATCCACGCAGGGGTACCTCCAGCTTGTGGCTTTACCTAGCTGTTCTTAGCTTCCTACTCTGCCGAAAATCAGATTAGGTGAGGGGTTTAGACTAATTCGAATCTAGTTAGCCTTTAATAGAACGCCCCAATACATTGCCAGCACTTAGCTGGAATTTACTGAGTGTTAGTGGATTGGTTGATAAGATTAGGTGACCTGTTAGATCCCTTACAATTCTTCATCTATGGCCCTACCAAGCTGGAAGGGCAGCTAGGTGGCGCAGTGGAAAGAGTGCCGGGGCCTAGAGTCAGGACCGACCTGAGTTCAAATTCGACCTCAGACACTTCCTAGCTCTGTGACCCTGAGCAAGTCATTTAACCCTGTTCGCCTCAGTTTCCTCCTCCGTCAAAAGAGCGGGAGAAGACAAACTACTCCAGTATCTATGCCAAGAAAACCACCAATGAAGAGTCTGCAATGACTGAACAACAGCACCAAGCTAGAAAGGCTTTGGTATAACTGTCACCCCAGAACAAACTTAACCAAGTCTGAGAGGTTCATTACTTGATTGGCCAAAGGGAGAGAGGGGGTGTGGGATATGTGCTTTTCACCACTGCTCCTGAATAAGGAGTGTTTGCAATAGAAGGACTGCAGTACACCCCTTTACCCTGCAGAACTGCAGATCCTTGAAGTTAGAACGCCTCCCTTGCTACCCCCGCCCCTCCTCACCCAGTGTGTTGTTCGTGTTTTATACAGGTAGAGGTGCACCCTCCCCGGGTGAAGCAGCTCCTGTCTCTTTGCGGCGGCGCCTTCACTCGCCAGCAGCTCTGCAACCTGGAGTGTGTCGTGCTACACAAACTGCACTTCAGTCTCGATGCGCCCACAATTGCCTTCTTTCTGGAGCACTTCACCCACTTTCGGGTGGCTTCCAGGGAGGCAGACCTCAGCGATGCTGCCGATGCCCATGCTTTGGCCAAGGGGGTGGCGCAGCTGAGCCTGGCCGATTACGCCTTCACCAGGTACACCCCTTCCCTCCTGGCCATCTGCTGTCTGGGGCTGGCAGACCGCATGCTCAAAAATCGAAAACCTCTGGACCTGCATATAAGCAATTACCCGGAAGTGGAGTTGCAGGACTGCCTGGGGAAGCTGCAGCTATTGGTGTCTTTGAATGGAGACGCTTTACCGCATATCTTGCCCCCGCCCCTCTCGGACAAATGCAAATCTTCCAAGACGGAGTTAAAGCTAGAGAGTCCACCCGAAGGGTCCGGCTCTTCCCCCTCCTCCAGCAAAGCGAGCGGTAGCGAGTGCTAAACGTAATGCATCACCAATATGACTGTATTTCTTTCTCTTTGTACCTCAGAAAAAAGAGCAGTATTGGCTTAAGGGTGGTAGGAGACTCCGACGTCGGGGTTCTGGGTGATTTGGTTCCTGTGGCCTCATATTTGGGCGACTAATGAAGCAGGGCCAGCCTAGCTTACAAACAACAGACCCTTGCCATCCTGCACATGTTCACTTGCACTGGCAGACTGATGTAAGACAATCGTATCACCCTGTTTATTTATTTAACCTAGTGGACAATTAAGAGTCACTAGGAAAACAAATAGTCCCCCAACCCAATAAATGTCAAATCCCTGGCCAACCGGTTGTCGGCGGTTGAGGTTTGTCTGCGTGATATTTCCTGGGGATTTGCGTCCGCAGTGACTGGGGCGTAGGGGTGGGGGTGGGGCGAAGGGGGAAGGGATGGGAACGAAATGAATCATTTTGGGGGAGAACCGTTTAGGTCCGCCGGTCTTATTCCTCCCAGAGAAGAATTTTCGTTGTAGGAAACTCAGAGGGGAGCGATATGAATTGGCTGTGAAAGGACTGTTTGTAGACACATATAGAGCTCATAAACACTTGTTGGGGATGCTAGTACAGGTGAGAGGAGTTTACATTCAGATGAGGAAAGACAGCACTTAAAGGATACCTGGAAGAGAAGGGTGCCCGCGCCTGGAGAAAGTGGCTCTAGGGTCCAAAAAGAAAAGAGGAAAAGCCCCAAACACAAACTAGACACACAGGCAGTGACTAAAAAATGTATTGGTCGTGAGGTGGGAGAGCCTGTCAAATCTCTCCTGCTCCTAAGCTAGGCGTTGGGGAATTTCCTAGTCACTCCCCTCACCACACTAAAAAAAAAAACTCCCCTCCCCACTCAAAGCAACCCCACTGTTTAAAAATGTCTTCCCTGGGTTTTATGTCCAGGTTTTTGTTTGTTCTAAAGTCTCCCTGAGACTGAATCTTTGAAAACAAATATCTACCTTTTGTACCTTGTTTCCTACACTAGGATGGGGTCGGGGGTGGGGTCCGGGTGAGGGCCATCTGCAAACATTCCTTTGAACCTCACTTCTCCCCATCACCTTTTCTTTCCCAGAAGGAGAGGAGACAAGCAGCTGTGAGGGCAGAAGGACAGCTTTGCTCTAATAGGATTTAAAAACCACTCGTTTGTGTCTGATCTGCAGCTTCTTAAACTTGTGTAAAGAGTCAGAGGCACTGGGGCCTTTGAAGAGGAAATAACGAAGTCCTGGGGTCCAGGGGAGAAGCCTAAGGGATGAAGAGTCAGGAGAGCATCAGGATGGGTGGTGTTAATGGAGAGAAAATTCTGGGGAGCCCAGCAAGTGCCACGTTTCCCAGGCTACCCTGAGAGTTGTGAAGCCCGGGTTCTCTGGCCCCTGCTAAAAATGGGAGCAAAGATTTAGCTTGAAAGAGGCCTTAGAGTCCAGCCCTAGTCTAGTTCACCCCTCTTACTTTAAGTAGGGGGAAACTGAGCCCCAGAGCAGTTCACACAGGTGATATAAGTGAAGTTAGTGTTCGATCCCAGTTCCTTTGACTCCAAATCCATTACTCTTTCCATTGCAACAGATCCAGCTGGTGAGTGGACAAGCAGCCAAGGCCCAAGCCACTTCTGAGAAGATGTGCAAAGAATAGGTGTGGAAGTAAATGGAAACCCTGTTGTTGCATTGCCCGGTTTTGAAGAGGGATACCCCACAGGAAAGTTCTTGGGAAACTAGACTTTACAGAAAGGTCTCTACTCTTGCAGCTGCCCCGCCCCCCACCCCACCCCACCCCAGTAAATTTCTTCGAAGTGTTTGAGCCATTTTCCTCTGACCCTGGCTGCTAACATTCTCTTCCCTCATGCCTAGACATTGGTGGATTTTAGAACTTAAATATATGTTTGTAGAATAATACCTAATATTTCTAGTGGAGTTTGAAAATCAAATTCTCATCTACACAATTACATTCTTCAGAACTTTGAGATTTACAAACTACTTTCTTTATAGGTGGAAAAAACTAGGTGCAAAAAAGAAGTTAAATTGTTCTTAGAAGTGACATTGTAAGGAAAATAAAACCTTTATGGTATGCTACAAATCATGAACTTGTCCAATGAATAAGACTGCTTGATTGAAGGCAATAAATTCTATATGCACTCACACAATACACACACATATTAATAGCTCCTACTTCCCAGGTTTGTTGTGGAAATCAAATGAGATAATATTTGTAAAGCAGTTAGCACAGTGCTTGGCATGTAATAGGCACTATGTAAATGGTGATGAGGATGATAAGAAATGACCTGTGAATTCATAAGCTGGGCCAGCAAGTCTATGACATTCTTAAAGGAAAAGTCCTAGGAAGTTGCCTTAATGCTGAAGTCAGAAAAGTAGTAAGTGCTATAGACAGGATTTAAACTCAGGTCTTTCCCACACCAAGCTCAGTGCTACCACTCTATATCCATATCTTTTGATAACAAAAATAAATCATAAATAAAAATGTACTCTTCTGTAGTAAATATAGGACAAAATATTTATTGAGAGCCCACTAAGCAATAGGCATAACATACAACAGTTTAACATAGCACTTTAAGATTTGCAAATACATACTTGATCTCTTTTACACAGGAGTCAGAAACAGTGAGAAGTTTGCATTCTAAGTTGTATTAGGCCATTTTATACATAGGAAAAGAATCAAGAAACACGATAGTTTCTGGTAGTGGGCTGCTCTTAACCCTGACAATTTTCAAAAAGTTTGCCATTCAAAAAGTGCTCCCACATGGTTCTGTTGCTGGGAGATATGCACACTCAAAGAAAACCACTGCTTTCAAAGTCTGTCCTCACTCACTCTGTCTCTAAAGTTAAAGCATAGACATAGAAAACTTGGTTTCTCTTTGTGCCTCACTTTTCTCATCTGTAAAATGGGAGGTGGTTTCACTTGATGGCTTTAAAG
The DNA here is from genome assembly GCF_900497805.2 of Vombatus ursinus. Classification (NCBI taxonomy): domain Eukaryota; kingdom Metazoa; phylum Chordata; class Mammalia; order Diprotodontia; family Vombatidae; genus Vombatus; species Vombatus ursinus. Next base: position 22,013,831 of record NW_020954550.1, read on the forward strand.
GTCCCTTCCAGTTCTAAATCTATGGTCCTATGATTCTTCTCAGAAACCAGGAGCTTTTCTGGGAAAGGTGTTGGTGTCATAGAAGTCATAAATCCTACCTTTGATGCCAGGTGTATGATCATGGACAAATCACTTAACCTCTCTCTCCCTATCTATAAAACAAGGGGGTTAGACTCTGTGGCCTCTAAGTTCCCTTCCAGCTCTAAATCTGTAATTATAGGATCTAGTGGGTGTTTAGTCCTTTCCTGTCCCTCCTCAGAAGGGGCCCTCTAGTCCAGCCCACTCATTGTACTTGGGGTGAACTTGACTTCCAAAGAGAAGTGACTTGCTGAGGTGTTACAGGTAGTGTCTCACCTCTTCAGGGATCTCTCTCTCCTAGAGTCTTCATCCTAGTAAAGGACTCTTCAGGCTGCCTCCTCTCTCCCCTAAAACAACCCACCAAGAGGGAAGAATGGGAGCAGATGCTTTCCAAACAGTAAATGGGAACAACCATGCAACCAAAGGACCTGCTTGCAACCACTCTGCACCAGTAATGATAGTGAAATTTTATCTAACACATTCTGTGTGCTGTGCAGGCTATTTATCCATCTTGGGATTCATTCAGTGCTTTGTTTCTTCCATCCAACTCCTCATCCTTCTTTCTGCCTATATTTTGACCAATTCACTATTTCTTTGCATATTTTCCGATGGATGGGCAGAAGCAAAAAATAAACTCAATTTTATAATTATAAATTTTATTTTATAAAATATGAAATTTTATTATTATAAAATTACTACTTTAAATAACAGAATCAACGCCAGTGTGATACAGCACTAAAATGAGGTTTTGAGTAATTGTAAATTTTTCATCTGCATTGGCCATGCTATTCTAGTACCCATTATTGCTAGGCTCAGTGCACCCCAGGCTCAGCCCAAATTCTTTTCTCCATCTTCACCTGCCTCTTGCCTAAATGGAGAAACTGAGGCAGGAAAGACAGGAGTGACCTGCTCATCCAGTGATGGGAGGAGCAATGAGCCAAGAGGAGCTGGGAGTCAGAACTGATGGGCCCTGGGGTTGTGAAATAGGCTTCTGTAATTTAAAGGACCTTTCCCTGGAGTGTCCCTGGATTTGGGAGTCCTTTAAAGAACCTTATTTTAACTAGCTGTGTGACCTTGGGCAAGTCACTTAACCCTGATTGCCTCAGCAAAAAAAAAAAAAAGTAAAAAAAAAAAGCGAAAGAGAGAGAGAGAGAGAGAGAGAGAGAGAGAGAGAGAGAGAGAGAGACCTTATTGCTGCTAAGGAGAGTTTTCCCCCAGTCGAATTTAACTAATCCTGAGAAGACAGTTGGTGTGTATATTTTTGCGTCTGTCTGTCTACCCGTCTGTCTGTCTTTCTGTCTGCCTATCGGTCTCCTCAGTCACAGAGCCTTGCTGGTCGCAGCGCGGAGAAGACTCTAACTTTGTTCTGGTACCTTTATTTTTGTAATTCTGCATTTATTCAGCACTTTCCCCGTCGAAGCAGAGTGGGAGAGACAACCAATTTTCCGAGACCTTTTTTGTCGTGCAGTTTGAATTTGCCCCTCTAAGTTTGTGGCAAGGGGGAACAGAGGCAACTAAATGCTTAGGGCTTGGGGATCCAATCTGTCACACCCTCTTTCCTCTCCTCCTCCTCTCTCTCTTCTTCCCTCCCTCCTCCTGCCAGGCTGCAGTTGCGTGGCCTGGCGGGCGGCGCCAACGCCTGCCGAAAGGGCGCTAGCCGGCCCGGGCTTCGGCTGCCCAGGTTCCCGGGGGAAGCCCTGTTGCCAGGTTGGATTTTCACGCCTCCTCCAGAGCGCAGATTGTCCGAGATGAAGGCGCCACCTCTGGCGCCCAGACCCAGACCCGCCCCTCCCGACTCAGAGTCCTCGCAGGTCCTCCCTCCCTCCCCTTCTTATCTCTGCCGTAGCCCCCTTCCAGTCTCTCTCTGTCTTGCTCCTCTCAGGGTTCACTTTCCCCGCCACGCACCCACTCCCTGAGCCTTCAGTTGCAACCCCAAGATTGATGCCCGCAGAGCTGACTGTCACAGAGCCCACCCATCCGGGCCAGCGTGCAGGAAAAGGACGAATACTCCGCAGCTGGAGCCAAACCCAGACAGCGGGATGCAGAACTGCGGAGGCGGCTCCGTCGGCGGCGTCGGGGCCCGGAGAGCCTTTGACAGTATCTGTCCCAATAGGATGCTGGATCTTTCCAGCCGGCAGCTCAGGAAGCAGGAGAAGTTGGAGAAGAAGGTGCGGAGAGGGGGATGGAGGGGGCATCTGGGAGCATACCCAGGTCTCTAGGGGTAGGTGCAGGAGTCGTCGGGGGTCGGGGATGAGCATGGGATGAGTAATGTCTGCCACTAGACTGCAAGAGAGTTTCCGGAATCGCTGTTTCTTTCCCAATTCAGTTCGTGCCCCCGCGGAAGCTCTTTGAGAGCAGCAGCCCCATCTCTATTTACACCGACCCCCCGGAGGCGGAGCTGGCAGGTTTGCCAGGTGAGCAAGATGCCCCCGGTCCGGAATGTCCTCCCCATTCGGTGGATGTGACTTGGAATGCAGATTATATCCAACTAGCCTAGCCTTTAGTCCCCAATCCCACACATGCCCCAGCTCCGTCTCCTCTAGCTAAGGTCCAGGCTAGTGTCCCTTTAAATCTCGGGAAACAGGAAAAGGAGAGATGGAGGATGCCCGTCTAGAGAAGACAAGAGTCTGGGCATCTGTACCCATGTCTCCCTTCTCTTCGTTTTCCAGCCTTGACTACGATTGACTGGCAGGATTTCGCGGATTGCTCCTCACTCCTGCATGAAGAAAGCTCCCCCAGCTGTGATGCTGCGGTGTCACAGGTACCTCCTCTAATCCTCACAGTCCTTCTGCATCCATCCTTTCACCTCCTGCATCCCTGAACTCTGATACTCTAGGAACTTTTCCCATGTCCCAATCTAATTCAACTACATCCGACGATTCATTTATTAAGCGTCTGCTCTGTGCCAGGCAAAGAGCTGAGAACGTAAAGGGTTCTTGCTCGTAGCAAATAAACTAAGGCTGTAGGGGTCCCTACCTGGGGCTGACTTCTGGCTCTCGAAAGATGCTGGGGTTTTGGCTGGGCAAAGGATAGAAACTAACTGCAATGGCAAATTAATTAAAAAACCCTCTCCATCTGCTCTTCTCTCTCCCTCCTCCTTGGCTCCTTCTGGTATGTTAGGACCTCAGCTTTCCCCGGGGCTGTTGAGAGCAACACAGATCAGAGCTTTCAGAGAGGAAAGAGAGGATTTCCAAATTTTTGCCACCTACCTTGTAGACTAGTGGTGGGAAGAGGAAGTGTGTAAATATTCTTTGGACATGGATTTGGAAATAGAGGAAGGGGAAATATGATCTTTCTCTTTCCTCATCCATGCTGAGTCTAATACCTTTCCTGCTGCAATGATACCGGGCTGTTTTTCACTTGGGATGGGGATGCGCCTCATCGAGAAAGGTGGGATAAGGCTGAGATGTGGGTCTGAGGGGGAGAAAGAAAGTGTGCATTTAGGGTTATTTTATAGAGTCACTGCTTTGTGACCTAGGGCAATAGTCCGTGTTTCTGAGGCTCAAAACCTGGGGTGTGATGGTGGATGTAAGGATTTACTCTTAGGGACCTGGAATCTTTGACAAATGATCTTTGACTTTCAGAGACAATTCAAATTCCAGTTTCCCTAGCTGGCTCCATGGAGACTAGCAAGAACCTTTTAGTGAGAATGTAGAGCCCACTAACCTCCACGTGAGCTAGCAGCCCATCTCCTTGAAGGAAAGAGGTCTGATGTCTTTAGCTCACCTAAACCAAATAGAAACAGCTCGGGGTCGCAAGTTCAGTAATCCCTTCCTGCAAGCTGCTTTAGATTTCCAGAGAGAAGAAAGGTGACTGTGGGCCAGGGCTCTGTAGTGAGTCCAGCTTTCTGCATTGTATGAAACAGTTTCAACAGACTGAAGAGACAGTAAAGGCTCTGTAGAGGTGCTACCAGTAACTTTTCTTGGGTAGAGAGTATGCATGAGTATGGTTGCACTGCAAGGCCTTGATGAGGATCCCACCAAAGGATATACAGTTCCCCTAAATGCACAGGTGAATATTGTTCAAGTGGCTCTCGAATTAAAGGGGAATCCCAAAAGGAAAGCTCCTCCCAGCCATTCATTTTACAATTAACATAGAAAGGTTGTACTGGAAATTTTTGCTGAGAGTATATGGAATTTTAATTTGTCATTATCATGAAATATCTTATTTGTTTCTTTAGGGGAGAAAAATGCCATATTTTTACTTAAGGGGAAGGAAAACTCATCACTAGAAAAACAAAACAAAACAAAACAAAACACTGGACTTGGAATCAGGAGAACTGGGTTGGAATCCTATCTCTGTACTTACTAGTTTTGTGCACCCACTAGCTAGCTCCCAGCAGGCCACTTCCCCAATGTTGAACTACTAAGCTAACTAAGCTACTTAGAACTGGACCCTACCGTCCCCTGGACTCCAAAGTCAGATAGGATGAAGCAGGATGGTATTGTGAAAAGAGGTCTGGTCAGGGCCTATGTCTACATGAATTCCTTGGAGTTACTCTTCAATCAATTAACAACATTTATTAAGCATCTACTTTGTGCCAGGCCTTCAGTTTCCTCCCCTATAAAATGGATCAAATTACTTCTAAGGTCCCTTGCAGATCCAGAGCATTTTATGGTTCTATAAAACAAACATTGTAATTAAATTGAAGCATTGGTGGCCACCCAGTATGCTGAGCCAGGCCTTCTTTCTCTGTGTTTCAGAGGAGGGAATAATAGGACCATATAGGACTTATGGTTTAAAGGCCATCAAGTCCAACATCCTCTTTTTACAGATGAAACTTTACAGAGGAAATTAAGACTGAGAGAAGGTAAATAACTTGCCCAGGGTCACAGAGCTTATAAGTGTTTGAGTCAGGATTTAAACTCAGTTCTTCCTGATTCTATGTCCACCGATTTATCTATTATACCATCTAGCTGCTTTTACAAAGGAGAATACCCTGGTGAAGGGCTGGGACTTAGTGGTGAGCTAGGCAGACAGTCACCTGACATAATAGGGTAGGGGAAGAGTGAAAGTAAAAATACTTTTAACTATTTCTTTTAATAAATGTACTTTTTTTAAACATGCTGTAAAGTTACTGGTACCTAAGTGTCTGTAGCAAGTATGTTGAATGCTCAAAGTCTCTGGCCACGGGTAACACATGGGTGGTGGTGGTGATGGTGGTGGTGGTTCAATTGACAAGGTGTGGGTGGATCACACAAACACCTTGTCTTATTGGTATCTTGGCATATTCTCAAACAGTTATAAATTTGACCCTTTAAAGAAGGACTGACCCTAAGCAAAATTCAGAAGTGGACCAACTTTTGTCTTTCTTGCCCACATGTTTCCCTAGTCCTACCCCTCTACACACATGCCTGCACAATACACACTTTTAGCTGTTCCTTCTCCCAGGTACAAAGTCCTCTCATTATGGCTACCTAGACTTTCTAGTCCATTTTGAGGAAAGTAATCTAATAAATCTATTCAAATTAAGTTGTTAAGGGATTAATATGATCCTGTTCCAGGAGTTTTTGCATTTTCAAAAAAGACCTACAGGGAAGGGACAGTAAATGGTTAATGGTAGAATTTTTTTGCAGAACAGTTGGGGTGGGTGATGGTGGTGACATAAGCTTCTTTAACATCCAAACCAGTTTTTTTCCTACTGCATTTCCTCGATTCTTCATATCATAGACTCACAGACTTGGAGCTGGAAGGGATCTTAGAAATCCTTCAGTCCAGAGGGCGTTCTTAATCTTTTTTTGTGTGTTATGGACCCTTCTGGCAGAATAATGTTTTTAAATACGTAAAATAAAATACGTAGACTCCTATGTATTTTAAACTATCTTAAAGTGCAGTTCATCTAAAACATTTTTTTTTAAATTAACAGACCCCTGCTTAACAACCTCTTATGTAGTTTAGCCTCCTCTCTTCTGCAGTTGAGGAAACAGAAGCCAAGAGAGGGCAAGTGACTTGCTTCAGGTCTCTGTCAGTAAGTGTCACAGTCTCGAACCCCGATCTCTTACCCAGGGTCTCTGAAGTAAAAATTCGGAATTCTTTACATTAAACCGCACTGATTCTACAGCACTAGCTTCTCCTGGAATCTGAATTGGGCAGAATGCAGTGCATCAATTAGAACGGACTAGACCGCCTGCACCCCCCCAAAACTGTGTTTGTCTCCCTTTCATTGTAAAATCACCGCTTAATCTCAGCACATAGTCCGGACAGAAGTCACTATTCCTGTGGTTTGTTATTCCTGTGCAGTAACCACATTGTTAGGTACAAAGAGAGCAGAACGCTGCTTCACCCGGACCTCAGGTTGACCCCGTATTGATGCGTGATTTGGCCGACAGTTCCTGCAAAGGGTTCAGGAGGCCACGAGGGGCTCCCAGTGCTGCGCGTCTTTGCCCTGATCCTACTACCGCGGGCACGTCTTCTGGGCAGTCAAGCTCTAGTTAATGTTTCACTGGCCCCTGAGGAATGCGCGGCGCCCTGATGGAGGACGGTGGTTGGCTCGTGTGGTTGGCCAATAAAGCTGCAGCGGAGGCCGAGAGGTCCTCCAGAGGCTGCGGCGCGGCGCGTGCCAGCAAGAGGTGTCCAGCCAGGAGACAGCTGCACACCTGCTAGGACCTCAGCCTTCGGGACCTGTGGTAGTAAGCCTAGTAGCTGTGCCTCCGTGGCCAGTCATCTGCAGTTTAAACCTTCGGAATAAGAACATTTGCCCCTGCATCCCTTATATACTCCGCACTCATGGCAATGCAAGCCTGCTATTTGCAATATTCAGGATGGGGCTTGGATTTTCAGGTATGAGTGACTGTATGAATGGGTATTTTGAGTGTGTGTGTGTGTGTGTGTGTGTGTGTGTGTGTGTGTGTGTGTGTATGAACTAGCCACCGGGCACAGGAGAAGGCGGATATACCTAATTAGGACTGGCCAAAGAGCAACTGATGAGATTAGAATGATCTAATTAAGCGCAGTGCTACATTTCTGCTTTGTTTCAGAGCCACTGTCCACAAACAGAACCACAGTTTGATCTGCAGGATTTCAGGGATGCAGTGGACAATCTCATATCAGGCAAGTGTGGTTTTTGCAGTTGAAGGATGGTCTAAGCAGTGCTCCAGCAACAGGGATTTCCCCTCTATGCCCACCATCCAATCAGTGGGACAGCCCGTGTATTGCTTATTTCCTTAGTTGGGTAATTTCATGTCTGATTCTGGCAAGAGGAGAAAACTTTCAAACACTAACTGGTAGCCCCGAATATGAAGTGACAGCGGAAAAGAAAAACAGCTATTTTTTTTAACCTGGTTAACCCCGCCACCCCCTCTACCACCTCCAAAACGAGGAGATGAATTGTTGCGACTTTTGCCCTTGCTGCATCGAAAGGGCTCAACATTTACGCGTTGTTGTGCAATTCACTGAGGGAGGTGCGATAAGAGTGAGAAGAGGAGGTCTCGGGTCTGAGAAGGAGAAAGAAATGTACGTTAGGGTTACTTTGTACAGTCTCAGCTTCGTGACCTAGGGCAAGGTCTCTGACCCGATTTCTTCATCTTCAATAATGCTTGCCCTGCTTAAACTTCACAAGGAGGCTAAAGGACCAAAAGAGATAAGGTGTGTGAAGCCTATGCAAACCTTAAAACATTGTGTAAATGTAAGTAATTGTTATTATCTGTCTCAGAATCAAAGGGGGATCGTTTCCCTCCTATCCATTTTGGAGAGGGAAAAAGTCACAGAATCTCCATTGATGAACACTGGAACAAGGAATGATTCCCTAATTGGTTCGCCAGTTTTAGTGAGGGATAGACTGGTTGAAGTTTGGGGAGGGGTGAAGGTTCTCTAAATATGGTACCTTTTCGGAGATTTTAACCAGAAATCTCTTGTAACTTCTGCATTGGCATAGTCAGTGACACCTAATGCCATCGTCTGCTGTTCCACAGACCCATCGTCTTTGATGTCATCTCCCATGGGTCCTGAAGACTTTTCCTTCCCTTCCTGCGACGTCTCATCCTTCGGTTCCTGCATTTCTCCCCAGCCGGAGCACCCTGTGCCTCGCATGAGCATTCAAGGTGTTCCTCATCCGGAGCAGTACTGGAAGGAAGTGGCCGACCAGAACCAGAAAGCCCTGGGAGATGCCCTGGTAGAAAATAATCAAGTAGGGAGACCAGAGTTTAGGGGTGGGAATCTTGGGACATGGAAATGGAGTAACCAATCCAGAGGTAGTGATATCCTCCCCAAATCCTTTTCAGGACTCTGGAAGATAACTGGTGTGATTTGAAGCTTCTTTCCCCACCCCCCTGAAGTGCCTTAATAGTATGCATAGTTCCTGTCTTTCTCAATTCTTCCCAGTCCCAGCCAGCTTTGAAATCCTAATCCTGTTAAATTGTTGGTTGGAGATAGTGCAGATTTACCCTGGCATTAACCATGCATTGGCATGTAAATGCTCTTGTAAATTGTGTACCTGTTTATTTTTTTCTTCTCTTGGTCCACACTGGTGATTTCATTGGCATGGAAAACTTCTTGTGTGTAAACATCTTCCACCTTTGTAAATCAGCAGCACAGCGGTAATTTATCATCTTAAAGAGACAGTTGAAGCTCTCAGAGGTTGAGTGATTTGCCCATGGTCACACAGCCAGTATTCTAGGTATCTCCAAAGTCCTGGTGCAGTTTTAATCGCTTAAATCATTAAATTATTAAAGCTTTAAATTGCACTAAGACTTTTGTGATATCCTGTGTATTACAGATACGATTTGAACTCATGTCTTTCAGTTCTATATTACCCCACTTGATTTTCTTGCTTTTTCTATGCATTATATGCAATATTGTTTTAGAGATTGAACAGAAAATGCATAAAAAAAATCTAAATCATGCATGGGATGTTAAAATTGGATGTTAAAATATCCCGTACTATACAGATGAGAAAACAGAATGGTGACAAAAGTAGGGGAACAGAATCCTCGGAATCCAATTCCCAGTATCTTCTAATATGGGACTATTAATGTCCACTCAGGAAAGTATGATGTACCTGTGATTGTATTGGATTGTATTGGATTGGATCCTCTGTGCTTCCCTCTCCTCTTCCCCCCAACCTGGCAGCTGTACGTGACACTGACCCAGAAGCAGGAGGAGATCGCGTCCTTGAAAGAAAGGAACATTCAGCTGAAGGAGCTGGCCAGCAGGACTCGACACCTGGCTTCTGTCCTTGATGTAAGTGTGAGGAGGGCTGGGGTTTAAGAAAAGTAATAGGAACGCAGCACAATGTTCACCAAAGGACGTTCTGGTGCCAGCTCTAACCGGCTTTCAAGATTGTTAAAATTTCAAAGTGAGAATCTATACAAAATCAGGGCTTAATTATTTATTGTCTTTTTGACTGTCTAGACTTAAGAAGGCATTAACAATGTAGATTAAATTTAAAATTGTCAGTGCATATACCCCACCCCTTTGTTAAACATTTACCAGCACACCTCTGTATTGCTCCATAAGCAATGCTTGAGCTCAGCAGGAGTGCAAGCAAGAAGGCTCTAGGAATGAAGTCATCACCAAACTAGAAGCCTGGTGACTGGAGGCTGATAATGATAACAACAATAACTGGCATTTATATAGCGCTTTAAGGTTTACAAAGTGCTTTACACCATTATCTCATTTGAGCCTCACACTGCCCGTGGCTACTGGACGGTAGCTCCTCTGAAGATGTCCACTATTTTCTATCACTTGGAAAGGATGGTTGAGGAGATTGTCAGTAGTCGCTGCTGCCCTCCGGAGGACTGCGAATTCTGCGCTCAGTCCCTGTTTATACGTGCACAACTCGCATTAACTGAGCTGCCCTTGAAGCCAGTTGGCCAAACTAGACCGAACGCCCTTCAATGCACTATTTCCTTTTCCCAACAACCACAGAAGCTGATGATCACCCAGGCCCAGGACTGCAGGGCTGCTCCGGAGCCCTTCCTGCTCAAAGCTTCTGCTAAGAGGAGCCTGGAGGAGCTGCTCACAGTCAGCGGCCAGGACTGCGCCGAAGTGGACGCGATCCTGCGGGAGATCTCGGAGCAGTGCGATGCAGCTCTGCAGAGCCGGGACACCAAGCGGCCTAGGCTGCAGCCCGGAGGTCCGGGCACTGCCGGTCCGCCGCCGGCGCCCCTGCACGGGGCCTTCCGCGGGCTGCGGGCGGACTGCAGCCAGGGATCCCTGAACCTGAGCCATAGCGAGCTGGAGGACGGTGGCTCCTTCAGCACTCCGATTCGGGACCACTGCACTATCCGCACTCTGGCGTTCCCCCAGGGCAACGCCTTTACTATACGGACAGCCAGCGGAGGCTACAAGTTCCGCTGGGTGCCCAGCTGAGCTCAGGGGGAGGGTCTCCGGATTGCACTGGTCTAACCGCCCTCTGACACCAGGAGGCACTGCCTGCACCGTGATCGCAACTCCTTGGGCTTTGCCTGTCTCCAAAACTTCACTTTTGGGAATGTCTTCTCCCTACCCGGCATATGAACCCGACTTCCAGTCCCCAGGAATGTTGTTGTTGCTGTTATTAAGAACTAAAACAGGTTGCGGGAACATACTGTATTTCAAAATCTGTTAGCAAATGCTGTTAGTATAACATCTCCCCCTTAAAAAGGTGGTGGGGGGAACAGGATCTAAAGATGTAGTGCCATCACTTTAAAAATTATGTATTATTCTGAATGAGAATCACAGGATAAAACAAAAAAAAAAAAAGCTTGTAAGGAAACCTAAAGTTCAATGCTCTCAGTTTATAATGAATGAAACTAAAGTCCGCAGAAATTTAGGAACTTGTCCAAGGTCACACAGCTAATTAAAGGTTACTAGATCCCAGGTCTCCTGACTCCTAGCCTGGTGGTCTTCATAGTGTTGTTTTCAGTTGTGTCTGACTTTTCGTGACTGCATGGACTACAACAGGACAATGCCATGGGGTTTTCATTGCAGATACTGGAATGGTTTGCCATTTCCTTTTGCAGTGGATTAAGGCAAATAGAGGTTAAGTGACTTGCCCAGACTCACACTGCTACTAAGTGTCTGAGGTCGGATTTGAACTCATCTTCCTGACTCCAGGCCCAGTGCTCTATCCACTGAACCATCTAGCTGCCTAGTAAGCCCTTAATAAATGCTTGTTATTCTTTCTCCTGTATTATGCTGCCTTCCCTAAGGAAATGTAGTTTTGCTATTATTTCAAACTGCTATTCCAGTCAGTAATAGAATGAAGGAAGGGTGAGGAGAAGAATGATGAAGCAGTGCCTTGAGAAACAAAATGGCAGATTCTGGATCTCAAAAGCATAGAATGATAGAGTTAGATCTGAAGTGGACCTTAGAGATCTTAGAACCACACACACAGTATCCTAAAGCTTAATGAAGCTTTAAGCTTTGAATAAACCTCAGAGACTAGTCCAGTCCTCTCGTTTACAAATAAGAAAGGAATCTGAGGTTAGATGAATTGCCCAACATTAAATAGATGAGAATCAAAGGCAGGATTTGAATCCACATCCTTCAGATCCAGTGCTCTTTCCACTGTACCAGCTGCCTCCACCCTCAATTTCTGTATGAGGAAATGGAATCTCAGAAAGCTGAAATGATTGGCCCAAGTCAAAAGGGTATCATGTAGCAGAGGCAGGATTTGAACCCAACTCTTTCAATTCATTTCACAATGCCTGCGCTATACTCTGGAATATGTATTTTATGTCTACCTGAATATGTTGAGCACATTTGTTTATGAAGATCATTTGTGTAACTTTATATGGTTTAATATAAATATTTGTATATAAAACATGTTTGTCGTTTGATTTGGGTCACGTAATAACTACTCATTTCCCTTTTTTTCTTTTTCTTTTTTTGTAAATTTTTGTTCATCTTAAACTTAAATACAAAATGAGAAAAGAAAAAAAGAACATTTTAATATACACAGCAGAACATAAGATAGGATTCAATATAAAACAATACATTTCCATTTCAAGAAAAGTTATATAATGAATACTACACATTGTTTTCAAACCTACTCGGCTTTTCTTTGCTGCCCTCTATGTTTTCTTTTGTTTTCTGCTGTGCACTTTTTACTTTATTTTTTTCTCCTTCCCTTCCTCCCCCTCCCTAAAGAAGGGTACAATTAAATGAGTATACATACACACATATACACAGATATCTATAAACATGTACATATCCACTCATGCACATACATGTAAGACATATGCATATTTCCACTTGTCATCAAGGTGGATAGCATCTTCCTTCATAAGTCCAAGTCTTTCTATGTTTTTCTAAATCAATGAGCTCATTATTTCTTACACCATAGCATAATTCCAACACAATCACATCCTATCTGAGAGACTGTCTTTGAAAGTTCCCCCCCAATTTTCTTCATTCCTTCTACATTGATTTTATTTATACGAGAATTTTTTTTTTTTTGCTGCTTTTTGGTGAGGTAATTGGGGTTAAGTGACTTGCCCAGGGTCACACAGCTATTAAGTGTCAAGTGTCAAGTGAGCTGGAGCCAGGTCCTCCTGACTCCAAAGCTGGAGCTTTATCCACTGTACTGCACCACCTAACTCCCCCTAACAAGAAATTTCTAATTTAAAATAATCGAAATTTTCCATTTTACATTTCAACAATGCTCTCACCTTATAATATAGTTTAAGGTCTGATACTACTGAATCTCCTTCCTTCACATATTTTTTCCCTAATTTCTTTGAAATTCCTTACCTTTAGTTCTTCCAAATGAACTTTGTTATTATTTTTCTAACTCAGTAAAGTAATTTTTAGTAATTTAATTGGGATGGCATTGCACAAATAAATTAGGTAAAATTGTCATTTTTTTATTATATTGAGTCCTCTTCAATACTTTAGAAGATGTTTGCATTCAACAGTGTGCTTACTACCTCCGCTAATGTAGCAACCCTTCCCTGTCTTGCTACATGGTCAAAAAAATGCATCATCTGAGGAGCAGCCTTCTGGAAGTAGAGCCTTTCTGTACTTGTTCGTTGGCCTGGAAATCTAAGAAAATGTCTAAGTTAGTCCTTTACTCCTTTCCTGTACCTTCTTGCTTCAATCTCCTTTTTATCACGTCTCTTTTCTTATGTTGTAAGTCATTTACAGAGTGGCAGAAATGTAATATCAAAGGTAAATGTTTTATCCCTCCTTTTCTTTTCTCATACTTCTGCCATTTTCTCTTTGTCCTGTTGCCTCCATGTGGTCCTCAGAGAGGAGCCCCTTGAAGCTGAGAGGCTCAGATCTGGCACAAACCCAGTACTGTTACATCTCAGCTTAAGACTTTGACACTGAGTTCAGGTATCATGTAACATGTGAGCTGGGTAGCGGTAGCAGAACCTGCTATACCAGTTTACAATGTGTACTGTCATTTGTATTTAAATAGCCCTTTAGAAACCAACAAATTGATCCAAAGCCATATTTCCCCATAGTCTAATAAATGAACATTTTTATTTTTTAAAATACATATATTTTTAAAAATTGGAGTTGTAGGAATGGGTGGTAGCCAAAATTCTGCTCATAAGTCCTTTTGCCCATAGTGGCAAAATTTTTTAAAAATATTTTTAAAATATTTTTTAACAATGGTGCAGTGAATTGAGCACTGGATTTGGAGTCCAGAAGATCTGCTTTCCAATACTTCCTCACTGGATGTATGACTTTGGCCAAATCACTTAACCGCCATGTGCCTCAGTTTCCTCATCTGCAAACACTTACCTCATGGGATCATTGTGATGATCAAATGAAATGATATATGTAAAGGACTTTGCAAACCTCAAAGCACTATTCACACACTAGCCATTATTACTCTTATTTTAGTGAATTTTTTAGTCAGCACAGCATCTGAAATGTCTGCAGAGTAAAATCAGCAGCCAAAAAAAAAAAAGAAAAGAAAAAGAAGAGAAAAGAAAAAAAAAATTTAACCTGTCTTGGACAACTGACTCTACAGAGGAAATCTTAAAAAAAAAAAAATGAAACCTTTTTTCCCCATTAAGAAGCACTTATTTTCCTTCTTACCCTCTACTGGCCTCTTGTTACTTTTACATACTTTAAAAATTTCTGGGGCAGCTAGGTGGTGCAGTGGGTACAGCACTGGCCCTGAGGTCAGGAGGACCTGCATGCAAATTCGACCTCAGACACTTGATACTTACTAGCTGTGTGACCTTGGACAAGTCACTTAACCCCATTGCCTAGCAAAAACAAAAAAAAAATTTCTAATTTTATTGGTGTGGACATTTCTACTATTGATTCACATCACAGCCCCTCCACATCTTTAAATCTTGTTTCCCATAAACACTCCACAGAAAACCAACTCATCCTTCTGGAGGCCTAATAAGATCATAGGCAAATCGACTTAGAATGGCCAGGGCCTTCAGAAGGCATTTAGTATAATCTCCTCACTTTACAGGTAAGAAAATTGAGACCCAGACAAGTTAGACCCAAAGTCACAGAGATAGTAAGTAGGAAGGCAGGGATTATAACTTTTTTTTAAAATTTAGACAGTAGGGGTTACGTGACTTGTCCAGGGTCTGAGGCTGGATTTGAATTCAAGTCCTCTTGACTCCAGGGCTGGTGCTCTATCCATTGCATCACCTAGCTGCCCCAATAAAACCACTTTTTCAGGAGTCGATCTATTCATCGCTCACAGAACAGAAATTGAACATTGAGAGAGCCAATAATTAAATGTGACTGTTGGAAGACAGTCATGAAATTGTGTGATTCTTCTAAGTATCCTCTTCCCTTTCAGCTTCTTCTGAATTCTTTTCTGCCACATTATTGCAGAAGGAGGCAAGGGGACTGCAAAGGCCAGAGGCACATTTTGCATTTTTATCTCTTTTTCATGAGTTGCTTTGTCGGGGGTGGGTGGTAACCAAAATTCTACTCATGAGCACTTTTGCCCACAGTGGCCTTGCCCACATGCACACCTCAACAATGCCAGGTCTACAATCCATTGTCTAGCTTGAATTCAACATCTTCCCAGCTTTGTAAGATCTGCCAGAGCTTATACTCCATTGGCATAGCTTTGGGAACCAGAGACATCAGAATAAGACTTTAATGAACAATCTTCTTAATACAAAGTTTAAATGAATGAAAGGTAAATCTACACCCCACTCCCCTTTTTGGTGGAGGGATGGCTCAGCCCTTTTGAGCCTGCTATCGCTGTCCATAGGGACACTGCTTCATAACTACTCTGTGTGCTAGTCACCAATCTGTTATAATTGCTTCCAAGTTCTCAGGATAGAATCATCTCTTCAGGTCTGTAATGATCCTTCATATTCCTCTGAGGCAGTTTGCAACTGCTGACCCTGAGAGGTAAAGAGGTTTGGTAACATACCCACGCTTGTATCACTCATCAGAGGTAAAGCTAGAAAAAAGGTATTTTATGTCTTGCAGTTCATTTTTCTTTATTTCCTATGCAAACAGAGATGGAATAGACCCAGAGTCCATCTAGTCTAACCTCTTCACTTTACAAATGAGGAAACTGAGGCTCAGGGAGGTTAAGTCATTGGAGAGGGAATTTGAATCCTGGTCTTCATACTTCAGAGTCAATTTTCTTTCCATCATAACACACTGGTATGACTCTATAAGGTGATATAACCAGTAGTTGCCATCTATGCTAAGGAGCGCAGTGGATAGAATGTTAGATTGGACTCCAAATCAAATTCTGCCTCAGACACTTACTTGCAGCATGATCCTGGGCAAGTCACATAACCTCTCTTTACCTAAATTTCCTCATTAGTACAAAATGGGGACAATAACAGCACTTGCCTCCTAAGGTTGTTGTCAGGATCAAAGATGATAACACATGTAAAGTGTTAGAGAGCTATATAACTTCTAGCTATCATTTAAATGACAGCAATTGATGTTTGAAGTAGGTTTTTTGTTCAGTAGTGGAAATGGTCATTCAAGATCACTTTGGACACATACCATTTTAAAATTTAAAAAATGAAAAATAATGCAAGTTTACTATGTAACTGTAATGAGGAGATAGGCCAATGAGGGCCCAGTCCTTAAAGCTTACATGATATTCTTGACCTGCTGTATGTCCAAGTCAAGTCAATAAGAATTCATTTAGGGCTTACTATGTGCACTGTACTAAGCATTGGAGAGACAAAGAAAGGGGAACAAAAGAGTCTTTGACCTCCAAGAGTTTATAATCTAAAGGAGGACAACAACTATGACAAGATTTATATGAGATCTCCTCCTGGCCATGGTTAGGAGGTGTATTCTCTTTTTTTTCCTTTCTTTCTTTCTTTTTTTTGGTGAGGCAGTTGGGGTTAAGTGACTTGCCCAGGGTCACACCACTAGTAAGTGTCAAGTGTCTGAGGCCAGGTTTGAACTCAGGTCCTCCTGACTCCAAGGCTGCACTACCTAGCTGCCCTGGAGATGATATTTTTAATTAAACTTCAGATAGAGGCAATTACCAAAGATAAATAAATTTATTTATATGAAACTGAAAGACTTCTGCACAGATAAACAATGTTTAGGATAAGAAGAGAAGTGATGGAATGGGAAAAAAAGTCTATCAAATTTCTCTGATAAGGGTTTGGTATCCAAGATATATAAACAACTCATATACACACACACACACACACATATGTATATATATACATAAGACTAATAGCCATTCTCTAATAATGAGTCAAAGGATATGAACAAAACTATTCTCAAAAGAACTGCAAAATATTCACAACCTCATGAAAGAAAGCTCCAAATCAGTAATAATAAGAAAAACGAAAATCAAAACAACCCTGAAGACTTACCACACACCCTGCAAATTGTCAAAGATGACTAAAAAAATCACAATATTCAATATTGGAGAGGTTATAGAATGATAGGCACTCTAATACATTGTGGGTGGTGTTGGGAAATGATACAGCCAGTTTGGGAAATAATTCAGAATTATGCAAATAAACTGACTGAGATAGTTATCCCCTTGGAACCAGAGATTCCAGTACTAGGCTAATACCCCAAGTAAGCTATAAATAAAAAGAAAGTATAGTTCATATACTCCAAAATATTTAGTTTATTTTAGAGCACTTTTTGTGATAGCAAAGAATTGAAAACAATGGAAATGCCCATTGACTGGAGAATGGGATATTGATGTGCTCTAAGAAATAATGAATGTGATGAATTCAGAGAAACATGGGAAGATCTATTTGAAATGATGCAGAGCAAAGTAAGCAGAACCAAGAAAATAATGTACACAATAACCACAACAAAGATAGCCACACACCCAGAGTGAATGCAGCAAAGCTATAAAGATCTAGCACGTCTGATATGAAGAGATATAAGAAAATGCCCCCCAACCTAGCCTTGCTGGAGGTCCACAGGTATTAGACATTGCATATATTTTCAGACTTTTAAAATTTCTTGCTCGGTTGTGTGGATATTTTTTCCTCTTAAAAGTACTATTTGTTATGTGGGATGACTCTTTGGAAGGTAGAGGGGAAAGGATATCAGGAATAATGATGATGAAGTAAGAAACAAGACACCAATAAAATTTATATAAAAAAGATTTGTACAAGATAAATAGAGGATAATCTCAGAGGGAGGCATTGACATTAAGAGGGAGAGGGTAAGTCTTACGGCAGAAGGTGGGATTTTAGCTTAGTGTCTTGAGGGGAGCCAAAGAAGCCAGGAGTCGGGGATGAGGAAGGGGAGGAGTCTAGTCAGAGTCTGGGCATGGGAGTTCCTCGTGTGTCAATCAGCACACGGCTCAGTGTTACTGGGTTTTAGAAAAAGTGGAAGGGAGTGAAATGTGTGAAGACTGGAAAGACAGGAAAACACCAGGTTATGAAGAGCTTTAAAAGCATATTACAGTATGTCATATCATATTCAAACTTCTTGATATTTGATCCGAGAGGAAGGTAAGCGATATCTCTATTTTATGGATGAGGAAACTGAGGTGAATAGAGGCACGTTGGCTTGCCCAGGATCACATAGCTAAAAAGTGACTGAGGTCAGATTTGAATTCAGATCTTCCTGATTCCAGGTCCAGCACTCTACTGTGCCACATAGCTGCCTCTATATACAAATATATACCAAACATATTCATATTTTTATAAGCATAGACAAAATGCATGCTAAGAAAATGTAAGGTATTCTGAATATTTTGGATCAGATCTGCCAGTGGGAAGAGAAGAGAGAGATCGAAGGCAGATTATTCTCTTTTAAGGATCCATTAAGTCAGAGGCTGTTCCTGCTCAGTTCTTTTATTCCAAAGTATCCAACTCCATCACTGAGTCGCCAGAGATAAGGCTTAACAATTCATGGAGTGTACTAAAAATCAAATCTCTGTTACTCTGTGTTCTATCCCTAAGGTTCTTCCTTAGACTACTGTCACTTCTCTCTACTGATTTGACTAGTCATTTTCTCCCCTATAATTTAGGCCCAACTTCCTGGGGTCACCCAGCCAAGATGGAGTCCGTCATCTTGACCTTAACCTTTCAGCTTTTCATGATCTCTCTCTCTCTCTCTCTCTCTCTCTCTCTCTCTCTCTCTCTTGCTCTCTCTCTCTGTCTCTCTCTTCCCCCTTCTCTCTTTTCTCTGTCTCTGTCTTTCTCTTTCTTACATATTGCTCTCACTATCTACCGCAAGAACTTTCTCTTATTTTCCCTAATAGTGGTTCTCTCATTTCCCTGCCTCTAATAGATGACTCTGCATGTAATTAAGGAGGGTGCTAATCCTGGAGTGTGATGGCTATATTTAGAAACTATGGACAGGATGCTTTATTACAGAATGATTATGCCTAAATTAATACACCTAGTGTCCATCTCTTCCCATACTGAACCCCTTAAGTGATGGGTCTTTTTGCATTTTGCCCCAATGCTTTTAGTGAAAATTGGGCCAGTGGAAAGGAGATTGCTTTGCTTTAATTGCGCACAAGACCCGAAGCCCTCCTTGTATCAAACACCTGTTCAAACCTCCCTAACTAATGACTATTTTCAATATTTACTTTCTGATGCTCAACAAACTGCTAGGTGAATTGCAAATTGTAAAGCTCCTCAAGTTTATTCATGTTAAGCCAATCTATTTGGGTGTAGGAAAACCCCGAAGATTTGTTATTTGGGATTTGGGCAAGCAGCAGAGTTATAATTAGAAATCACATTTGATAATAGGATGTTGAAAATTCAATTGTTTGTAGGTCATGCTCTGAGGGTTTTGATAGCCTTTGTGGAAGGCCATTTTCAACTCATAAGAACACAGTTCTGACGTATGCCAGGGTCAAATTATGTCCAATTAGAGGATGAAATTTAAAATCCCAGACTTGCTTCTCCTTGTCATTTAGTATATTCCTGGGAAGTCAGTGCATGCAAAAATAATGCAAACTGGTTTAAAAAAAGATTTCAATAAAATGCTAATTAGGGAGGCCAATCTACTACAAAGAATATATGCAATCCATAGAGCAAATTCCAAAGGCAAATACAAATGAATTTAAGTGATCTTTTCTTCTGTTCACTCCCATTAGCAAGGATAATTGAGTGTTGACTCTTGGCCATTCTCTTTAATTTTACAGTATTTGACGGAGTTCCAAATGGCTATATCTCTTGAATTTGAAACAATCTGAGCAATGGTTGAAAAATTATTTTGAAAAATTATTAAGTCAGACCCACATGTACAAAAATATTTATAGCAGCTCTTTCTGTGATGGCAAAGAATTGGAAATTGAGGGGATGCCCATCAACTGGGGAATGGCTGAACAAGTTGTGGTATATGAATGTAATGGAATACTATTGTGCTATAAGAAATGATGAAGCAGATGGTTTCAGAAAAACCTGGGAAGAATTGTATGGACTGATGCTGAATGAAGTGAGCAGAACCAGGAGAACGTTGTACATAGTAACAGCTACGTTGTGCGATGACTAACTTTGATAGACTTAGCCCTTCTAAGCAATGCAAGGATCTAAGACACCTCCAAAAATCTCAACATGGAAAATATTATCCACATCCAGAGAAAGAACTATGGAGTCTGAATGTAAATTGAAGCATACTATTTGCTCTTTTTTTCCTTCTGTTTTGTTTTGTTTCTTCTTTCTTGTGGTTCCTCCTGTTGGTTCTAATTCTTCTTTACAACATGTCTAATGTGAAAATATGTTTAATGTATATGCAGAGCCTATATCAGATTGCATGTCATCTTGGGGAGGGAGGTGGGAAGGGAGAGAGAGAAAATTTAAAACTCAGAATCTTATGGAAGTGAATGTTGAAAACTAAAAATTAATTAATTTAAAAATGTGTTGTAGACAATAAATAAATAAATAAAATTTAAAAAGAAAAAAGAAAAAATTATTTAGTCACAAAACACAGGAAATCATTCATTAAAAACTAGCTAATTTTCAGTGTTGTTCATGAGGCCCTATCTATTTAGCTGTTGTAGGAATTCTGAATGCTTTAGGCAGGCAATAGGAAAGTAAGTCTTTGATATCTGACTTGATTCTATCATATATAGTGTAATATGTATACCATTTCACTCTCGTACCACATGTTATTTGGGTTCAATGAGGGATACTTTGGGAAATGGGTATATTTCAATTAGTTCAAACCCCTACACCAGATCAGAAGGGAAACTATAAAATATGAAATTACCTTGTTTTCTTTTAGCAAACCATATCATATTTTATTACTTTTAAAGTAATCTTTATACTTAATTTTTTTTTGTTTTCATATTACCTCTATTTCTGTACATATCCATTCCCTTTCCCTATCCATTGAGCTATTCATCGCAACTAAGGATTTTAAAAAAAGGGTAAAAGGCAGTTCATTAGAACTAATCAACATATTAACCAAGTCTGATAGTATCTACAGTGTTCCACACTCATAGTTCCATACATCTTCAAAGAAGGAGGGAAGTACATTATGTTTAAGAGCTTGTAATTTAGAAATAGAAACATTTAATTAGAATGAAAACAATTAGCCAAAGAATAGAGAAACTATCTCACACATTTATGAGTGATAGAAATAGCGTCCAAGATTTCTGGTGTGAGGCTCCTTACCTAGCTACATCCACTCCAAACAACAGTACATAAGCAACATATTTATTTTTACTAGGCCAACCAGAGGACACATTAATTCAAAGCAAATTATTTGACTTCATAAAAATAAAAAGATTTAAGCAGCAAAATAAGGGACAGAGTTTTTTCCAATTCACAAAGGGGGTACAGTCTTCTATGACTTAATACAACACCAATGGGGAAGAGAACACATGTGATCAAGGAACCACATGAATGAAGTGAAGGCATCTCATGTCTCCAATGTTGCAAAGCCACTAATGTCCTCTGATGACATTATTGGGTAGATTGCTTAATTGACTGAACTTGAGTTCTCTGTGGCTCTGTCCTTTCTGCCAGATTGGTTTTTGTTGGTTGTTTCCATTGAGCTCCTCTCTGTTAGGCCTCTTCCCTGGAATTGCTGGTTGCTGCTATCACCTGCTGCTCTTTGGTTGCTCCCTGCTGCCATCGTGTGAAATATAACTTCTTTTCCCCTATGGTGGAGAGGTCTATCATTTCTTCTACTATGGTGCTAGGGTTAGCTTTAGCTTTTTTTATGCTCTAGGCAGTAGCCCTTCAGCATTTCAAAATCTGACCTTTGAATTTTTATTTCTCAGGGTATCTTCATCTAAACTAGGGGTGGGGAACCTGTGGTCTAGAGGCCAATGTGGCCCTCTAGGTCCTCAAGTGTGGCTCATTCAGTCAAAGGTTTCCCACCCCTGATCTAAACCCCTGTCTGAGTAATGGTCCAAATTCCCTTTAATTCCTAATATATCCCAGGGTCAGGAGTCTAATTCCCTTTCAGATCATGCTGATGATTCCAATGAGAAAAACTTCAAAGAAGTAAAGGGCAGTGAGAAAGGAAATTCTTTCTAATCCCCATAATACTTTTTGTTGCCATGCAAATCAGCTTGGGAGCCAGATTGGAAGGTTCAGGTGTAGATAGTACAGCTGATAGCCTTTGTTTTACTTTCTATCAGCAACCAAAATCTCTGTAGGTCCAACACCCCTACCTTTTACAGATTTTGCAGATTTATGTTATAAAAACAAAAAATCTCAAAACAAATACTGTGGTATCCATAACTTGATATCTTTATTCTATACTCTTTTCCTGTTCAAGATTTTCTAATAGGAAGTTTTTCCTCACTCTAAAGCATCTTAAATCTACTGTGCATGTCCTTTTCTTATGGTATCTTCTTTGGAAAGGTGGAGAGTAGAAACTCACCATCCTCTTTCTAGAGACAGCTGGTAGTGCAGTGAATAGAGTACTAGCCCTCAAGTCAGGCAGACACGAATTCAAATCTAGCATCAGATACTTATTAGCTGTGTACCCTAAGCAAGTCACTTAATTTCTGCTTCAGTTTCCTCAACTGTAATTGGAGATAATAATAGCACCTACCTTTGCAGGGTTTTTGTGAGGATCAACTTGGTGGCAAGTTGATCTTTGAGACCCAAGGATCATCTTCATGCCATAGTGATACATCTGAATGGGATTTTGGTGGGTATCTATAGTAGGGCCTTATTAAATTATTTGCCTTATTATTTTGATGGTCTGTGGGATACAAAGTTATGGCTGCGTACTCTACTTCTTGGCTTCCAAGTTGTATAGGACCCAACCATGGACCTCACTGTAGCATGAAGGTGACCAAGCTATTGGAGGTTCTCCCAGTTGAATGCAAGCTCTGACAAGTCTGACCAGTCTGCAAAGCCTTTGAGTACAGTCCAGGTGACTCTACAGCTAATAATCTCACTAGTGTGAGTACTTCTTCCTTTGGTGTAGATTGAAATCTTTCCTGTGTGACTCTTGTCAATATCCTTAAAAAAAAATTTTTTTTTTAGGCAATTGGGGTTAAGTGACTTGCCTAGGGTCACACATCTAGTAAGTGTCAAGTGTTTGGTCTGAGGCTTAATTTGAACTCAGGTCCTTCAGACTTCAGTGCTCTATCCATTGTGCCACCTAGATGCCCCTTCTCAATATCTTTTTAATAAACCCTTCAGGCAGAGTTTTGCCAAATGCCCTGGACACCTTCTCTTTCTTTAGTATTTTGTGGATACTGTCCCCCTTCTCTCCTCTGACCCTGCTTCTCCGCTGGGCAGGCCTTCATCACCTCCTGCCTGGGTTGATGTCCCTGCCTCAAGTCTCTCCCTGTTCCGGAGTTCATCCTCCACTCAGCTGGCAAAACGCCTACGTCTGACCATGTTACCCCCTTCTCATTCAATAAACTCCAATGATTGCCATCATCTCCAAGGTCAAATATATACCTGCTATTTGACCTTCAAAGCCCTTCATAACCTATTTCATTCCAATTTTTCTAGTCCTCTTATGCCTCGATCCCCTTCATGGTTCCCTATGATCCAATGATACTGGTTGCTTTACTCTTCCTTGAACATGATGCTCCATCTCCCAACTCAGAGCATTATCCTCCATGCCTCAATGCTCTCCCTCCTTGTCTCTGACTCCCGGCATCCTAACTTCTTTCAAGTCTAAGCTAAAGCCCTACCTTCGGCAAGAAGTATTTCTTGACACTCCTCCTGTCTCATGCCCCTTACTGCTAGTGCCGTCTCTCAGAGATTACCTTCAATTTACCCTGTAGATATATATATATATATATATATATATCTTGTTGGCATATTTATTATGTATTATCTGTTGTATTGTGAACTCCTTGAGGGTAGGGGCTGCTTTTGTCTTTCTTTATATCCCTAATACTTATCACACTCTAGCACTAGTAAGTACTTAATAAATACTTGTTGACTTGTCTCAACATGACTGGCTGTCTCCTTTTCTTTCTCAAAAAATTTTTTTGGTGGAGGTAATAGAAGGGTGTTTGGGTGACTTACTCAGGGTCACACAGCTAGTAAGTGCCTGAGGTTGGATTTGAACTTGAGTCCTCATAACTTTAGGGCTGGTATGCTATCCACTGGACCACCTAGTTGCCCCAACTGCCTCCTTTTCAATCACTCTCCTTGACAGTGTCTTCTACACCACGATCTGTTTGCATCATCCCCAGAAGGTTAGTCTTGAATTATTTGGCTATGGTGACCTATTGTCCCATATATAGACTTATTTGTCTTCTTAACATAAGTCCTATCGAGCTCAGGAAGTTCCCTGAAGGAAGCCCTGCAATGCTGTGTGCTGTATATGCAGAGGGACTCATGATCTTCTATTGAATGAGAGACCTCTCTGAGCTAATGCTGTCACATACTTTTTGCTGCATTGCTGAATACATCTGTGTGTGTGTGTGTGTGTGTGTGTGTGTGTGTGTGTGTGTGTGTGTGTGTGTTGTATAATGGGGGGGCAGACCCTTCAGAAAAGGAGGTTTGGAAAGGCCATTGTGGGAAGCAAATGTAGACTTTTGAATTGTGGACAGAAGATCTCCTTGGACCTGCAGATGTAAGGAAGCCAGACTCTGAATCCCTGAAGCATATCCCTTGATTGTTGATGCCTGTAACCCAAAAGACTGCTAAGTGTGTGTGCTCTCTCCTCCGATTTCCCCAAGATCATTCTCTGCTTGGTTGAACTGAGGTTTTATTTCCCTGCCAAGCTGGAAAGTCACTTACTTTGGTGTGTTCTATTGTCTACACTAGATAGCATAACTCTCAGTTTGTGTTCACTGCTTACTTTGATAAAGAAGTTTACTAGGTAAACTTGTGGCACTTTTGTGGAACCACTGTTAGGTGGGAAGGGACCCAAGCTAGTGAGAGTAAGTTAAAGTGTTACTCTGCCCTTGAGAATGATCAGGAAAAGAACAGATATTTGATGTATTGTAGGTAGATATAACGCTAGCCCAATATACGTCTTGGAAATAAGAGGATGAAAGGAGAAATTACTCAGTTAGATGTTCCTCAGTCCTGCCTTCCCTTTCCCTGTCTTGGCTGCTGTCAGTGGCAACATGACCTCCTACTCTGCAAACGTGGAAATTGTAGTCTTGCTTGGAGACCTTGGAGACAGTGTGCGCTAGGCTCTATGTCAGATACCTGTCTATGCCTCACGTGAGCCAGTGGTATCTGTATTAGATGGTCAGCCATACATATATTCCATATTAGTTTTCTGGGCAAAAATCATATTCACAGTTTTTATAATACTATGAATTCAATTTTTATTCATCTTTATCATAGTCCAGGGGTGGGGAACCTGTGGTCTCAAAGCCACATGTGGCCTTCTAGATCCTTGGGTGCAGCCTTTTGACTGAGTCCAAGTTTTACAGAACAAATCCTTCTATTAAGGGGATTTATTCTGTGAAGTTTGGATTCAGAAAAAGGGCTACACTTGAGAACCTAGAGGGACACGTGTGGCCTTCAGGCCACAGATTCCCCACCCCTGACATTGACAGTATATTTAAAATACTGAGTCTGACTAGTTTGTTATAAATCTTACATTCTGTTTCATCTATTAAGTCACTCAACCCCCAGGGCTTCACTTTCCTTATCTACAAGGTGAGTTGGTTAAACTCAGTGACCTCTGGGGTTCCTCCCAGGTCAATCTATGATCCGATGACCATTGAATTGTGGCGTGTAGATGGTCCCTAAAACTCTGCTATATGAGGGGAGTATAAGCCAAGGTCTGTCAGCTTCATTAATCTAGAAAGGCCTGCTGTTTTGGTCTGCTCCTGGATTCTGTGGCTGTCATTCAAAATGCCTCACGCAAATCCAATTCACTTGCGCATCAAGACATCACTCTCCTGATGTCATTGGTCCTCTTCAAGAAGGAAAGACAAACAAAAAAAACAACAACCACCTAGGTGTGTACAGAAACACTTACCCCAGTCAGATGGCCACCAGGTCATCAGCATTGTTTTAAAAATTTGTCACAGAAACTAATTAAACTATTTGCTCAGACATGAGAGGTGGGGTGGGTCCCTGAACTATTGGAGTAGAACAGCCCAGGGACAAGTTATTGATAAAATTGAAAAATACATCATGAAGTTTATTTGGTAGCAAAAGACTACATTTTGCAGATGAAGATGCTATTTTATTTGAGAACATTGTAATGTGTTATGATTTTTTTTTAATTATCTTCCATGTGTATGCTAATTGTGAAATAAAAATAGCCCTTAGTGTATTTGAGTGTCCTCCTATATTATCAGTGCTGCTAAGAAGAGACACATTGATGAAGAATTGTATATTTATGTGGTTGTAACTTAAATGTTAACATTTATGCTTGTACATGTTAATACAATGTGGAGAAATGTAGGGTAAAACCAATTAGTAGACATTTTACTGCTGAATGACTTTCAGCCATTTACTATATTTGTGGGGAGAAAAAGATTTTTGACTAGGGATAGTGAGGTCAGAGAAGCTGTTATCCCCCTCATGAACTTAATTGACAGTTGAACTTAGTTTCACAGGAGATTAAAGTGAATGAATACATAGAGCAGAAAATAGGAGAGAGGGGGAGAAAGAACTTTTTTTCAAACCAATAGCATCAAAGGAAACTATTATTTACCCCAATGTTAAGAACAACAAGAAATCATCTGCTACCAAAAGGCAGTTCATGTTCAAAGAAGGTAACACTAAATTTTTTTTTTTTGTGAGGCAATTGGGGTTAAGTGACTTGCCCAGAGTCACACAGCTAGTAAATGTTATGTGTGTGAGGCCACATTTGAACTCAGGTCCTCCTGACTCCAGGGCCCATACTCTATCCACTGCACCACCTAGTTGGCCTAGCTCTGACTAATTTTGATGGGCAAAGAGGAAATGATGCATTTACAGCTGCCTGCCTAGATGTTTGCCCTAAGCTTTTCTTTTCAGTCTCTTGATCTCAAGAGGCCAGTGACACTGGCCTCCCTTCTTTCCCTTGAACAAGACACTCTATCTCCTAACTCCAGGTACTTTCCCTGGCTATTCCCTGTACTTGGAATATTCTCCTTCCTCATCTTTTCCTCTTGATTTCCCTGGCTTTCTTCAAGGCCCAGCTAAAATTCTATCTTCTATAAGAAGCCTTTCCTGGCATCTCTTAATGCTGATGCCTTCTCCCTATTGATGCCTTCTCTCTATTGATTTTCTCCAATTTATCATATATATATGTATATATGTACACATACATAGACACATATACATACATACGCACATTATATACATACATATATATATATATATATATACACACACATACACACTGTGTGTTGCTTATATAGAGTTGTTTTCTTGTTGTCGCCTCCATCAGAGTGTGAGCTCCTTGAGAGCTGGGTCTGTATTTTTTTCCCTTTCATTATATCCCCAGTGCTTAGCACAATACCTAACACATAGTAGGTGCTTAATAAATGCATATTGACTGACAGACATACAAATTATAGTATAAGATCATGTTCAGATAGTTAATTAAAAAAACCTTTTTGCTCATGTATTGGGGGATTGGAGTAGAGTACACCTACATGGAGTTTGTGTGGTGATTAATTGAGCTCCTCTGGCCCCTCCCCATGATGATTGCTTTGCAGAAAGACTTGTCCATTGACATAGAATTCCTTTACCAGTGTCTTGGTCCCTATGATAGGGCAGGGAATATTATCAAAGAGGATTGGCCACTGGGTTGGAAGAGCTAGCCACTTACTAGATTTTTAAAGGAGTAACGATTTCTGCTGTAACCTTCTCTTCCTATTAACCATGTTTGGACGCTTCAAGTCTTCCCCTTGATCATCTCTTAAGGTAGACAATCATCAACATTGTCTGGCAGCTAAAGAATATGCTTATTGAGCACACAACAATTGAAGAGACTATAAAGGAAATTATCAGAAATTATTTTGCTCAATAATGTACTAACAAAACTGATAGCAGAGGAAATAAATACTTACAAAATATAAAATACCCAGATTCACAAAAGAAGAGATTATTTAAATATATCAGAAAAAATATCAAACAAGCCATAAATGAACTCCAAAGAAACTCCATAAAGCCAGATGTATTTATAAGTGAATTCTAGCAAACATTCAAAGAACAATTAATTCCAATATGACATAAATTGTAATGATAACAAAAGAAGTCTCTCTTCTAATCTCATTTTAGCATGTATATATGGATTTGATGCCTAAACCAGGGAGAGATAAAGCAAAGAAAGAAAAACCAATATTCCTAATGAACATTGACTCAGGCATTTTAGATATTCACAAATAGGCTAAAAATATTAGAAAGATTATACACTACGCA
Source organism: Vombatus ursinus (assembly GCF_900497805.2). Taxonomy (NCBI): domain Eukaryota; kingdom Metazoa; phylum Chordata; class Mammalia; order Diprotodontia; family Vombatidae; genus Vombatus; species Vombatus ursinus. Next base: position 22,041,994 of record NW_020954550.1, read on the forward strand.
AGTTGGATTTATACTGAAATTCTTGATTAGTTTAACATAAGGAAGACTATAAATATGATAAACTGCGTTAGTAGTATGTATAATAAAAACATAAAATTATATCAATAGATGCTGAGAAGGCTTTTGAATCCAACAGTCATTTCTATTTTTAAAAATTCTAGAAATCACAGGACTAAATGGATCTTTCCTTAATATATTAAATAGTATTTAAATCCAAAAGCAAATATATGCAATGGAGATAAGTTAAAAGCCTTTCTAATAATATCAAGGATGAAGCAAGAATGACCATTATCAACACTAGAAAGGGTGTTCCAAAGGTCTTAGTGCAATTTTGCACTAAGTTTTGCACTCCTGTAATACACTACTATGTTAGAAATACAATAAGGCAAGAAAAGGAAATTAAAGGACTGAACATAGGAAAAGGATAAGCAGAATTATTGCTTTTTGCAGAAAAGCCTAGAAAATCAACTAAAATTAATTGAAATAATTATTAAGTTCAGTAAAGTTGAAGGACACAAGATAAATACACATCATCATCACCATTCCTATATATAGTGAACAAAACCCGGCAGGGAGAGCTAAAAAGTGAAATTTCATTCAAAATGTAGAAGTTATAAAATATTTGGGAATTTGCTTACCAAGACTCATTTGGGGACTACATAAATTCAACTACACAACATTCCTTTCAGAAACATATACCTAAATAATTGGAGAAACATTCATAGGTAGTTTGAGCCAATGTAATAAAAATGACAATGCTACCTAAGTTAATATACCTATTCAGTGCTGAACCAATCAAACTCTCCAAATAATATTTTATACAGCTAGAAAAATTATATGAAATTCATATGTGGGAACAAAAGGTCAATAATTTCAAGGGTAATAATGAAAAAAGGTAGGAAGAAAGGGGATCTATCAGTACCAAATTACAAACCAGACTACAAAGCAGCAGTCATGAAAACAATTTGATACTGGTTAAAAAAAAAAAAAAGAAAAATTGTTCAGTTAGAACAGGCTCCATATACACCAAAATGATGCAAAGTGAAGTAATCATACAACCAAGAAAACAAGATACACAATGACTACAACAATGCAAATAGAACAAGCAATAAAAAACAATTGAAAATAAATATTATGAAATTACAAAGACCAAACTTGGCTGCACATAAGAAATATGAGAAGACTCCTGCTCCCATTCCTTTGAATAGGGGTGTGTGTGGGGGTTGTTAAACAGGCATGGAACATTGCCTATATTATCAGATTTTTTGATATATTGATTGGTTTTTGCTGAATTTTTTTCCCTCTTTATCTGTTTAAAAGGAATTCTTTGTTATATAGTATGTCTCTCTGGAAGGAGGAGGAGAGACATAGGAGGACATTTTAGCTTTGTAGAAACAAACGATATTAATAAAAATTGTTTTGAAAAGGAACTCCTTAGAGTCAGAGACTAGTTTATATTTGAATGTATATCACAGTCATAGAGCAAGACTAGAAGAATTGTTCTGTGGGCCTAGCATGGTTCCTGGCATGGCATGCTGCTTGGTTCTAGGGCACAGTGGTAGGAAAGAAAAAGGCCAAGAGTCAGGTTACACTAAAATCAGTTCAATTATTGTACCCATTGATCCACCCTAAATTAAAAATGCTTGAAACTAAAATGATATAATTATACTCAGTTCATAGTATCTATTTTTTTGAGTTGGAAAGGACCATAGTGATCCTCTAGTTCACTTATTACTGGCCCATAGAACAACTCTGATTTCAGTTGCCTTAGTCTCGCTCCATTACTGTGATGTAAATAAAAACAAATGTTAGAAGTAACTCCTATGGAAGATATTTAAGAGACTTTTGATGAGAATATCCCCTCTACCAGTCCAATCCCTTTACATCTTAGTAGATAGTTTAATGAATCACTATAGTCAACAACAACAAAACATCATGCATGGGCCAATCTTCTGGTGATTACTGTGTCCAAACTTCCTTAGACTGGTCCTCTGATGACAAACCTAGAGCTCATCAACAAAGTCTCCACTTAAGCCTTTTTGTCTTGATAGTACTTGCAAGAGCTCGGGTTCTGCTGATGCAGCCTTTGATAGCCTCGAAATTCCATGGCTTGTTGATATATCAAGAGAGAACTGAGGAATTATTTATTGGGGTTGTTAAAATACATACTTTATATGATTGATAGTTTGTCTGTGTAACCGTGAGCAAGTCCCTTAACCTTTCAGGGCTGTAGGCAATTTTTTATGACTATCAATTAGCTATAGAGAACATGCTGATTTTCATTGGGAGAGAATTCCTCACACGAAGTTCCCTAGCTCCCTATATCAATGAAATCCCAGACCCAGTCCCTAGGATTGATGGCACTTTTATCTTCCTAAATAAATTTATATTTTTTACACCCACATAGATTATTATTGATCTCATAAAGTGAAATCATTGTTTTCAACTGGCCACAGACATTTCATGTTTGCTCATTCCAGAACAACTTTTGAAGGAATTGACAGGTTTTTGAACTGAAATTGGATACTAATCAAGGTTATCAATATGCATGTTAGATTCAATTTGTGGATTAGGCTGCTGTCATTAAACAAAATGGTAGTTGATAAAATTTTCAAATGGACATCTGCAATTGAATGGTTCATTGAACTAATGTTGTCCACGGGCTGACAAAAGATCTCTCTTTAAATTCAATCACTCAACATTTTGTCTATTATGGTGTTCTAAAACAACTTAGGGAATAAGGGATAGACTTAGAGAATTAGTTAGAAAAGATCTTAGATATTAATTTAGTCTAATCCCTTATTTTATAGATCTGGAAACTGAGGTTTCCAAGGGTTAGGTATGATAAAATTTGTTGGAGTTCTAAATATGGTATCAAGAGATACTTTACCTTAAACAGAGTTGTGACCACATGAGGGCATTTGGAAGAACTGTAATGTTTAGGGGCATCTGGATCTCAGCTGGAATACACTTCCTCACCCCCAAATCCTTATATTCATTAACTTTTCAAGTGCCTCACTAGAACAAAATTCCTTTATAGAACACTAAAAAATTCAATCTGCAGTTTAGTCTACTATTTTGGAAAAAATATGGTGACCAAGATAAGTTTTCAAATGGGCACATCTGCTGTAATTGTGAATGGATTTTGATAAAATTTGTACATGTTGGAGAGATAACCAATTGCTATGAGTCACAAATTCCACTGAACCATTAGGCTTAAACGTTTGATGAATGTAGAGTAGTACTAACAAAAAGGCCTTGAGCATATAGTTTAAGATGAATTCAGTAACTCTAATCCCAAAATAGAATTATCTTTAGGATTATAGATATTACATGGTAAATAGTAGATAGGAAACCCAAACCAGGAAACTGTTATTTAGTAAGAATACCTCTTGCCCAGTGGAACATATTATATTCTCGACATTGTTACAAGAAGTAGGCAGGAATTTATTTGTGCATTATATGATACATTGACAGAACAATAAAGGTAAAAAGCTGTTTACATCAATATTACCTTAAAATATGGGAACATTTACTCCTTTGTGAGGTTATAAAGAAGAGCAATATTTAAAGTCCTTCATATTATTAAAAATCTGTTTAAAATGTGAATATATCATAGAACAAGGACATTCTTAATCTTGGGACTAAGCACTCAGTATTTATTTTACATTAAATATTTGCTATAAGTAGATTTCCTGTTCATGAGGACAGCAGTCTTTAAAAAATTTGGCATTTTTACCTTGTATCTTGGTGTTTTGTCACAAAGCCAAAATAAACTCTCAGGCTGTAGTGCAGAGAATATTTACCAATAATATTGAGTTACGTCTTTTTATGTTAACTATTTAACTCTTTCCTTATCTAAATCAGAAGAAAAAAACATACTTAAGGAATATGACCTTGGAAAACAAACTGATCTGATGCAATGAATGGGAAGTTATATTCTTGGTTTTATTTATCATGGTTTCAACTTTGAGTTTAGAAAAGCCATTTAAATTTTTGGTCTCTTTCTTATGTAATGGCTTAATCAGGGGAACTCTTGATTGGCTCTAGCTGGCTAGATTGGCTCTACTCTAGAGTGAGTACACCCCATGAAGCATGTCTGAATCTGGGCTCCCACCATGTCATATATTCTGTCCTTGGACCTGGGCCCTATGAGGGAATCTGTGGAATACTTTATACAGAAAGACAGAAGGTGTCTTGATTTAATTTGTAATAGAACTTAGCCAGCAGAACTGCTTGCAATATCTTCTCCAGCAGGGAGCATATGTATTTGTTTGTTTTGTTTGTTGTCGTAGGGAGCTCGTGTAATACCAGCTCAGTCAGGTCATAGTGACCAGTCACTATGTAACAATTGCCTTTGAGACCCATGTGACTCTCTAGGTTGCATCCCTAAGCACAGTCTGAGCAAAAGGGATGGCTCCTCAAAGTCTCCATCTGGATTGAGCCAATGATGCCAGAAGTTTCCAGCCACCTCTTTCCTGGGCATATCTTTGCAGATACTTCCTCTTGCCAACGAGGTGTGAGCTCTTCCATTTCACCCTTCCCCCTGGCCCCATCACCCTTGATAAAAGATATTTTTGCTTCTATGGTTCTTTCCGTCCTAGAGCTCTCATGCTTCTAACTCAGTGCCTCCTCAGACCACAACCTTTTCTGGTGACACATTTGCTCTGGCCCTTTTGGTGGGTTATATGTGATGAAAGACTTGGTGCTTTGGGGTGGTATAGCAGGAAGAAAGAACTGCATCTGAGCACTGACCACTGAGGCAGGGAGAACTTAGTAGACCTTAAAAGCAAGGACTCTGCTTTCTGGTGCTCTCTCCATTCCTTCCTCTCTCTGGAGTACACAATGTGTAATTCTCTCTTTTTGAGACTTCTCATGAAAGTGTGCAGGGGCGGGGAGGGGCAGCCTCCTCAAGCCCTTAAAGTTATGATGCCTTCATGTTGTTGACTAGGTGATCCCCAGATTGGGCCTTAGGCCTCTGACTGCCGCTTCTGCTTTGTTCTTCTTTCCCTGAGCATGGGCACCCAACGCCTCCTAAGAGGCCAACTTTTCAGGAGTTGCTACCTTGGGAACTCCTGAATAGCTCATGCTGGCTGCACTATCACAGGAAGGTGCTTCCTATCATTGCTATAACATATCTGGGAGAAGATGACTATTGACAGAGGAGCCCAAACCCTGGCCTAGCTTGCCAGAAGACATTTGCCTTGTGGGAGCTGTTGGGACAGTGAAGTGCTCAGGAGATGGGTTAAATGCCAATTCAGCAAGCTCACAAAATGTCTCATGTTTTAAGTATCAACCTCTTATGGGAACATAAGAGGAATTATATGTTATTGCTTCAAGTATTTGTCAGTGTACCATTGTGAGTCTTTAGTGTTTGCATAAAGAAAATAAATAGCTGGCTGTGCATTGTATACTAGGAGTCTTTCCACCCTCTTTTTGGGGGAGATTGTAGGTATGAGCAAACCCAAGTTTTAAGTGATTCTCCTCAGTGCTCCAGGGTAAGGGGTATAAAGAGTCAGAGGCTTCAAGAAAAAGAAACTGACCCACTTTCTTTAGGAACCAGTCTCCCCTAAGACTGAACCTAGGTTTGTGTGTGGGGGCTCCCTTTAGTGTGGGAGAGTGAATGCCACAAATCCCCTGGGTCCAGCACCAGCGGCTCTTTGTTGTAACATTTCCCTTGTTGCTTCCATTTCTTAGGATCCCTGGCTTTCCTCCGTAGCTCAAATGCCATCTTTGTAGGAGTTCTTTCTAATCCTCCTAGCAGCTTCTGCTGTAAGGTTACATCTAACATACACTGTATATATCTTGTATATATCTACTTCTACATACGTACATACATACATACATACATACATACATACATACATACATACATATATATATACACATACATACACACACATATATATGTTATGTCCCACATGAGAATGTAAGCGCCTTGCCCCAACCCTCTTTATCATTCATTCAGCAATCAATAAATAGGTTCTGAATGTCTACTATGTGTAAAACTATACTATGATAAGTGCCATTGGGAGATAAAGATGAGTAAGACTATCCCTGCCTTCAAAAACTTGTCAAGCTAATGGGGGATATGTACAAAAAAGACTAAAATATAAGGCCAAGTGTACCAATTGCCATAGAGAATCAGAGTGCCCCTGGGTCCCAAACCTACCACGAGTCAGCACTCTTAGGAACTGGAAGGACCTGACTGATAGGGGACCGGGAGAGCTGAATGCTACTCAGTAAACAGACAATTGAGAGAAGTATTTGATAGGGATCATGCAGCCTATAGGGGAGAATTCCTAGCCCAGAAGAAGTACATACTTACATAAAAATGATTCCTTGACAATGAAAATAGAATCCTAATAATAAAAAAAAGACTCAAAATTATTGCAGATGGAAATATGTCACCAATTAATCCTTGTCCTAGGCCCAACATAGCCTCTGCTATGAAATAATCTGAGAAGGTTCATTAGATCATGAGTCTGGAGCTAAAATGGAGTTCTGAGGCCATCTAGTCCAAGCCTCTCATTTTGTAGAGGAAAAAGCTGAGGTCCAGAGATGTTAAAAGGCCTTGCCCAATGTTGAAGAATCAAGGAACATTCCTTGGCCTACCGACGGAGAAGAAGGGCAGGACGGATATAGGAAGAACTCCATTCTGTTGGCCTTCCAGAATGGAAGGGCAGTAATTAATTTCAATTCTTTTAAAATATTTATTTTTATTCTGAACTTAACAAATACCAAATAGAATGGGCATTTGCATATATATAGTAGAACAGAAAAGAGAATTGTACATGAAACTGTGGGTCTCTAGTATGAACTGTGAGCTCTCTGAAAACAGTGACTATTTTTTTACTCTCAATGTATCCCCATCATTTAGCACAGTGCCTGGCATATAGCAGGTGCTTAATAATACAGTCAACCAAAGAGCAAAATCTATTTTAAAGTGAAAATTATTGTTGACTGTCCCCATGGCTTGTTTTTCTAATTCACTTAAATTCAATCTAGTAAGCATTTATTATTTATTCAATAAGCAGGACTAACAGAAGGACCTGTGGTCTTTCCTGACTATTTTTACTCTAGTCTTGGTACATAATCCTAGTTTTGTTTCTTCTTACTTATTCTCATGTGGGACATAACAGATAGATATCTGTTATCTATATCTATATCTATATATATATCACATCCTGATATATATAATCACATCCTCATTAGCACATCCTTCTTGAGAACTGGAAGAATACTATACCTTCTACCTTCCAGACTCTGCCAATTAAGGTCAATGGATGTGCCCTTGGTAACAATAGTCCTTTTTCCAAGAAAGGAGTAAAATTTAAATCATAGTGGTCCTGCCCAGCCCATAATGGAAAATTACCTCCTCAATCTGTGCTCCAATGGGTAAGTGAGTGAGGGAAGGGCAGGTTGTTCTGTGCCCTTCCCATTCCAAACAGCTAAAAGGTAACTTGGCATCAGTTATTAACCGTGATTTTGCCAAGGATGGCTGAGCAGGCTGACTTTTAACAAGAGAAGGCTGCTCTCTTGATATGTACACTGTGGGAACTCTTTATCTGGGGCTATACTGTAGGACTTGCTTAGATATCTCACTTTTCCATTTACCTTTCTCGGGAGTGAGATATAGGGCTGTTGCCTCCAGTATCCTCCCTAGACCAAACAGAAGATGTCAGTGATGAATTAAATCTGTCAAGGATCACAGAAGTTGGAAAAGGCTTTAGAAAGCATCTGCTCCAAACCTCTCATTTTACAGATGAGGAAACTGAGGTCTAGAGAGGGGAAGTAACTTGGCCAAGATTATATACATAGTAAATAGCAGATTTGAACTCAGGTTTTCTAACTCCAAATCCAGTACTTTTAAAGTGCTAAAACCCCAAGATTAAAACTTAAAAAGAAATTAAATTTTCCTTTCAATAACTTATGCAAATTATAATTTTTTGATATCTTCCATACACACATATATAATCTTGTTTTTCTTTAAGAATTGAGAACTTGGGGCAGCTAGGTGGTGCAGTGGATAGAGCACAGGGCCCTGGAGTCAGGAGAACCTGAACTCAAATCCAGCCTCAGACACATAACATTCATTAGCTGTGTGACTCTGGGCAAGTCACTTCAACCCAGCTGCCTCACCAAAAAAAAAAATAAATAAATAAATTGAGAACTTACTGAGAAAAGGGGGAAATATTACATTTACTTACTGATGAACTTTTCTATTGATTGTTCTGGGACTTGAGATAAAGTAAAATAGGAAACTAGTTTAAATCCATGTCCAAAAATGTCATTTAAATTCTGGATTAGATATTCTATTTTCTGATTTTCAGTACATAAAAAACTCTGTCTAGAACTATGGCATAAGCAAGACTCCAGATCATTCTTTGTGATCTTCTGGTTATAAACTCTATTGTCTCAGAAAATTGGGGAGTTATAATGGAGAATAGAGACCCTTTTTTCTTTTGTGGCCTGGGAAGGCTGATTTATACGGTCTGGTATGTGGATGTATGCATACATCCATCCATACACACATAATTTTATAAATAGCACCAGGGGATATTCTCTCCCTCTCCCCCCACCTCCCAAATCTCATGTAGGTTTCCCAAGACAAGCTATCTCAGATTTCTAGTCCAGGTACACTCAAAAATCATAGCTCACATACCCCAACTAATGTGTTTACTTCTGTTGTTCATCTGTCCTTCTCGAAGAGGACCAATAACATCAGGAGGGTGGTGTCTTGACTTTGGAGTGAATTGGATTTAAGTGAGGCAGAGTTGTGCAAAGTCATCAGCCTCACTCTCTCCTTCAGAGTCATTGGAGTCCAGTGGCAAGACATAGGTCAGGACAACTGGTGATGACCCAGTTGTTTACTTTTAATAGTCACAATTCTTTTGTTACAAGCAAAGGAATTTAATGAAATTAAATTAGCATAGTGATGAGTGGCAACAAAATGTTTCTTCCACAAAGCTGGGGCATATGCTATCACAAAATCATTACATATCATTAGTGTAAACATTAGGGAACACGTGTGGATGAAACGGCACAGATGTGGAGAATATGTGACCAGAGAGCAGACATGGAAAGCACACACATAGAATACATTTCTGGCCAGGGTTCACATGTGGAGGAGTAACTAATCCTGGAACCTTGCAGGCCTCCAGTTTCTCGGGCTGATGTCATCACATTTTTCCCTCTGGCTTGCATCTGGTTCATCTTACATGATGCGTAGTCTTCTTCAGGAATGTAGTCTTTGCCAAACATTGCTCCCTGTTGTTTTCAACGATTGGGCACAATGTTGTAGAGTTTTTCTCTCTGATTCCAGCCTCTGGCTTCAGCTGGAGTGATGAGGAAGAATAGACTTGGGCATCTCTTTTTTAATTCAAAGCCCATGCCCAGTTAGTTATTAGACTAAGAAAAAGCCTTTAGCTATTTTCCTTTCCTACAGTTAGAGTCTGGTCAGTCCTCAGACTCTTGGATATGATGAACTTTTCTCCTCCAGAAATAGACTCCTCATCCTTGGGTCTAAGCTTTTTGTAATACAGAACAGTTAGTAATTAAGAGGTACTCACAAGCTTTATTATTTTTTAACCTTCCTGATTCCCCAGGTAGAACCTCTGTCTTCAACCTCTATTTGATTTAGCATTAGAAAGTCCTTTCAATTCCCACTTAGTGTCTGTCAAACTGCACTCTTTCAGATCTTTTAAGATATTGCCCTTACAACAAACCATTAAAGAGGAAAAAGACCCACAAATACAATAATATTTATGATAGTTCCATTTTAATAGGTTTTTTGGTTATTTTTCTTTTTATTGTCATTTTTAATATCACCATAATTTCCCCGTATCCCATTCTCTCCTGGAGAGCCATCCTATATACCAATACTTCTTAAAAGACAAAAAAAGGAAAAATAAGGAACAAGTATCAGTGTACCTGATCGATGTATTGAAGAAGTCTAAAAATATGTACAGTGTACAACATTTGTGGACCTCCTACCTCTGCAAAGAGACAGGTGGAGAATATCTTCTTACATTTCTTCTTTCAACTTGTTCTTTGTATTTCTGTTACATTCACTTTTGTTTTTTGGTGGTTGCTGTTTCCAATTGTATTATTGTAGGCTTTGAGTATATTGTTTTCCTGGCTCTGCTTATTTCATGCTGAATCAATATCTATAGATCTTTTCATGTTTCTTTGTATTCATCACAATAATGTTCTGTTAAATATAATTTGTTTAGATTTTCCCCAAAGGATGGGCATCTACTTTGTTTCCAGTTCTTTGCTATCACAAAAAGTGCTGCAATAAATATTTTGGTATACATGAGGACTTTCAGTGGCCTCCTTAGGGTACAAGTCTAGTAGTGAAATCTCTATTAGAGTGTATGCGCGTTTTGGTTACTTTATTTGCATAATTCTATGTTGCTTTCAGTTGGTGGACACCTTCACAGATTTCCATTTTTTTTTTGCCACCTCAAAAAGAGCCATAAGTATGTTTATACATTCTTAGCTGGAATTTGTTTTGCCTAGGATAGATCCCTCCCTTAATCTACCTTCCCTCTAATTCTGCTTTGTCTTTTTTCCCCTCTTTCTCTCCTATTTCTATTGTTTTTTTTAAAGATGAACTTTTAATAACTGCTTTTATCAATCTGTTAAGTCATACAGTTACAAAGTAGTTAGAAAAAAACAAACCAAAATTTCTGTGATTTTTTTTTCTGTTAAAAAAGCGGGGGAGACGAAGAATTCTTTCACATTATATGAATAATATCTGGCACTTCACTGGGACTCTAGACAAAAAGTCTTCCCCAAATAACCCCGAAGAAGTGAACTTGTCCAAAAACACAACAAAACCACCAGATCTGATCCAATTTTGTGTCAAGGGCCACTTTGTTAGGTTTGATTGTATTCAGAATGTGAGGTCTCTAAATAAAGAAAAATACAAAGACTTCCAGAGACTAAAGTCATTGGCTGATATAGCCACTAGCTAGGGTCCAAATGACAAGGACAAAATTGTTTCTGGTTAGGTTTCGTATTTTAATTCATTCTTCAATGAGGCACCATAATCTGAAATATGATCATCAGATCTCAATGCAAAAGAAACCAAAAACCCCACCTCTTTTTATTATGATTAAGAGGTTACTAAATTTGCTGGAGTATGTCAGGATTATATTTAGCAAAGTTCAAAATATTTTTAAATGTTAAAAGAAAAACAAGCCCCATTCATTGGTCGAGTTATAAAGAGGAGAATTTGACTATTATGAACTGGATTTTAGTTTCTGCTGGATAACTGTACACAGTTGATAAACTATAAATGATACCGTTCTTTTCAGGTTATAAAAATACTAGCTTCTTTCATCCACATTTATAGGTATCTCACTGCTTGAGTCAAGGTTAGGTTTGATAAATGATTAAAGGCAATTCTATTACAGCAGCAAGGTTTTTTTTCCTTAAAAAGGGAGGAAAACATTGACTAAAGAGAGACAGTCTACAATTCCGCAACAAATCCAATGAAGGTATTTTGCTGATATAAAGTAACAATCTAACTCCCTGCACGGTCATCCTAGTCATAGTAAGGCCATCTAGAAAGTCTCAGGCAGCATTCCCCAAAACTGCAATGAGCAAGTAGAGTGAGCGAGCTGATCGCTAACACGAGCCACCAGTCGTCTGCCTGCTGTAGCAGATGACTCCTGATGTGGGGCGGCAGCCTCAGGAACAAGGCAGTTTGCTCGTATGCAGAGGGCATTTTACGGAGTAGCAAAACACACCAAATAGCTCTCAACTGAGCAAACTAGTTATCATTAGACCCATGAGTCTGAGTTTAAAAAAAATTAAAGACTAATTTGGACTGAAACTGGTTGGGAGGTGTCCATTACAGTAAATCACGAGGGTTGTGGTTACATGTAAACTTGTGATAAGTTGGGAGAGGACGTAGAACAGGAGGAGGTGGTGAAGAGAGAATGCTAAGAGAGCAGCAATGCTGACTTGCTTATGTGATGGTCAAACCAGCTTCATTACACACTTTGAAGATTTTTCTCGATCACGTTGACATTCCTATTTCTATTGTTGAGTGAAATGTATTTCTGTACTCCACCTGTGTGTGTGTGTGTGTGTGTGACAGAGAGAGAGAGTGAGAGAGTTCCTTTCTCCTTTGACTAGTGCAGATGAGAATGAGGTTCAGTTGTCAGCTGACCCTCCCACTCTCTTCTCCTTGTTTGTTTAGCTATTTGTACCCCAATTATGTGAGATAATTTTTCCTAATCTTCCTTTCTTTTCCCACCCCTGCAGTGTGTTCCTTTTCCCTTCTTTTTCCATTCTTCTCTTAAGATGAACCACTCCTAGGCCTTCTCTAATTAGACTCCGTCTGTGACCCCTGATGATGACAGGGCTCAGAAGCGACACATGTATCATCTCCCTATATCAGAATGTAAGCAGGTTATCCTTGTTTAGTCTCTTTTTATGTTTTGTCATATTAGCAAATCTGATAGGTGTGATGTAGTCCCTCAGAGTTGTTTTGATTTGCATTTCTCTAATCAATAGTGATTTAGAGCATTTTTTCATATAATTATAGATATAGCATTTCCTCATCTGAAAACTGCCTGTTCATATCCTTTGACCATTTATCAATTGGGGAAGTACTTGTATTCTCATAAATTTGACTCAGTTCTCTATATATTTTAGAGATGAAGCCTTGATCAGAGACACTGGCTGTAAAAATTGTTTCGTAGCTTTCTGCTTCCCTTCTAATCTTGGTTGATTGGCTTTGTGCAAAAACTTTTTAATTTAATGTAATCAAAATTATCCATTTTGCATTTTATAATGTTCTCTATCTCTTGTTCGGTCATGAATTCTTCCCTTCTCTGTAGGTCTGACAGGTAAACTATTCCTTGCTTTCCTAATTTGCTTATAGTATCACCTTTTATGTCTAAATTGTGTACCCATTTTGACCTTATCTTGGTATATGGTGCAAGATGTTGGTCTATGCCTAGTTTCTGCCATACTATTTTCCCAGCAGTTTTTGTTGAATAGTGAGTTCTTATCCCAGAAGCTGGAGTCTTTGGGTTTATCAAACAGTAGATTACTATAGTCATTGACTACTGTGTCTTGTGTACCTAACCTATCCCACTCTGATCCACCACTCTATTTCTTAGCCAGTACCAAGTAGTTTTGATTGGTACTTTATAATACAGTTTTGGCTCTGATATGGTTAGGCCACCTTCTCATGTATTTCTTTTCATTAATTCTCTTGATATTCTAGACCTTTTGTTCTTCCAGATGAATTTTGTTGTTACTTTTTCTAGTTCTATAAAATACCTTTTTGGTAGTTTGATTGGTATGGCTCTGAATAAGTAAATTAATTTATGTAGAATTGTGATTTTTATTATATTAGCTCCACCTACCCATGGGCAACTGATGTTTTTCCAGTTTTTTAGATCTGACTTTATTTGTGTGAAAAGTGTTTTGTAATTGTGTTCACATAGTTCCTGGGTTTGTCTTGGCAGGTAGACTACCAAATATTTTATATTGTCTACAGTTACTTTAAATCCAATTTCTCTTTCTATCTCTTGCTGCTGGGTTTTGTTGGTAATACATAGAAATGCTGATGATTTTTGTGGGCTTATTTTAGGATTTCTTGAAATATGATATCTGAGCTCCTTTTTTTTTGTCATGGCTTTCAGATAGTCCAGTGATTTTCAAATTTTTTTCTTCTCAATCTATTTTCATCAGTTGTTTATGGTACAAGATATATGTCTTACATTTTTTACTATGTTTTCAGTCTCTTGACTTTGTTTTAATATTTCTTATTGTCTCATGGAGTCATTGGCTTCTATTTAGTCCATTCTTATTTTCAGGGAGTTTATTGCTCAGGCAAAGTTTTGTACCTCTTGTGCCAAGTTGTTAATTTCCTTTCCAATTTCCTCTTCTATGACTCTCATTTTCTTTTCCATTTTCTCCCTCTAGCACTCTCAATTCATTTATAAAAACATTTAAAAACCCTGTTTAAACTCTTGATTCATCTCTTCCAGGAATTCTGTTTGAGTTTACTACCAAAACTGTGTTTTTCTATGTGACTTTTCTTGTAGTTGTTTTGGAGTGATTCTCTTCTTCTGCATTTGTATCTTAAGTGTCTCTATCACCAGATTATTTTTTTGTTTGTTCATTCTTCCAACTTACTTCTTGACTTTGGATTTGTTGTCAGGGCAGGACTTGGTGTACTTCTGGAGGGAAGGTCTGGGATGGCCCTGTTGCTGCTTTCTTTCATGGGGTGGTGGGTTATTAAAGGGTTTGAGTAACAGTAGACTACTGCTGGACTCAGCCGCTATCAGACAACTGGGAAGGTCTCCTGGTTCAGAGTGGCAGAACTGTAGGCTCCCTTTTGGTCTAGGATTCCTGCCCTGAATATTCCTCTCCAGGCTTTAGACTGGTCTAGAAGCTAGAACTGAGTCCCTGAAACTCATTTCTATTCCTGAGATCTACTCCTGAGTTCTACTCAGAACTACTCCTGAGAACTGAGCCAGAGTAATGCCATTTGCTTTTGAACTTGCTCCTCTCTCAGTATATAGCCTAGGACCTGTAAACACTCCTTACTCCAGAATGGCACTTCTAGACACAGATCCCTTCCTCTGTCCTCTTGGGATCTGTGACCTAGAACTTAGTGGTCAGCAATGAAGCTGCCAGTTGGCATCTATTCTTGTCATTGTGCCCTGGTTTGAGACCTCTGGTGCAAAGCCTCTCCCTTGGGCTAGGGTGCTTGGTGTAGTCAAGCTTCTGGCTAGACCCCTCTCCTAGTGTCCATAGACCTCTCTATTTCCCTACTCTGACCTGGGCTGGAAAAGTCAGTTACTGTGACTTTTTGCTTGGATTTACTCATCAGGATTCTAGATCGAGATCTCTCTGGAGGAGTTTTTTTTTTTTGAGAAGGGGTATAGCTCATTGTATACCTTGTCTGCTGCTCTGCCATCTTGGCTCCATCTTCAGAAATAACTCGGAAAGACTTCAGAACTGTGACTAAAGCTGCAACCTATCATGATTTCCAAAAGATTGGTGATATTAGTCAGTGAATAAACATTTATTAAGAGCCTACTGTTATGGAGTCTGAACCCAGACTGAAGCATACTATGGAGTCTGAATGCAGATCAAAGTATACTATTTTCTCTCTTTTTTTTCTTTCTTGTGGTTTTCCCCTTTTGTTCCAATTCTTCTTTCATAACCTAGCTAATGTGGAAATATGTTTAATGTGATTGTACATGTATAGCCTATATCAGATTGCTTGCTGTCTTAGGGAGGTGGAGGGGAGGGAGGGAGAAAAAAAATTGGAACTCAAAATCTTATAAAAGTGAATGTTGAAAACAATCTTTACATGCAATTGGAAAAAATAAAATATTATTAAGTGGAAAAGGGGGGGGAAGCCTACTGTGTGCATTGCTAGGCACTCTGCAGGGGATGCAAAGAAAGGCAAAAGACAGTTCCTCAAGGAGCTTACATTCTGATGGGTGAGATAATAAGTAAATAAATATGTACAAACAAACTAGGTATAGGATAAACAAGAATTAAGGAGGTAAGGCATTTAAAATTAAGGAGAACTGGAAAAAGCTTCTTGGAGAGTGTGAGATTTTCACTAGGACTTGAAGGAAGCCAGAGAAGCCAGGAGGTGAAAATGATGAGGGTAAGCATTGCAGGCATGGAGGACAGCCACTGCAAATGTTTTGGGAGGTAGAATGATCTATCTATCTGTCTGTCTGTCTGTCTGTCTATCTGTCTATTTATCCACAAGTCCATACACTTAGATACTTTAATTAATCAACAAATGAGGTTTTTAAATGACAGTTTTTGTACTCTGTATGAGGGAAATAAAAATGAAACTGTCTCTACCATTAAAAAACATACTCTTTTAAAATGTTTTTATTTTTGGCAGAGCCAATAATAGCGGAGTAGAGTCAGGATTCAGCTGAACTCTCCCAAAATTTCCCTTCAAACAACTTTAAAATAACACCCCAATCAAATTGTGGAGTGGCAGAGCAAACACAAGGTCAGGGTAAGACATTTTTCCAGCCCAAGATAATTAAGGAGGTCAGCAGAAGAGGTCTGTGACATTGAGGTGGGGGCTGGCCAGGAGCTCACATTGTGACAACAGTGGCAGCGGACAGTAGAAGTGACTACAACAGCAGCAGAAGCAGTTCCAAGAACTCTTAGCTCAGAGGTGGTAAGGGGTTCAAAGGACTGGTCAGGAAGAGATTACAACACACCCTTTGCTGACACTCGATATCAGCAGGACTCTGTTGCATTGCCCAAATGCAGTTCCAGGTGGCCAAGACAATATAATAAAAATGACAATTCTATCAAAATTAGCTTACTTATTCAGTGCCATACCAATCAAACTATAAAAAAAATTTTATAGCGCTAAGAAAAATAATAACAAAATTCATTTGGAAGAACAAAAGGACAAGAATATCAAGGGAATCAATGAAAAAATGTGAAGGAAGGCAGCACAGCAATAACAGATATCAAACTATATTACAAAATGGTAATCATGAAAACAATACGGCACTGGCTTAGAAACAGAGTGGTGGATCAGTGGAATAGATTAGGTACACAAAACAGTAGTAAATGACCGTAGTAATCTAGTGTTTGATAAATCAGAAGATCCAAGTTTTGGGGACAAGAACTCACTATTTGACAAAAACTGCTAGCAAAACTGGAAAGCAGCTTGGCAGAAACTAGGTATAGACCAATATTTCACACTATATACCAAGATAAGGTCAAAATGGTTACAAGATTTAGATTTAAAGGGTGATGTCTTAAGTAAGTTAGGGGAATGTGGAAAATTTTACCTGTCAGATCTATGAAAAAAGGAAAAATTTATGACCAAACAAGAAGTTTATGGGAAGTAAAATAGATAATTTTGATTATATTAAAGTAAAAAAGTTTTTGAACAAACAAAACCAACGCAGCCATGATAGAAGGAAAGCAGGAAATGGGGTGAAAATTAAGGCAAGTTAATCTGATAAAGGCCTCATTTCTCAGATATATAAGGTATGGAGCTAAATTTATTAAAATAAGAGTCATTCTCCAATTGATAAATGGTCAAAGGCTATGAACTGGCAGTTTTCAGAAGAAGAAATCAAAGCTATCAATAGTCATATAAATATGCTCTAAATCACTATTGATTAGAGAAATGCAAATTAAAACAACTCTGAGGTACCACCTCATACTTATCAAATTGGCTAATATGACAGAAAAGGAATATGACAAATATCGGAGGGGATGTGGAAAAATTGGAACATTAATACATTGGTGATGAGTTGTGAATTGGTCCAACCATTCTGGAGAACAATCTGGAACTATGCCCAAAAGGGTATAAAACTGTGCATACCTTTGACCTAGCAACACCACTACTAGCTCTGTATCCCAAAGATATCAAAGAAAAACATTTCTATCTGCTTTTTTTGTGGTGGCCAAGAATTGGAAATTGAGGGGATGCTCATCAATTGGGGAATGACTTAGTTGTGGTATATGATTGTGATGGAATGCTATTGTTCTATAAGAAATGACAAGCAGGTTTTCCAGAAAAACCTGGGAAGACTTACGTGAACTGATGCAAAGTGAAATGAGCAGAAACAGAACATTGTACATAGTAATGGCAACATTGTATGATGATCAACTGTGAATGACTTAGCTATTCTGATCAATATAATGGTCCAAGACAGTTCTGAAGGAAAAAATGTTATCCATCTCCAGAGATAGAACTGATGAAGTCTGAGAACAGATTGAAGCATATTTTTTTCACTTTATTTTTCTTGCTTTTATTTTGGCAACATGGCTAATATGGAAATATGTGCTGCATTACTGCACATGTATAATCTATATTAAATTGCTTTCCTTCTCAAGGGGGGAGGAGGAGAGGGATGGAGAGAAGGATTTGGACTCAAAATTTTAAAAAAAGTGTTAAAATTAAATAAATGATAATTTTAAAATGTCAATAGGAAAACATTTTTTAAAATTCTTGACTTATTGAACACCAAAAAATAAACCCTATTTCCATATACAAAGTAGATCAGAAAAAGAGGATTATCTATGAAATTTCAAATCTGAACTAGGTATAACTTGAAGAAGCTTATGTTTTATCAGGGAAGACACGTACATATATCAATCTATACAAAGTGAATCCAAGGTAAATTTTGTTTTGGGTGGGTGGGAGTGAGGAGTGCTTGTAGTTAGGCAAACAAGGAAAGGCTTCATGGAGAAAGTGGGGCTTGAAGTTTTGAAAGGAGCTAGGGATTTTGGGGACAGCTAGGTGGTGCAGTAGATAGAGCACCAGGCCAGGAGTCAGGAAGCTCTGAGTTCAAATCTGGCCTTAGACACTTAATATGTGAGCTTGGGCAAGTCACTTATCTCCTATTTACTTCAGTTCTTCAACTGTAAAATTCAGACACCCTAAAGAAGGAAATGATAAGCCATTCTAATATCTTTGCCAACAAAACCCCACGGATGAGTCCATGGGTCATGAAGTGTTGGACATGACTGAACAACAGCAAAAGGAATCTAAGGGGCAGAGATGAGGATTGAGCAGATTCCAGGTGTGAGGGATGGTCAGTGTAAAGGTATGGAGTGTTGTATGTGAGGAACATCGAAGACAAGATTGTAGAGTGAGTGAAGGAGAATGATGTACAATAAAGTTAGAAAGGTAGGTTGGGGTTAGGTTGTGAAAGACTTAAGATGCAAAATAAAGGAGTTTATATTTGATCCTAGAGGCAATGGGGAACTACTGGAGTTAATTGTATAGGAGAGTGACATAGTTAGGTCTTTGATTTGGGAAAATCACTTTGGCAACTGTGTGAATGATGAATTGGAAAGAGGAGAGACTTGAGTCTGGAAAACCAATTGGGAAGCTGTAAGGCAGGAAACTAACTATACCAATTGTTGGGACACAGGAGCTCCATTTTGGGTTCCAGCATCTAGTAGATTCACTCTTGATCTGGACAGCCAGAAGGACAGGAACTAAGAGATAATGACAAGTTAAATAATAATTTATTCTTATTCTTCTCAAGTGGGTTGCTGATTATGGGAGCACCAAATCATACAGTTTCCCCTAATTACTCTTCTCTCAGGGGCCCACAAAAATGGTGCAACAACCCCTAAGTAGGAGCACTACTCCTATCTCATTCCTCTAAGCCTCAATGGGGGCCAGTCAAGGCAGCACAGCATTCTAGCTTGTGCATTCCCCCTAAGCCTTGATGGGGGGCACTGGAACAATGAGGGGGTCAGTAGTGCAATTGGGTGGGTGTTGAATAAAAATAAGGGGGCAGTGGATGCATGAGGGAAGAAGAGAAGATAAGAAAATTTTGAAAAACCATTTGTACATGTTTCATCTGTTGTGTAACAGAGTTAAAGTCGGAGTGATTACATTATTTTCCAAATAAATACACAAAATGCAAGTTATAACTGCCCAGTGGTCAAATCTACTGACAGATCTTAACAAGCAAGTGTTGGCAGGCAAGTATGTTGAACATTGTCAGGAAGTCCAGCATACATTGGCAGGAATATGTGCATATAATGTGCACTTGTTTATAATATGATACCATATGGTTACATGATGCAATATTGCATCATCAAAATTTCAATGCAGGGAAAAAACCCCCACAAATTTACAATAAATTATTAAATTTAAGATACATCATTTTAAAAAATTTTATTTTTTGAAATGATGCAAATTTAAAAAAAACAGTTAAGGTGTTAAAAAAATGCTTGATGAGTAATTTTTTTTTTAAAGGGGGCAGTAGGCTAAATAAGTTAGGTGTATTCATTCCCAGTTGAACACAGTCTACTGAACCTTGTTATCCCTCATTATCTCTTTTTAAACATTTAAGGATTTTAAAGGAAAACTACCATCTGTATTCTGTATTTTGGGTCGTTCAATTCAGGCCCCATGGAACTGCCTGTTGGATACCTTGATCTGGATGTCCCAAAAGCATCTCAAACTCAGTATTTTCTTTTTTAAAAAATTAATTTTGATTTATCAACAATCACTTCCATAAGCTTTTTTTTTTTTTTTTTGGCTACAGTTAGTAAGTGTTATGTGTTGGAGGCTAGATTTGAACTCAGGTCCTCCTGACTCCAGGGCCGGTGCTTTATCCACTGCACCACCTAGCTGCCCCCCATTAACTTTTGAGTTTTAAATTTTTCTCCCCTTCCCTCTCCACCTCCCTCCCCAACTCGTTGCACAATCTGATATAGGCTATACATATACATTCCTATTAAACATATTTTCACGTTAGTCATATTGTAAGGAAGAATTAGAACCAATAGAAGGAACCACAAGAAAGAGGAAACAAAATACAACAGAAGAAAAAAAAGAGCAAATAGTATGCTTTGATCTGCATTCAAACTCCATAGTTCTTTCTTTGGATGTGGATAGCATTCTCCATCTTGAGACTTTTAGACATGTCTTAGATTCTTGCATTGCTGAGAAGGGCTAAGTCTATCAAATTTATTCATTATACAACGTTGCTGTTACTGTGTATAATGTTCTCTTGGCTCTGCTCACTTCACTCAGCAACAGTCCATACAAGTCTTTCCAGCTTTTTCTGAAGTCTGCCTGCTCATCATTTCTTATAGCCCAATAATATTCCATTACATTCATATACCACAACTTGTTCAGCCATTCCCCAATTGATGGGCATCCCCTCAATTTCCAATTCTTGGCCACCACAAAAAGAGCTACTATAAATATTTTTGTACATGTGGGTCCTTTTCCCATTTTTATGATCTCTTTGGGATACAGACCTAGAAGTGCTATTGCTGGGTCAAAGGGTATGCACATTTTTATAGCCCTTAGGGCATTGTTCCAAATTGCTCTCCAGAATGGTTGCATCATTTCACAATTCCACCAACAATGCATTAGTGTTCCAATTTTCCTACATCTTCTCCAACATCTATAATTTTCCTGTTTTAGTATGTTGGCCAATCTGATAGATGTGATGTGGTACCTCAGACAAACTCAGTACTTTTAAAACAGAACTTACTAACTTCCCTGACTAAGAAAACAATCTTCCACCTAGATTTTTCCTTAATGCTTAAGAAACCACCAATTGGTAGAAAATTCTATAAATATAATCAAAATGATATTTTGATAGTGGGAGAACACTTCTATTGCCCAACCAAAATGTAAAAATGTAAGCCCAAATTCTGGGCATTAAAAAAAGTATAACAAATTGAAAACCATACAGGTGTTACTACTTAGAGAAACTCTAGCTTTAGGGTTCTTTTGTCTCTGAACTGAAAGCAAGACATGTTTGCATTTAAAATTAGAAATTTCTGCAGATGCCTGTTCACAAAGGTAAACACTCCACTATTTAAGTGGCTTAGCCACAATGCGTGTATACCAGGAATGGAGAGCTGGGCTGAAAGTAGGGAGGGGTATTGGGAAAGAAGAGAAACAAGTGAAGGTAGACCTGGACCTGAGGAGTTGAGCTGAGTGGAAGAAATGAATCTTTGCAAATTTACCAAATGGAATTCAGGATTGAAAAATCATGTACAGAATCTTGCTGTAGCTGTGACAGAGTCTTGGAGAATGTTTAGAGCTAAAATAGACCTTAGAGATCATCTGTTCCAATCCCTTCATCTTACAGTTGAAGAAACAAGGGGGAAAAAGTTTATGATTTGCCCAAAGACAAACAGCTAGTTAGTGGCAGAACTGAGGCTAGAATCCATCATTTTGGGTTGCTTTCCACAACACAAATAAATGTTTCTCTAAATAGTTACACATAATCAACTTTTAATAAATGAAATCCTATTTTTAAAGGTACTACGGGAGCTCCCTTTTTAAAGGAACCCTTTAGTGGATCTTTCACAATGCAAACCATTACTTCCTAATTTATTTCTTTTGTGTTTGGATTTTCATCCATAGAATTTTCTTAAAGTGGATCCCAGCTGTAATAATACAATATATGTTTGCCAAGATTTGCAGATATTATCTCTGCATATAGGATCCTCAGATACTGCTTTGTGTTTTAAAATGATTCATTTTTTTTCTAACCCCCTCATTTTCTTTTTTTATTAATTTATTTTGATTTATCAATAATCACTTCCATATGCTTTTGAGTTTAAATTTTTTCTCCCCCTTCCTCCCCACCACCCTCCCCAAGACAGCACATAATCTGATATAGTCTACACATTTACATTCATATTAAACATATTTTCACATTAGTGATATTGTAAGTAGAAATTAAAACCAATAGGAGGAACCATCAGAAAGAGGAAACAAAACTCAACAGAAGAGAAAAAAAGTAACAATTCGGCTTCCATAGTTCTTTCTTTGGGTGTGGATAGCATTTTCCATCACAAGGCCTCTGGAGATGTCTTAGATCCTTGTATTGCCAGGAAGGGTTAAGTTTATTAATATTAGTCATTACACAATGTGGCTTTTATTGTGTAGAACGTTCTCTTGGTTCTGCTCACTTCACTCAGCATCAGACCATACAAGTCTTTACAGGTTTTTCTGAAGTCAGCCTGTTCATCATTTCTTATAGCACAATAGTATTCCATCACATTCATATACCACAACTTGCTCAGCCATTCCCCAATTGATGGGCATCCTCTCAATTTCCAATTCTTTGCCACCACAAAAAGAGCTGCTATGAATATTTTTGTACATGTAGGTCCTTTTCCCATTTGTGTGATCTCTTTGGGACATAGCCCTAGAAGTGCTATTGCTGGGCCAAAGAGTATGCACATTTTTATAGCCCTTTGGGCATAGTTCTAAATTACTCTACAAAATGGTTGGATCATCAAAAAATGATTCATGATCACAGGAGGTAAAATAGATAATTTTGGTTACATTAAATAAAAATGTTTTTGCACAAATAAAACCAATGCAGCCAAAATTAGAAGGAAAGCAGAAACGGGGGAAATTTATAGCAAGTTTCTCTGAGAAAGGCCTCATTTCTCAAATATATAGGGAGCTGAGTCAAATTTATAAAAATGAAAGCCATTCCCTAATTGATAAATGGTCAAAGAATATGAACAGACCAACATCTCACACCGTATACCAAGATAAGGTCAAAATGTGAGCATGATTTAGATATAAAGGAAGACACTGTAAGCAAATTAGAAGAGCAAGGATACCTATCAGGTCGATGAGAAAGGAAAGAATTCATGACTATACAAGAGATATAGAGCATTGTAAGATATAAAATAGATAATTTTGATGATATTAAAATAAAAAGCTTTTATACAACAAAACCAATGCAACCAAGATTAGAAGGAAAGCAGAAAGCTGGAAAACAATCTTTATGGCAAGTGTCTCTGATAAAGGCCTCATTTCTCAAATATATAGAGAACTGAGTCAAATTTATAAGAATATAAGCCATTCCCCAATTGATACTGGTCAAAGGATATGAAATGACAATTTTAAGATGAAGAAATCAAAGCTATCTATAGGCATATGAAGAAGTGTTCTAAATCACTTCTGACTAGAGAAATGTGAATTAAAACAACTCTGAGGTACAACTTCATACCTCTCAGATTGGCTAATATGACAAAAAAGGAAAATGATAAATGTTGGTGAGGATGTAGGAAAATTGGGACACTAATACACTGCTAGTGGAGTTGTGAACTGATCCAACCATTCTGGGGAGCAATTTGGAACTATCCCCAAAGGGCAATCAAACTGTGCATACCCTTTGATTCAGCAATACTACTCCTAGGTTTGTATCCCAGAGAAATCATAAAAAAGGGAAAAGGGCCTACATGTGCAAAAATATTTATAGCAGCTCTTTTTATTGTGGCAAAATATTGGAAATTGAGGTGATGCCCATCAATTGGGGAATGGCTGAACAAGCTGTGGTATATGAATGTAATAGAATACTATTGTACAATAAGAAATGATGAACAGGCAGATTTCGGAAGAAAACTTAGAAAACTTGTACAAACTGACACAAAGTGAAATGAGCAGAACCAGGAGAACATTTTACACAGTATCACCAACATTGTGTGATGACCAACTATGAATGACTTAGCTCTTCTCAGGAACACAATGATACAAGATAAACACAAAGAACTAACAAAGGAAAATGGTATCCACATTCAGATAAAGAATTTATGGACTCAATACAGATCGAAACATATTTTCTCACTTTATTCTTTTTCATGTTTTTTCCCCTTCAATCTGGTTCTTCTTTCACAACTGTGACTAATATGGAAATATGTTTTACATGTCAGCACATGTATAACCTATATCAAATTGCCTATCATTTTCAGAAGAGAGGAAGGGAGGGAGGGAAGAAGAAAAATTTGGAACTCAGAATCTTGTAAAAATGAATTCTATAAGTTGTTTTGACATGTAATTGGGCAAAAAATAAAATGCTATTTAAAAAAGAATAAGAACAGGCAGTTTTCAGATGAAGAAATCAAAGCTATCAATAGTCATATGAAAAAATGCTCCATATCTCTAATAATTAGAGAAATGCAAAGTAGACACAGGAATCTGACTCCTATACAGGAATCTGACTCCTATACAAGAATCAGACATGAAAAACAACAACCACCTATAAAAGCAGGTGTTTTGGGATTCTTTTTAAAAGGTAAATAGTATTTTATTTTTTCCAATTACATGTAAAATAGTTTTCAACATTCTTTTTATTTTTTAAGATTTTGAGTTCCAATTTTTTCTCCCTCCTTCCCCTCCTCCCTCCCCAGACAGAAAACATTCTGATATAGGTTATACATGTGCAATCATGCTAAACATATTTACACATTAGTCATGTTGTAAAAGAAGAAACAGAACAAAAGAAAAAAACCCATGAAAACAAACGAAGAAAGTGAAAATAGTATGCTTTGATCTGCATTCAGCTTCCATCAGTTCTTTCTCTAGATGTGGATAGCATTTTCTATTATGAGTCTTTTGGAACTGTCTTGGATCATTGTGTTGCTGCGAAGAGCTAAGTCTGTCATAGTTGATCATCGTACAATGCTGCTGTTACTGTGTACAATGTTCTCCTGGTTCTGCTCACTTCACTCAGCATCAGTTCATGTAAGTCTATAAAAGCAGTTTCAAAGTATGGATAAAGCAAACCATTTACCATAGTATTTGTTGTAAATAAGCCTATTAAATGAAAAAAAAACCCATGGCTAATATGACAGAAGAGGAAAATGACAAGTGCTGGAAAAAATATGAAAAAAATAGGTACACTACTGCATTGTTGATAGAGTTGTGAACTGTTCCAACCATTCTGCAGAACAATTTGGAACTGTGCCCAAAAGGGCTATAAAACTGTGCATACCCCTTGACCCAGCAATACCACTACTAGCTCTGTATCCTAAAGAGATCAAAGAAAAGGAAAAAGGAACTCTGTGTACAACAACATTACTTTTTGTGGTGACAAAGAATTGGAAATCGAGGGGATGCCTATCAATTGGGGAATGGCTGAAAAAGTTATGGTATATGATTGTGATGGAATACTATTGTGCTATAAAAAATGATGAGGCAGATGGTTTCAGAAAAACCTGGGAAGACTTGTATGAACCGATGCAAAGTAAATTGAGCAGAACTAGAAGAACATTGTACACAGTAACAGTAATGATGATCTGTAAAAGACTATCCACCTCCAGAGAGAAGTGATGAACTCAGTGCAAATTGAAACACATTTTCCACTTTATTTTTCTTGCCTTTTTTCTTTTGCAACATGTCTAATATGGAACTACATTTTGAATGACTTCACATGTATAATGGGTGTTACATTGTTTGCCTTCTTAATGGATGGAGAAGGGACTAGAGGAGGGAAAGAATTTGGGACTCGAAATTTAAAAAAACTGAATGTTAAGAAGAAGAGAAAAATAATTCATGTTAATCAAATTACAGAATAGCATCCTTTAAGTTACATCAGTCACTACTTTCAAGGCTGGATTTCTCAATAAGTTGCACAGGATGGCAGAATCATAGATTTAGATCTGAAAAGGACTTAGAGGTTATCTAGTTCAATCTCCTCATTTTACAGAAGAGGAAGATGAAGCCTAGAGAGGTGGTGATTTGCTCAGGTTTGTACAGGTAGTGAGCAAAAGAACTAGGACTTGAACCAAAGTCCTCTGAGTCCAAATCAAGCTGGACCAAGTCATTATGAAACATTCCCACCAAAGAGTAATTTTTCTTCCACCGATTTCTTCATCACAGAATTAGGCTCAAATAGCATCCTGCTTCTTATTCTCAGCAAAGGTACCTGAACAGTGGTCCTGAGATGGATGTTTCTAGTCATGGAGGAGCCTCGGGAAGTTGAGAGGAACTTTTGAATCCAGCTGTCCAGAGGGTGATGCTTTTGCACTTATTTGAGAAGAAAATGACCACTTCTAATCAGTGCCCCCAAGCTAGGCCCTGATCTGTCAGAAAATAAAGTACTTGAGGGAGTAGTTATTCAAATAGTTCAGGCCCTGGTGGGAAGATAAAATGACTGGTTACGGTTTTTGATTTATTGTTTCAGTAATGTCTGACTCTCAGCGACCCCATTTGGAGTTTTCTTCATAAAGATACTGGAGTGGTTTGCCATTTCCTTCTTTATTAGAGATGAGGAATTGAGGTAAACAGGAAGTGACTTGCTCAGAATCACATAGCTAGAAAGTATCTGAGGTTATATTTGAACTCAGGTCCTTCTGACTCTCAACACTCTATCTACTGCATCACCCAGTTGCCTGAAGGGGCTGGTCAGCAGTCTCCAAAATGGTTGATATATTTATGTTTTAAGGATCTACCCCCTGAGAGAGTATAATAGGAGTTAGAGATTACTCTATTATGTTTTTAACTTTTCATCAATGCACGCTTATAAGCACTTTGTGTTTTAAACATTTCTTTTTATGGAGGAAGTAAATAGCTGTACTATACCTGATTTACATTGTACATGAATGCTTTTCTATTCCCTTTTGGAAAGACCCTCAACATGATCCAAACCTGTTTTTTTGAAGTGATTTTTCTCAGAGTGGGGTTGCAAGAGGAGGAATAAAGAACCAGAGACAAAGAGAAAGATCCTGGCTCCCTCAGGCCTGAACTCAGTCCCTACTTGAACCCAGGGTTGGTAGCTCTTAGTGAGAGAAGGACTTTCAGCACCTCTAGTTATATTACATACATGGTGAGAGAGAAAGAGGGAGAGAGAGAGAGACAGAGACAGAGACAGAGAGACAGAGAGACAGAGAGAGAGAGAGAAAGAAAGAGAGAGAGAGAGAGAGAGAGATCTACACATGGTGATTTTGTGGGTAAGGCCTAGTAGTCAGGGGGATCCAGAAAAGCTTCGTGGAGAAGGTAACCCCTTCAACCGAGCCTTGAAGGAAATGAGCAATTGTGGGATATGGAGGTGAGGAAGAATACATTTCAAGAGTGGGATGGTCAGTTCAAAGGTATGGAAATAGAACATATAATTTCGTGTTAGACATCTTGAGCTCCATGTCCTAAAGATATCTCAAATTCATTGTGTCTACCTCCCTTAAAAATGACCCTTTCCCCAAACTCTGATTTCCATTGAGGGTACCACTATCATTACAGTCATTCTGGTTTACAACCTCATAGTCATTCTCCTTATCCATATCCAATCATTTGCCAGGTCCCGTTGATCCCATCTCCACACCTTTCATATCTGTCTTCTCTCCATTCACAAATCCACCATCCTAGTTCAGGCCCTAATCATCTCTTGCCTGGACTATTGCAATAGCTCTTAATTAATTGGTAAGCCTGTCTCCTGGTCCTCCTTTCTCCACACAGTTGTCAAACTGATATTTTTTTCTTTTTTTTTTTATTTGTTTGTTTTTAGGCAATTGGGGTTAAGTGACATGCCCAGGGTCACACAGCTGGTGTTTGATCTGAGCCCGGATTTGAGCTCAGGTCCTCCTGACTCCAGGGCCGGTACTCTATCTACTGCGCCACCTAGCTGCCCCTCAAACTGATATTTTTAAAACAAAAGATTTGACCATGTCAGTCCCCTGCTCAAAAAGTTTTAGTGGCTCCCTATTGCCCCTAGGATAAAAGACAAAATCCTCACTAGACATTTAAAGACCCTCACAATTTGCCTCCAATTTATTTTTCTAGACTTATTGAACATTTCTTCCTCTCATATACTCTACACTGCAACCATGCAGACCTTCTTACTTACTTACAGAGTAAGTTCTTACTTGTTCCCCCCAAATCATATTCCATTTCCTAACTCTCTGCCTTTGCATAGATTATTCCCCATGGCTGGATAGAATCCCTACATTTCCTTTGCCACACAAGGTTTCCTATAGGAGGTTTTTCCAGATCCTTCCCGCTGTAAATGCTCTCCCTCTACCAGATTGCTTTGTATTTATTCTTTATCTATTTGTCCATGTACATGTTGTTTCCCCTCCAGTAGAATCTAAGATCCTGTGGGTGGCATCTGTTTTATTTTTGTCTTTATATCCCCAGGAACCTCGAATAGAGCCTGGCACACAGTAGGCATTCAAATGCCTGTTGAGGATTCATATTTATCTGATAAAATATTTCAATCAAATCAATTTATAGAAACTAATATTCTTTCATGCTGAGGAGTATCTTCTCGACTAAACCAGCTAATTCAAATAAAAAGAGACAAATAGACATTTTGCTGAAGCCTTAATTTCTATCTTTTAGGGGGTAATTTAGGTTAGATAGGATTTGGATTAACTTTTAAGTGAGAAATTCTGGAATGGAGTGCTGAGGGAAGTGTTCACTTCTGAGCACCATTATATATATACATATATATATATACATATACACACACACACACACATATATACATATATATATATATATATATATTTAGGCAATTAGGGTTAAGTGGCTTGTCCAGGGTCACACAGCTAGTAAATGTCAAATGTTTGATCTGGTGCTCTATCCACTGTGCCACCTAGCTGCCCCTTGAGCACCATAATTTTAAGGACTGGGAAAAGTTGGAATGCAAGCAGAGAAGAATGAGGGTGCTGAAGATGGAGCCTCATAGAGAGAATCACTAAAAGGAATTGGAGATGTTTCATCTAAGAAAGGGATCCTTAATCTTTTCAGTGTCATGGATTCCTTTGGCAATATGGCCTATGAACCCCATCTTAGAATGATACATTAAAATGTAGAAACTAAAATTTGTTGTTGTTCAGTCATGTCTGATTCTTCATGATCCCATTTGGGGTTTTCTTGGCAAAGATGCTGGAGTGGTTTGTCATTTCCTTCTCCAGCTCATTTTACAGTTGAGAAACTGAGGCAAATAGGATTAAGTGACTTGTCCAGCTTCACAGAGCTAGTAAGTGTCTGAGGTCAACTTTGAATTCAGGTCTTCCCAATTCCAGCTTCAGCACTCTATCCACTTCACCATCTAGCTGCCCCAAAACATGTAGAATTATAAAGGAAACTAAAGATGCAATAAAGATTTCTCTTTTCCATCCAAGTTTACAGACCCCAGGCTAACATTCCCTGTTCTAAGAAACAGAAGATTTAGTGAGGATATAATAGTCTTAAGTATTTGAAGTGCTTTCACATGGAAGAGACTTATTTTGCTTGGGCCCAGATGACAGGAACAGAAACTGGTAGAAGGTGCACAGAGTCATATTTCAGTTCAAAAAAGGGAAAACTTCCTCAACAATTAAGAGTCATCCAAAGGTTGAATGGACTTTATTCTGAAAGTCGTGAGTTTTTGATTACTGGAAGTCTTCTGCAGAAAGCTAGATAATCACTCATTGGAAATATTGTTGAGAGAAGGTCTGTTTTTCTTATGACTTGGCTAAGGTTGAATTCCTTGAATTCAGATTCTCTGAGTCTATACATGTGTCTGTAAACCATTCAGACTGTAAAGAAAAGGTTATCCATACAAATACTTTACTTTACTGTTTAATGTGATTGAAAGAATTTTTTTGTTTGTTTTTGCTAATATTTGTGTAAGGAGCTCCCAGTGAGGAAACTCCCTATATTAAGGCAGATCTACAGCTCTTCTGCAACTTGTAGTATTAAAAGAGTTCCCTAGGGCTCTGAGAGGTTAAGTAAGATCATAGATCTAGAGTTAGGAGGGGATTCCAAGGTGGTTTGGTGCAATTCCTTCATTTTACAAATGAGAAAACTGAGGGTTAAGGAAGATATATAACTTGCCCAGAGCCACAAAGCCAGTATGTATCAGAGGCTAGACTTGAGCCTAGGTCTTTCTGACTTCAAAGATGGTTCTCAATCTACTATACCAAAGTACACTGGGAAATGCTTGTCATATGAAAAAAACCAGGACTGAGAGTCAGGTGACTAAGGTTTTGGTCCTCATCCTGCCACTAATTAGCTTTGTGAGCAGAGCACAATTTCATCTGTAGAATAAAGGAGTTGCGTTATAGATTATCTTTAAGTTTTCTTATTCTTGATTCTGTGATCATAACTGTATGTATAACTATTATAACTATATAATTTATTTTATGTAATATACATAATATATAATTATATAACTATTATAACTATAATTATAATGATTATAAAATGGGATAGGATCAGTAGGAAAATAGAAAGCATTTCCTTTATCCTACCATCCACTCTATTTTGATAAAACATACCCCTTGGTCTTTCTCTCATTTAAGAAATGATAGGGAGAAAATGGAAAATGCTTAGCTGCCATAGAAGATTGAAAACAAAATGGTCATTATATTCTCATCAGAAATGATAAAAATATAGGATGAAACTAAGTTTACTGATAGTGGAAACAAATGAGAATTCTAAGTCGTGGAAGGTGGTTGAGAGGCTGAATTGTGTTTCAGAATACTTGTGTTGCTCAAGATAAGTACTTATATCTTTTAGACATTATACTGAAAGAAATTAAGGTAAGCCACAAGTTTATTTGGTCAAGAAAAGTATAAAGCGTGGGTACAAGTGGTGTTAAAAGATACGTTCACCTGGATATTACCAGTACAGAAAAATTTTAAAGGTAGGAATAACCTAAGGTTGTTCTTACTTTTTTAATCAAATTTTATTTTACTTTATTTTTTCCAAATGAACATCTGCCTTCTCTTCCTTCCCTTTCCCTTGTCCCTCTCCCTGCTTCGCTTGAGAAAGCAAGAAAAACAAAACCCTGGGTTACCTGTTCTTATAATGTAATTATAATTATGTGGGCCTCCATTGTCCATCTCTATAAAGGAAAAGGAAATAGGTTGTCCCATGACACAGAGGGGTCTTTCTCTTAGTCATTGCTGGCAAGATTCTTTTTTTTTAATTAATTAATTTATTTTTAGTTTTCAACATTCACTTCCACAAGATATTGAGTTCCAAATTTTCTCCCCATCTCATCCCTCCCCTACCCTGGCATGCATTCTGAATATCCCTTCCCCTAATCTGCCCTCCTTTCTATCTCCCCCCTTTTCTTATCCCCTTCCCCTTCTATTTTCCTGTAGGGCAGGATAGATTTCTACACCCCATTGCCTGTATATCTTATTTCCCAGTTGCATGTGAAAACAATTTTTAACATTTGTTTTTAAAACTTTGGGTTCCAAATTTTCTCCCTTCCTCCCCCCCCCCCTTTGAGAAGGCAAGCAACTCTTTACAGGTTATACACGTGTGGTCATGCAAAACACTTCCATAGTAGTCATGTTGTAGAAAACTAACTATATTTCCCTTCATCCTATCCCCTCTCCCCCCTGTTTATTCTATTCTCTCTTTTGACCCGGTCCCTCCTCAGAAATGTTTGCTTCTGATTACCCCCTTCCCCTATCTGCTCTCCTCTCTATCATCCCCTTGCTCTCTTATCCTCTTCCTTCCTATTGTCCTGTAGCGTAAGATAGGCTGGCAAGATTCTTAAAAGAGTCTTCCTTAATAGGCTGGTCCTTCACCTGGAAAATGTTCATCTACCTGAAAGCTAGTGTGATTCAGAAAGGGCCAGGGACCAATTGATATGGTGTATGCCCAACAACTCCAGGAGAAATGCCAGGAGCAGAACAGAGGTCTGTGCACAACACATCAATCTGACCAAGGTCTTTGATACTGTCAGTTGTGAGGGTTTATGGAATATTATGTCAAAATTTGATTGCCCAGAGAATTTAATCAGTATTGCATGTCAATTTCATGACAGCATGCTTGCTCAGGTTCTGTATGATGGGCAATGCTCTCATGATTTTCCAGTCAACAATGGAGTAAAGCAAGGCTGTGTGTTTGTCCCATGATTTTTGGCATGATGTTTTCATCAGTGTTGTCAGACGCCTTCAATGAGAACAAACGTGGCATCAAGGTCAACTACTGCACTGATAGTAAGTTATTTAACTTGAAAAGGCTACAATATAAGACTAAAGTGGAGGGAGGGTTGGTGCATGATTTTTTGTTTGTTTGTTTTGATTGTGTACTCAATGCAGCCTCTGAATCTGAGAAGCAACAAAGTATGAATCAATTCTCTGCTGCTTGTGCTAATTTTGGCCTAACAATTAGCACCAAGAAAACACAGGTTCTCCACCAGTCAGCACCATACCATCCATAAGTGTAACCAAAGGTTACAGAAAATGGAGAATTTTTGAATACTGGATAAGTTAATTTACCTTGGCAGTATACTTTCCAGGAATGCACACATAGATGATGAAGCTGATCCATGCATTGCCAGAGCTAACTCAGTGTTTGGGAGGCTCTGAAGGAAAGTATGAGAGAGAAGAGGTATTAGGCTGCCTACCAAACTGAGGGTCTACAGAGCTATTGCACTGACCTCACTATTGCTGCCTGGGAAACCTAGACAGTATACCAATACCATGCCAGGAAACTGAATCACCTCCATTTTAATTGTCTTAGGAAGATTCTGAAGATCATCTGGCAAGATAGGGAGCAAACACTAGGTCCTTTCTCAAGCTAAACTGCCAAGCATTAAAACTCTACAGCAGAGAACACAACTCCGATGGACTGGCCACATTGTTTGAATACCAAATGTATGTTTGCCTAAAAGACTATTTTATGGAGAACTTGTGAAAGGCATGCACTCAGATGGTGATCAGAAGAAGTGATGCAAGGACACTCTCAAGGTCTCTCTGAAGAACTTTGGAATCAATTGTGTGACATGAGAAACACTGGCAAAGGACCACCCAGCATGGTGTTCCTGCATCAAAGAAGGTGCTGTGCTCTGTGAGTGAAACGGAATTGCAGTAGCTCAAAAGAAATGTGAGATATACAAATTTAGGGACCTCTCCACTCCAAATGTTCATATGGACTATTTGTGCCTGACCTGTGGTAGTGCTTTCTGAGCTCATATTGGTCTGATCAGCCACAGGACACACTCTACCTTAACCTCAACATAGTGACATCATTTTGGTCCTCTTTGAGAACAAAAGATAACAACCTACCTCCTTAGTGTGTTTTTTCCCAAGGCACTGACTTGGGCCCTATTCTTTTCTTTCTCTACACAACTCTCTCAGAGATCTCATTAGTGCCCATAGGTTTACCTGTTACCTCTATGATTATGGCTCCCAAATCTCTGAATCCAGCCCTAAATCTCTCTCTCTCTTTTTTTCTTTTAGGCACTTGGGGTTAAGTGAATTGCCTAGGGTTACACAGCTAGTAAGTGTCAAGTGTTTGGTCTGAGGTTAAATTTGAACTCAGGTCCTCCCAACTTCAGGGCTGGTGCTGTATCCACTGTGCCACCTAGCTGCCCCTTCTAAATCTCTCTCTTGAGAGATTCCTGTATTACCAACTGCTCACTGGACATTTCACTTGGATGTCCTGTAGCCATCTCAAACACATCCTGTCCAGAACAAAATTCATTATCCCCCCAAATCTTCCTCTCCTCCCAACTTCCTTTTTTTCTTTTAAGGCTATCATCATACTTCTCCTCACCCAGGCTTACAACTTCATCCCAGACTCTGGATCAAATGAGATACTGCTTAGTGCAGTACCTGGCACATGGTAGGTGCTATATAAATGTTTATTCCTTTAGTAATGCTTCCTTTTCCCTTATCCTACAGAACTAATTAATTCCACATCTCTTGCACCTGTCTACTCCTCTCCATTTACATGGTCACCACTCTATGGCAGATCCTTATCACCTCTCATCTGTCTCCTAATTGGTTTTCCTGCCTCCAGCCTCTCTCCTTTCAATACCATCCTTTACACAGGTGATAAAATAATCTCTTCTTAAAGCACAAATCTTAAAGCACAAAATTAAAGCATGTCATTTCCCAGCTTAAGAATCTTGAGAACCTCCCTATTACCTCTACTCCTCAGTCTGACATTTAAAGTCCTTCACAATCTGGCTTTCACAAACCTTTCCAGACTTATTTCATATAATTCACCTTCATGTATTCTATGTTCCAAGCCAAAGTGGTCAATTTACTATTTCTGTTTGTCAAAATAAGTCCTGCCCCGTTTTAGATCTCCCCCCATTGAACTCCTAGAGATCAAGCACTGTCTTTTGCCTTTCTTTGTATCCCAGATATTAGCAGAGTCTGGCATGCAGGAGATACAAAAGAAAGGCTAGTTGACTGACTGATCATATTGTTGGCTTGACTATTTGCTTGGGAACTCAAGATTTTTTTGCATTTTCAAGAGAACTGGGCATATTTCGTATCCTGATGTTCCCAGGAAAGACCCTAGGTATGGGCAAAAAAGCCAAAGCCTCATGTTCCCAGGGGAAGTTCTGCAAGGGGATGTGAGCAAAAGAGTGATTTGTGGGAATTCTCTTGAGATTCAGTAGACTCTGTGTACACTCAGAGCTTTGAATTTTGGGCCACATTGAGAATAAAAGGTAGGGCCAAGTTTGGGTTTACTAGACACTTGTCATTATCAAAATTCAGTGTTTTAGAAGAAAGCCACAAGAAGAAAATGTGAATACAGAAGCTGAAATGCAGGTATCATTTATAGTTGACCTATGTGAAGGAAGATTTCATCACCTCTCTCAAACCAGACACAAGCAAAACTGTGACATAGTCAGTGTTTGTATTTGACATCTTCCCACCTTTCTTGAGTATATCCCTTTCCTCCTTTCTTCCATGCACCCATTTTTTTGTCCTATTCTTTCTTCCAAAAGGCTTTCAACTAAAAGGCTCTAAATCACTATTGATTAGAGAAATGCAGATCAAAACAACTCTGAGGTACCATATTACACCTATCTGAATGGCCAACATGACAAAACAGGAAAATGATAAATGTTGGAGAAGATGTGGGAAAATTGGAACACTAATGCATTGTTGGTTGAGTTGTGAAATGCTCCAACCATTTTGGAGAGCAATTTGGAACTGTGCCCAAAGGGCTATAAAAATGTGCATATCCTTTGATCCAGCAATAGCACTTCTAGGGCTGTGTCCCAAAGAGATCACATAAACGGGAAAAGGACCTACATGTACAAAAATATTCATAGCAGCTCTTTTTGTGGTGGCAAAGAATTGGAAATTGAGAGGATGCCCATCAATTGGGGAATGGCTGAGCAAGTTGTGGTATATGAATGTGATGGAATACTATTGTGCTATAAGAAATGATGAACAGGCTGACTTCAGAAAAACCTGTAAAGACTTGTATGGTCTGATGCTGAGTGAAGTGAGCAGAACCAAGAGAACGTTCTACACAATAAAAGCCACATTGTGTAATGACTAATATTAATAAACTTAACCCTTCCTGGCAATACAAGGATCTAAGACATCTCCAGAGGCCTTGTGATGGAAAATGCTATCCACACCCAAAGAAAGAACTATGGAAGCCGAATTGTTACTTTTTTTCTCTTCTATTGAGTTTTATTTCCTCTTTCTGATGGTCTCTCCTATTGGTTTTAATATCTACTTACAGCATCACTAATGTGAAAATATGTTTAATATGAATGTAAATGTGTAGTCTATATCAGATTATGTGCTGTCTTGGGGAGGGTGGTGGGGAGGAAGGGGAGAAAAATTTAAACTCAAAAGCATATGGAAGTGATTATTGATAAATCAAAATAAATTAATTAAAAAAATAAATCCATCTGGACCTGGAGATTTTTTTCTTAGGGAGTTCATTGATGACTTGTTCAATTTCTTTTTCTGAAATGGGGTTACTTAAATATTTTATTTCCTCTTCTGTTAATCTGGGCAATTTATATATTTTATAAATATTGATCCATTTCATTAAGATTGTCAAATTTATTGGCATACAGTTGGGCAAAGTAGCTCCTAATTATTGTTTTAATTTCCTCTTCATTCATGATGAATTCACCCTTTTCGTTTTTGATATGGTAATTTGGTTTTCTTCTTTTTTAAATCAAATTAACCAAGGGTTTATCTATTTACTTTTTTTTTTCATGAAACCATCTCTTAATTTTATTTATTAGTTCAATTGTTTTCTTAATTTCAATTTTATTAGTCTCTCCTTTGATTTTCAGAATTTCTAATTTGGTATTAAATTGAGGATTTTTAATTTACTCTTTTTCTGAACTTTTTAGTTGCATGCCCAATTTATTGATCTCCTCTTTCTTTATTTTGTTTACATAAACATTAAGAGATACACAACTTGCCCTAAGACTCACATTGGCTGCATCCCATAAGTTTTGGTATGTTTTCTCATTACTGTCATTTTCTTGGGTGAAGTTATTTGATTGTTTCTGTGATTTGTTGTTTGACCCACTCATTCTTTAGGATTAGATTATTTAGTTTCCAATTAAGTTTTTAGTCTATCTTTCCATGGCCTTTTATTACATTTAATGTTTATTGCATTATGATCTGAAAAGAGTACATTTAATATTTCTGCCTTTCTGCATTGCATTGTAAGGTTTTTATGCCCTAGTACATGGCCAGTTTTTGTGTAGGTGCCATGCACAACCGAGAAAAAAGTATATTCTTTTCTATCCCTATTCAGTTTTCTCCAGAGGTCTGCTATGTCTAACTTTTCTAAAATTCTATTCACTTCCTTAATTTCTTTCTTGTTTATTTTGTGGTTAGATGTATCTAGTTCTGAGAGGGTGAAGTTGAGGTCCCCCACTAGTATAGTTTTGTTGTCAATTTTTTTTCCTGTAACTCACTTAACTTCTCCTCTAAGAATTTAGATGCTATACCACTTGGTGCATATGTTTAGTACTGATATTACTTCATTTTCTCTGGTATATTTTAGCAAGAAATACTTTTATCTCTTTTCATTGGATCTATTTACTTTAGCTGATGCATAATATATTCTACTCCAGCTTTTTACCTTTACTATGTGTGTATCTTTCTGCTTCAAATGTTTTTCTTGTAAACAACATATTGTAGGATTCTGGTTTTTAATCCACTCTGGTATCCACTTCCATTTTGTGGGAGAGTTCACCCATTCACATTCACAGTTATGATTACTAACTGTGTCTTTCTTTCCATCCTATTTTCCCCCCTGTTTATACTTTTCTCTGTACTTTCACCCTTTCTCTCTTCACCAGTGTTTTGGTTCTGATCACCACATCTCTTATCCCCTGCCTTCTATCAACCACCTTTTGTTTTCTTTCCTCTTTTCCTTCCTACTTCCCTATAGAGTGTGATAAATTTCTATAACCAACTGAATGTGTATGTTATTCCCACTTTGACCCAAATCTGATGAGAGTGAAGTTCAAACAATTCTCATTCCCCTCCCTTCTTTCCATCTACTGTAATAGGTCTTTGTGCCTGTTCCTGTGATATAATTTGACCTATTTTGCCTCCCCCTTTCCTCTTCTCTCCTTTTTTTCACCCCTTAATTAATTTTATCATCACATCAAATGCAACTTATTCCCACACCCTCTGTCTATGTATAACCCTTCTAAATGCCATAATAAAGACACAGCTTTCAAGAATTACAAGTATTGTCTTCCCATAGAGGGATTTAAACAGTTCAATCTTATTGAATAACATCTTTTTTTTTTAATCTCAAGTTTTGGGTAATGTTGCCCTCAGGTCCTCCTTACTGTTACGATTTAAGTTCTTTCCAAAGGCATAACCTCAGGGACTCCTCTCCTCCCCTAAGTCATGGTTAGGGCCCCCAGCCATGCTGTCCTGAAAATGTTGTTACTGTCTGTGGTATTGCATTCACCAGCTCTTTGGTCACTCCCCCCAGCCCACAACCATAGTCAGGGTCACTTCTGGTCAGTACCACTAGACTTGACTTCTGGAAATATTTTAGAGGGATCCTTCGATCTTTCTCTGCTCAGCTGTAAGCTGTTCTTTGTGAGGTAAAAGTTTATGAGCTGAAAGTTTCTGAGTAAGAGGTGAAAGTTCCTGAGGATGTGAGTGAGGTGAAAGCTGAGGAGAAATTCTTGAGAATTTCTGCTTCCCAAAGGAACTGCCCTCAGGGCCTACTGTTTGTTGATTCAGTGGAGTCATCCTGGAGTTCTTATTTGTTACCCAGGCCAAACCTTAGCCCCTAGAGGTCGTGACTTTTCTGAGGGCCTCTTAAGTTATCTTAGGAGGACAACTCCTTCATTTTGGCTTTTTCTATGTTCATTTCATTGCAATTTTCTGTCTGTTTGTGGAGGAAATCTGGAGATCCGAGAAATTTCTGACCTACTCCACTACTCCACCATCTTCCCAAAATTCCCCAGTACTCTTTCCATTTTTGATGATGGTAAGTTGGTTTTCTTCTTTCTTTCTTTTTTTAAATAAAATTAACTATTTTTTTCTTAAAACCAGCTTTTGGCTTTATAAATTTATTCTATTGAGGCAGCGCCAAGATGGCAGAGTAAAGGCAGGGACTTATCTGAGCTCTCCCCCAAATCCCAGTTCTAGGATGAGGAGAAGCACTAGCACACCAGAGCTGCAGCCACAGTGGAGCAGTGACCCTCCTAAGTTTTGCTTTGACTGCACCCCACAAATTTTGGTGTACTGTGTCTTTACTATCATTACCTTTAATGAAATTATTGAGTATTTCTATTACTTGTTCTCTAACCCACTTATTTTTTAATATTAGATTATTTAGTTTACTAATTTTAACCTATACTACATAGGTATATAAATATATATCTGCATGTATGTGCATATACATATACCACTGACAACTCTTTTTCTCACCACTCATCAGCCGTGGGTTGTTTATATCCCTCATACTTGTGAAATACAATGAAAAGTATAATAGCTGAAGTTTATGATATATCAGCCACCCATGCCACAGAATGTTTCTAAAGGCAGCCATGGGGTGGCAGAAGAGGAGAAAAGATGTCATGCTCAGAGGAAAGAAAATGAGTGAGTTTAGGCTGGTCTCTATTTAGATGGCTATTCCCCTTCTCTCTTCCACAGGCTGATTAGAGGTAGGTAGCCCCTTAACCAATTTCTCAGTCTTCTTGTGGGTGAAAAGGTTTATCAACAAGAAGCCCGGGCAACTTTCTCCTTTTGTTTCTCTTTATGTGATCCTTGTTCTTGCAGTCACAGTAGTAGTAAAGACTTGACCCAGTTAAGGAATGTGCCTCCTGACTTCCAAAAATTGGTTCTAGATGAGTCAACAATTAGAGCTGCTGTTTTGATGGCAAGACATATACCAGAAACAGCAAGGGAATCATTAGGTCCTAGTTGAGTCTTTATGGGAGGAGTAGTATCTAGTTTTGAGGTTCACAATAAAAGATAAATTGAATTTTGGGGATTCAGAGAACAATGAGTGAAAAGTTGGGAAACAGGAATTGGAAATTTTTAATCTCAAGAAAAGAACCCTGAAGATGAATGCTTTTCATATATAAGAAAATTGTAATGTGATGGTGGTAAAGAGCTATTTTCTGTTTCAACTGACTCTAGAGCTAGGGTAAGTTTAGTTCTCCCTAAGTTCAACATGCTGAAGGTAATATACTTTATAAAAATTGTTAGCCAATTCCTTTTACTTAACTGTGTGTGCTTGAAGACATCAGTTCTTTCTCTGGAGGTGGTGGATAGCATTTTTCATCGTGGGTCCTTTGGAGTTGCCTTGGATCATTGTCTTGATCAGAGTAGCGAAGCTTTTCATAGTTGATCACTGCTACGGTATCATTGTTACTGTAAACAATATTCTCCTGGTTCTGCTCATGAAGCCAATCCACTTCTAAAATTGTTGAATTAAATTGAAATGACATATAATGTTTTAAATTTTGCAAAGCACTTGACATTTTGTTGGAGTTTCACAACAACCACAGTCATTAAACTGTTGTGCCCGAGACAAGGATTTGAACCCAGGTCTTCCTGACTCAAGTCCAGCACTATCTGCTACAGTACACTGCCTATCAAAACCCAATGCAAAATAAAACAGAAAGCAAAACAACCTCAAACCTGATTTTTATATAGTGCTTAAGGTCTGCAAAACTCCTTCTATACGTTATTTCATTTGCTCCCCACAATAACCCTTTGAGGTAGGTACTACTATCCCCATTTTACAGATGAGGGAACTGAAGCTCAGGGAGCTTAAATGATTTACCCTGCCATGCTGCCTATCTGAAAAAAGTCTACCTTGATAGGATTTGAACCCAGAACCTCAGAATCACTCATTTGATTTTAGGAGGCTAGTATATTATATCTATTGCGCCACAGAACTGCTTCTTTTCCAGACCTATCACTCTATGAATACTTCTTTCTATACACTACCCCTTCTTTTCCTTGTTAAAAACACACACACACACACAACCTGAGAGCTTTTACTTGTTGTTTTAAGCCATTAGTTCTAGTCCTTATGTATAGTATTACTGAAATGTAAATATAAATGACAAATATCCATTATGTTGAAATTATGACCCACTTGCTAATTTGTACCTTACTAAATGTTAACTAAATGTCCGTTTATTTGTACAGGTATATTTACTTACTGGATATAGAGCATAGTTGGAAGTATTTAATTTATGATGATTTGACAACCCTGTGGTCCAGTCTAGGAACAAGGTTGTTGTAATAAGATCTCTATCTTCTTGATTCCCATTTGCTGGGCAATTTTGCCTACTGAAGGGTGAGAGGTAACAGAGTGAACTTTGCTGGGAAAGATCCAAGACTATATCAATTGGGATACAAATTCAATCCAAAACTTTTCCTTCTCCACATTCTTAGGCAATTTTTCTACTTATGTGACTCTTGTTGAGACTAGTAATTGTTAAGCACAAGAGAAAGGAATGTCATTTTTCTGGATTATATGGGTTCAAAATTCAAGGATTATTTTATAGCTTTTAAATTAGCATCTAGAACAATAATAAGATTTTAAGGCTTTAGATTTCTATTAGCTAAAATCCAAAACACTGATGGTAAAAATAACTTAGGTATCTTGCAATTTAAAGAAAATGTGGGTGTTTAGGAATGTGTGGGTGTGGGTGTGGGTGTGGGTATCATTTTGTTCCAACCTGAACTAGATCTGTGTCTATTTTATAGAAAATTTATTTTCTCTTCAGATTTTTCTCACAATCCAAATAATAAAGTTTATCCCCTTAATTATTCTAGTCAACAGTTAATAAAGGCAGACTGTATTTATTTCCCAGATTTGCCCAAGGAGAAAGGGTGAAGAGTAAAGTATTATAAAATCTATCGTAAATTATCTGGTGAGATCAAATCATTTGAATAAGGAATTTAAGCTCTTATATTTTCAGTCATTGTGAAAACTCATCTATTTAAAAAGTTGTAGGAGTAGCTTTAAGGGGTGTTCTATTTGATCTCAGAAAGGAGGAGAGGAGAATGCAAGTCAAGAAGAAAACAGAAGCTTGAAGTTTGTAAGGCACCAAGAGTCCAGATGTAGCTATCTGTTATGATGCCTTCTCCACCTGGTAAAATATTTGCAGAATACTTCTGTCAAGTTTATTACCTTTATTGGAATGAAGGACTTCCTAATATAGTCCCTATTATATTGTTTGCAGTGCCACCTTCAGGAAAGGAGAAGAGTTTGTTCAATCAAACAGGTTCAATGAAAATATTTATGAAATGATGTCTGTTTCTAAAGATCAGGAATGAGAATAATGATAATTTGTATAAAGCTTTATGTAGAGCTTTAAGGTTTATGAGAGAGGCAGCCTGATGTAATGGTCAGAGAGCTGCCTGAGGAGCCAGGAAGGCCTGCCTGGGTTCAAGTTCCATTGTTGATGCCTACTGGCTGTGTGAATGTAGGCAAGTTACAACCTGTAGGCAATTCTCTTCATTTCCAGAGAAGGTTGTCGATTGTCCATCGTTTTTTGAAAAAGACCAATGACATCAAGGATGATGGCTTCACTTGTGCTGAATTGGATTTAAGCGAGGCAGAGTTACACAAAATCTTCAGCCTCACTCTCTCAGTTATCGGAGTCCAGTAGCAAGAGAAAAGCCATGGCTCGGGACATAGTGAGTGACCTCGGTGTCTTTGATGTCTAACCAAGCTGTAAGTGCTCCACAGTACCTGCTTCAGCTGCTTTCAGGCCATTGGAGCAAATTGTTCTCATCTGCCCATTCCACTAGGGGAAGTCTTCACATGCTTGGGGTAGACACCCCACTAACTCACCAATGGGTTTGAAGCCTGTCTTTACTTTCAACCTTGTTTAGCACATCTGCTGAGATGGTTTACTGGGGCACGGCTGCTGTACATGCTACAGATTCTTGGAGCCACAGGTGAGAGTTGGGTGAATCAGGTGCACACCAAAGGTGAATGAGCAGCCCTAAAAAGGACTTGGCAAGCCCTACACACCAGAGGTCCTCCATGAACACCTCATACACCCCAGAGAAGGTACTGACTGACCTGCAGAGGTAGAAGGAGTTTCCTTACTTGGTAGTTCCCTTTTTCTTTTTTTTTTTTTTTTGGTAATTTTTTTATTTTAAACTTCAATACAAATAGAGGGGAAAAAAACCCACAATGTTGCCATATACACAGCAGACGTTAAGAGAGAATTCAAATATAAAACAATAAATTTCCATTTCAAGAAAACCTATATAATAGATACTGCACATTATTTTCAAAGCTGTCCAGTTTTGCTTCCTTGTCGGTTTTCTTTTGTTCTCTGCAATGCACTTTTTACTTTATTTTTTGCCTCTCCTCCCCACCTTAAAGAAGGCTACAATTAAGCATGAATATATATACATATACCTAGATATCTATAAACATACATATATACATCTGTACACCTATATGTAAGACCATACTATGCTTATTTTCTCCTATCATCTGTTTCCCTGAAGGTAGGTAGCAACTTCCTTCATAAGTCAAAGTCTTTCCATGTTTTTTTAAATCAACCAGCTCATTTCCTACACCATAGCAATATTCCAACCCAATCAAATCCTATCTGAGAGATTGTCTATGAAAGTTCTCCCTCAATTTTCTGCATTCCTTCTGTTCTTGGCTATATAGGTTTTATTTATATAAGAAAATTTTAATTTAAAATAATCAAAATTATCCTTTTTATACTTTAACAATGCTGTCACCTTATAGTATAGTTTAAGGTCTGAGTTCCTGACTTTTTGTTCTTCCAAATGAACTTTATTATTATTTTTTCTAACTCAGTAAAATAATTTTTTAGTAATTTAATTAAGATGACATTGAATAGATAGATTAGTTAGGCAAAATTGTAATTTTAAAAATTATATTGACCTCACCTAACCATGAACAATAAATATTACTTAAATTATTTAGATCTGAGTTTATTTGTATAAAAAAGTGTTTTATATTTATGTTCATATAATTCCTGTGTCTGTTTTGGCAGATATACGCTCAGGTATTTTATACTGTCTAGATATTTTAAATGGTCTAAAACAATATTGAATAATATTGCTGACACATAGCATAGTTTCTCTATTTTGCACTTTTGATTAAATATTTTTTAACTTTGACTTTGAGATCATGATTACTATCCCTGCTTTTTTTACATATGAAATTCTACTCCTGCCCTTTATTTTTATCTTTGTGTGTAGCTTTCATTTTCATAATGTTTCCTGAAAGCAACATGCTGTTGAATTCAAATTTTTAATGTTATCCATTTCCGTTTTATGAGTGATAGTTCCCTTTTTCCAAGGAAATCACAGGTTCAATCCCTAGTCTTATTCTTTGAGATTTATAAAGTACTTTTATTACATGAATCCTTTGAAGTTTAAATATTATTATCTTCATTTTTTCAGATGAGAGAATTGAGGCTCAGAGCTGAAATGATTTGTTCAAGTTCACACAGCTAGCAAATGAAGGAACTGAGATTTGAGTTTGGCTACCTGCTCTTCTTTCCAGTATGATGACGTTGCAATATTTGTTTTCAAAAGACTATATTTCTTTGAATGTCCTTAATGATTGCTGTTCTCATTATTCTCTATAAACTTCCTCTCTGAGACCTCTATGGTTATTTTATTTGATCTTAGAATTATATGCTAGTATTTCTTTATTCATTGATTCATTGATTGATTGTAAACTCCTTAAGGGGGTATCTAGGTGGCACAGGGTATAAAGCACTGGGCCTAGAGTCAGGAA
Source organism: Vombatus ursinus (assembly GCF_900497805.2). Taxonomy (NCBI): domain Eukaryota; kingdom Metazoa; phylum Chordata; class Mammalia; order Diprotodontia; family Vombatidae; genus Vombatus; species Vombatus ursinus. Next base: position 22,086,239 of record NW_020954550.1, read on the forward strand.
GACCTGAGTTTAAATCTGACCTCAGACACTTACTAGCTGTGTGATCCTGAGCAAGTCACTTAACCCTGTTTGCCTCAGTTTCCTCATCTGTAAAATGAGCTGGAGAAGAAATTGGCAAACCACTATAATATTTTTGCCAAGAAAAACCAAATGGGGTCACAGGAGAGTTAGACACAACTGGACAACAACAAAGAATGCTGACAGAGACAAGTCAAATGTCTTTTTCTAGGGAAGTGATTAGAACTAGTCAGCCCGACCAGACTCTGTAGTCTTCTCCAATAAAAGTAGAATGCCATCTTGTTACTTTTTTAGGAGTCCTTGAAACCTAGTTTTTAGGAAAGTTGAAATTATTCTATTATGATGATCAAAAATTTCTGGAATCACATCTTTTGACTATACTAATTTCTGCCTCTAACAGCCTTTAGTGCCACTCAATGCAAGCTTTATAAAGCTCTGTACTTCTACAGTAGCAGGAAGATACCATTGTAACTGAAGTCTTAAGTGAGATCTCCTGTCCTTGTCATGAGAATGGGTAGTCAGGTTTGCTCTTTGGAATACTCTGTCCCAATCTCACATCCTTCCTCCACCACTATTGGCCTGTCCATTCCTACGTCTATTTATACAGCCAAGGTTTCTGGATCCTGAATAAGAGAAAAAAAATAGGTTTTGCTTTTGAAAGGCATCATTTAAAAATCAATAGTTTATTTTTAATAATAATAACTCCACCCTGCATCTGTTGCTTTTGCAGGATCTCAACTCTGGGGAACAAGATACTCTTCCCAGGTTAAGCTCATCACTTCCAATCTCATCTGCTTACTCAAGCAGTCTCTATCAGTCTCCTCTCCCTTCAGTTTGGAGGGCTGGAAGATGGAGCACTAAACTCTTCCCAGAGCAGAAACTAGTCTTTTAGGCTCACTCCACTCTCTATCTGCTTCTCTGCCTGGTTTCAACTCCATGGAACAAGATACCCTCTTGGCTGGTGTCAATTCCCGCCCACCTCCTTTCCTTTCTTCTTTTGTGTGTTGTCTCCCCCATTAGGTTGAAAGCTCCTTGAGGGCAGAGACTATCTTTTTATTAATTGTATCCCCAGTGCTTAGCATAGTGTCTGGCACATAGTAGGTATTTAATAAATGTTCATTGGATTTGTATGAGTTTATGGTAGCATGTTTCACTGGAATCAGAAGATGTGTTTGAATGCAATAATCCACTATTCTATCACTTAGGGCAAGTAATTCCCATGCTTCAGTTTCCTTATCTATAGAATGAGGATAATATCAGTCCTGCCTACTTCACAGGGTTATTTTGAAGGTGAAATGAGATAACATGAAAGTGATTCATAGGAGAAATGCAAGGCATTATTACTGTGAAAAAACCTTTTCCTTTTTCATATGTAGCACTGGGGAGCTCCCTCACCTGTGGGATGACAGAAAGCTAATCTAAGTATTTTGGAGAAAGAAGCTTCCTTAAGTCATATCTTATAAATCTCTGTCCATTTGTTTAGTTTATTTAAGTTGTATTGCTACTCTTTAACCTGACTTCTTACTCTTTCTAATTAGCCTTTTTTTGTTTAAAAAATGTGTAGAGTCAAGCAAAACAAATCAACCTATCACCTATTTTTGAGAATGCTTGTCTCATTCTGTAATTTTAGTCATGACCTCTGTCATATATTTCATTATTAGTCTTTGGAAGCTGTGAATAGTCACTGCTTTGGTAAGAGTTCGAATGGCTTCCCAGGTTGTTTCATCTCATATTACTATTGTGGTCATCATATAAGCTTTTCTTCCTGGTTCTGCTCATTTAATTCATAATCAGTTCATATGTGTCTTTCTATATTTTGAAGGATTCTTAGAGCAAAATAAAATTCCATTAATTCATCTATCTATTGATGGGTGTTTATTTTGTTTTCAGTACTTTGCTACAACAAAAAGTGCTATTATAAATATTCATGTAAATATGGGTCCTTTCCTTCTGTTTTGGACATTCTTGGGTAGATGACTAATAGTTGTCAGTCAATAAGCATTTATTAAATACCTATTTTATGCCTATATTAAGTGCTAGGAATACAAAGAAAGGCAAAAAAAAACAGTCCTTGATCTCAAGGAACTTATCGTATTATGAGGAGGAAACAGGAAGCAAGTAAGTATACAAACAAGATAGATGAAAGACAAGTTGAAGATAATCACAGAGTTAAGGCACTGGCATTAAGGGGGATTAGGAAAGAAAGTGAGATTTTAGCTGAACTTGAAGCTACAGAAGCCAGGAGGAAAAGATGATGAGGGAGAAAAGTCCAGGAATAGGAGACAAGTGAAAATGCTCAGTTGGGAGATATCTTATGTAAGGAGGAGCAAGGAGACCAGTGTCACTTGATTACAGAGTACCTAGGGATTAGTAAAGAGTAAGAAGATTGAGAAGGTAGGAGGGGGTCAGGTTATGATGGGTTTTCATAGGATTTTATAGTTGATTCTGGAGGTGATATGGAGCCACTGAACTTGAATGAAGGAGGGTATTTGGTGGTGGTAGTGGAAACATGATCAGACTTGTAACTTTAGGAAGAGCAATTTGACAGCTGAATGAAGGCAGAGTGACTACTCAGCAGGCTTTAACATTAGTTCATGTGTTGGATGATGAATATGGTGATAGAAGTGATACCAAGGTGGTAGCAGTATCAAAGGAGAGAGTCAGAGGCATACCCAAGAGATGATATGAAGGTAAAATTAATAGGTCTTGGCAACACCTTGGATATAAGGGAGGATGTGAGACACTGAGGAGTCCAGTATAACACTTAGTTAGGTTGTGAGTCTAGGTGACTTCTAGATGATGGTACCCTTGACAGTAATAAGGAAGATAGGAAGAGAGGAGGATTTTGGGGAAAAGGTATTGAATTCAGTTTTGGATATATCGAATTTAAGCATCTATGGGACATCCAATTGTAAATGTCCCATAAGCATTTGGAGATAGGAGAATGGAGGTCAGGAGAAAGGTTAGGTCTGGACAAGTAAATTTGAGAATAATCAGAATAGAGAATATAATTGAATCCACGGGAGCTAATGAGATCACAACGTGAAATAGTGTAGTGGGAGAAGAGAAGGGGGCCCAGGACAAGCCTTAGAGAATACCCAGGATTAGCAGTCATAACTTGGATAAAGATTCAGGAAAAGAGACTAAGAAGGAATAGTCAGGTAGGAAGAAAACCAAGACAAAAGTAGTGCCATGGAAACCTAAAGAGAAGAAAGTTTCAAGGAGAAGAGGATGATTGGCAATGTCAAAGGCAGCAGAGATTTTAGGAAAAATGAAGATTGAGATAAGGCCATTGGATTTGGCAATTAAGAGATTGTTGGCAACTTTGGAGGGAGCAGTTTCACTTGAATGAGGAGATCAGAATCCAGACTATAGAGGGTTAAGTGAAAAGTTAACTATTGATTTTCAAAATTGATCTAACCAGTACTTTGTGTAAATATACTTACATTCAAATTCTCAAAGAGATATAGCAAACCTTATGAAACAGAAAAGTTGTAGTTGTTAAGTTTAACATTCCTCCTCCCCTCCCCAATTCATTTTTGGAATCATATTAACTACATTAATACTGAAAAAGTTATAGTAATTGCTCCCCAAGCCCCCAAATTCTAGAACTTTCCTGAAAGATTTTGTTTCAGACAGCAGTTTATAAATACAGGTTACCAGCCTTTCAAAGCAATCTTTCATATATTTTCCTTTTTCATATTTGCTCTTGGCTCAAAGTGAGGGTTGCTGTTGTTTTTTATACTTCCCTTTCAATGTACTACAGCTAGGCACTCATTCTGGCTTTTGCTTATTCTATTCCCACCTTTTCTCTCCAAACCTCCATGACTCTACGGGAGTTTTACCTCATCTTCAGCTTTCTTGATCACTTGATTCCAGTCAAAATTGACTATCTTTTTGAACCTTATAATTATGCCTGATTTGTTATTTAGCTGTGGTCTTCTTCCAAATGAGATTATAAACCCCTTGAAGGGGTTTCTTCTTCCAAATGAGATTATAAATCCCTTGAAGGCAGAGATCATTCTTAAACTTATTTTGTGTATCTGAAAGTGCCTAGCACAGTGCTAAGTACAACATTTGTACTCAATAAATACTTAAATTAGTGAATGGGAACTAACAACATGAATAAATGAAAATAACTTTAAACTAGCAGTATATCCACAAGCAATCCAACTGAAACATTAATAAAATTAGATTTCATTAATTTAATAAAGAAAAAGAATCTTGATAGTAAGGGCCAGAAAACAACCTGTTTCTAGCTTCCCGAAGGTCAAATTTTGGGACTACTAGCAGGCTTACTGTATTTGATATCAAATTATATGAGACTGTTTAGGGAGAGATGATTTTTTAAAAAAAAATTATTTTTAGGTTTCTACATTCACTTCCATAAGATTTTAAGTTCCAAATTTTCTCCCTATCTCTTCCCTCTCCCCACTCCAAGACAGCATGCAATTTTATATAGGCTCTGAATATACCTTCACATTACATCTATTTACACATTAGTCATGTTGTAAAGAAGAATTAGAACCAATGGGAAAAACCATGAGAAAGAAGAAACAAAAAAAGAGAGAGAGCAAATAATATGCTTCAATCTCCATTCAGACTCCACAGTTCTTTTTCTGGATGTGAATAGCATTTTCCATCATGAGTCTTTTGGAGTTTTCTTAGATACTTGCATTGCTAAGAAGAGATAAGTCTATCAAAGTTAGTCATAATACAATGTGGCTGTTACTGTGTACAATATTTTCTTGGTTCTGCTCACTTCACTCAGCATCAGTTCATATAAGTCTTTCCAGGTTTCTCTGAAGTGTGCCTGCTCATCATTTGTTATAGCACAATAGTATTCCATTACATTCATATACCACAACTTGTTCAACCATTCCCCAACTGATGGTCATCTCCTCAATTTCCAATTTTTTGCCACGACAAAAAGAGCTGCTATAAATATTTTTGTACATGTGGGTCCATTTCCTATTTGTGTAATCTCTTTGGGATACAAACCTAGAAGTGGTATTGCTGGGTCAAAGGGTATGCACATTTTTATAGCTCTTTGGTCATAGTTCCAAATTGCTCTCCAGAATGGTTGAATCACTTCACAACTCCACCAAAATGCATTAGTGTTCCAATTTTCCCACATCTTCTCCAGCATTTATCATTTTCCTGTTTTGTCATGTTAGCAAATCTGATAGGTGGTCCCTCAGAGTTGTTTTGATTTGCATTTCTCTAATCAATAGTGATTTACAGCATTTTTTCATATGATTATAGATAGCTTTAATTTCTTCATCTGAAAATTGCCTGTTCATATCCTTTGACCATTTATCAATTGGGGATGACATGTATTCTTATGAATTTGACTAAGTTCTCTATATATTTTAGAAATGAGGCCTTTATTAGAGACATTGGTTGTAAAAATTCTTTCCCAGTTTTCTGCTTCCCTTCTAATCTTGGTTGCATTGGCTTTGTTTGTGCAAAAACTTTTCAATTTAATGTAATCAAGATTATCCATTTTGCACTTCATAATATTCTCCATCTCTTGTTTGATCATAAATTCTTCCATTTTCTATAAATCTGACAGGTAAACTATTTCTTGCTCTCTCAGTTTGCTTATAGTATAGCCTTTATATCTAAATCATGTACCCATTTTGACTTTATATTAGTATATGGTGTAAGATGTTGGTTTATGTCTAGTTTCTGCTATACTATTTTCCAGTTTTCCCAGCAGTTTTTGTCAAATAGTGAGTTCTTATCCCAGAAGCTGGGGTCTTTGGGTTTATCAAACAGTACATTAGTCGTCATTGACTACTGTGTCTTGTGTACCTAACCTATTCCACTGATCCGACACTCTATTTCTTAGCCAGTACCAAGTAGTTTTGATTGTTGCTTTATAATATAGTTTTAGATTTGGTATGGCTAGGCTACTTTCTTGTGCATTTCTTTTTTTTTTAATTTATTTTATTTTAATTTAATTTAATTTTTTTGTGCATTTCTTTTCATTAATTCCCCTGATATTCTGGACCTTTTGTTCTTCCAGATGAATTCTGTTATTATTTTTTCTAGCTCTATAAAATAATTTTTTGGTAGTTTGATTGGTATGGCACTGAATAAGTAAATTAATTTATGTAGAATTGTCATTTTTATTATATTAGCTCAGCCTATCCATGAGCAACTGATGTTTTTCCAATTATTTAGACCTGACTTTATTTGTGTGAAAAGTGTTTTGTAATTGTGTTCATATAATTCCTGGGTTTGTCTTGGCAGGTAGACTCCCAAATATTTTATAATATCTACAGTAACTTTAAGTGGAATTTCTCTATCTCTTGTTGTTGGACTTTGTTAGTAATATACAGAAATACTAATGATTTATGTGGGTTTATTTTATATCCTGCAACTTTGCTAAAGTTGTTTATTATTTCAAGTAGTTTACTTGATTCTCTAGGAGGAGAGACTTTTTTTTTAAAAAAAATGAATGTAGTATATATGCAAACAGTTTTAGAAATAAAACATTTGATGATTTACATATGACCTTTAATCATGAAATTTCCATGAGAAATGTTTATGGTAAACTTTTTTATCTATTGCAAAATAAATCTTTGAAAAGTAACTTTACATTTATGATGCCTGCTTTTTCTTTTTCTTTTTTGTTCAATGGGAGTAGGGAGAGGCACAGATTACAAGTGCATGTAAAAATAAATAAAATATTAACAATTTTGAAGTGCAAATACATGAAAGATTACATGTACAAATTTCATATCATTATGTGTGAGAACCTTTTATTTAATCAGTAAAGATGAATTTAGAAAGCTAAATAATGGGGGCAGGGGGAAGGAACTATACTGCTCAATCTATTTTGACATTTGCCTGCCCTTAGTGTATCTAAAATCATCCAGATGAAAGATCAGATTGCAGGAAAACAAATTGAAAGTGAAATGAGGTGAAAAGAATTTGGTTCATTGCTCTCATAAGCAATGGGTGTCTATTTCAGAAAATTGTACCTTCTTCCTTCAGTGAACAAGAAATAAACTCCACTCTATGACCTTGCTCCCTGTGCCCTATTACCCTCACCACCAATTAGTTATTTAAAAGATTATTTTAAATCCCAACTTTGTGCTCTTTGAAAGTGCTTTTATTTTCTGGGGGTGGGGTGTGTGGTTCAAATGTCATACTATTTAAAATTAAAACTGAGTGGAAGCATGATTTTAAAGTTACTACCTTATATAGATGCTGATAATGACTGCATCCTTTCAAAAAGGAAAAAAAAAACCCTACTCAGTTACCTCAGTGTGATGCAGAGGTTCCTCAGGGTTCTTGGAAGTCTCTGCCAGCACAGTGAAAACTCTGGTTTTTCACCAAGATGAAAAGGCTTTTTTTTTTTTTACCATGGGCATGACCACTGATTGTGGTTTGATTGATTTTACTATTCCAAGACCAGTCTAGCTAAAGAGAGACTCATCAGCAGAGGGCTGGCCTTTGGATGATAAATTTCTTTTGCCACAGCAGCTCTTTAAACCAGGGACTAAAGAAAAGCTAGAATACACATTCATAGGAGTTACCCATGCACATGAAATCATAGATCCTTGAAGAATTGAAGTATGATGAATGACTAGATAAAATTCAAGCAGGAACAAATGACATGTTCCCACAAGGAAAGCTGTATATATGTGTTATATAATAACATTTGTTATTCTGTCCTTTGGGCATTTTATTCTAATGGAGTGGTAAAGTATATATAAAGAGTTATATAGCACTAAGATGATAGCATCTAAACCATGAAACAGATATAACTCTCTAGAAGGCTTTATTTTGGATACATTTTACTGAACTCGTGTTTGCTGATCTAAGTCACATTGCAATTAATTAGGTATATATAGAGGTATCAAAAGAATTTCGGCATTAGAAGGAAACTATGTTATCTCATCCAACACCCATACTACTTATGTCTATCATCTTTTTATTTTTATGAGGCAATTGGGGTTAAGTGACTTACCCAGGGCCACATAGCTAGTAAGTGTCTTGTCTTGAGGTCAGATTTGAACTTAGGTCCTCCTGACTCCAGGGCTGGTGCTCCCTCTACTGTGCCACTTAGCTGCCCCTTTATTGTTGTTTTAAAATGTTTTCTTCAATCAAACAAGCATGGGGGCAGCTAGCTGGTGCAGTGGATAGAGCTCTGGCCTTGGGGTCAGGAGGACCTGAGTTCAAATCTGACCTCAACACTTGTGACACTTGACACTTACTAGTTGTGTGACCCTGGGCAAGTCACTTAACCTCAATTGCCTCACCAAAAAAAAAAAATCAAGCAAGCATTTATTAAATTCCTACTATGTGCCAGCCAACCTCTGTGCTAAGCCCTAAGGATATGAAGACAAAAACTAGGAGATACCCTTAAGGAGCTTGCATTCTAATGGAGGAAACAATACATAAATAAATAGGTATCTAGGAATCTTTTCCTGATATACTATCCTTCCCCCCCACAATTGAATGGTAAGAAATAAACTGACAATAAACAAAAGTGCTTATTATGTGCCAGGCACTATGCTAAATATTTTTTATACAAATATTATCTCATTTGAGTCTTACAATCCTGTTAAGCAGGTGCTATGATTATCCCCATTTTACAATAGAGGCAAACAGAAGTTAAGTGACTTGCCTAGGATTATACAGCTAGAGCTCATTTTGAACTTATGTCTTTTTATTTTAAATTTTTTTCCCCAATTACATGTAAAAACAATTTTTAACATTCTTTTAAAAAAATTTTGAGTTCCAAATTCTCTCTCCTTCCCCTCCTTCTTCCTAGAGAAGGCAAGCAATTTGATACAGATTATTAATGTCCAGTCATGTAAACATATTTCCATATTAACTGCACTGCAAAAGAAAACAGACAAAAAACCAAGAAAAATAAAGTAAAAGAAAAACAAAACTATGGTTTAATTTGCATTTATACTCCATCAGTTCTTTCTCTACAGGTGGATAGCACTTTTCATCATTAAGTCCTTTGGAACTGACCTGGATCATTGTATTACTGAGAAGAGCTAAGTCATTCACAGTTGATCATCATGCAGTATTGCTGTTACCACGTACAATGTTCTTCTGGTTCTATTTACTTCACTTTGCATCGGTTCATGTAAGTCTTCCCAGATTTTTCTGAAACCCTATGCCTCACCATTTCTTATAACACAATAGTATTCCATCACAGTCATATACCACAACTTTTTCAGCCCTTCCCCAATTGATGGGCATCCCCTCAATTTCCAATTCTTTACCACCACAAAAAGAGCTGCTGTATTTTTGTACTTAGAGGTCCTTTTCCTTTTCCTTTGATCTTTTCAGGATATGAGACCTAGTAATGATATTGCTAGTCAAAGGGTATGAACAGTTTTATAGACCTTTGGGCATATGAACTCATGTCTTTCTGAGAAGATAGAACCCACTGCCCTAGCACTGTACTACCAGCTGCTTCTGAAGTTCATTTCTGTGGTCCTCCATTTCACTACTGAGATCAAGGTGTATTTTTTTTTAATTTTAAATAAGTTTTTATTGACATTTTCTGTTTCTTACACCACCATAGTATCCCATGTATTTCTCCCACCCAGAGTCATCTCATATGACAAATAGTATTTTTGAAGAGGAAAAAAAGTCAGCACAATTGATACAGTGAAAAAGCCTGAAAACATATGCTTTGTGTAACACTTGTGTACCTCCCATCTCCACAAAAGGGTAAGTTGGGGGTGTCTTTCCATATCTCTTCATTTGAGTAGAGAAATATTTCATTATCTCTTCTCTGGGACTGAGATCAGTCATTACAATTGATGAGCACTTAGCTGCCTTTCAAGAGTGTGTGTTTTTTTTTTAAATTACATTATTGTAGTCACTGTGTTTATTATTCTTGAGGTTCTGCTTACTTCACTATATATCAGGTCATACAAGTCTCCTACATTTCTCTGAATTTTGCATAGTCATTGTTTCTTATGACAAAATAGTATTCAATTCTATTCATATTTTTATAATCACAATTTATTAAGCCATTCTCCAATCAATGAGTACACATTTTGTTTCCAGTTTTTCTGCCATAAAATAACGATTAAAGTTTAAAGATTCAGCTTAAAGATTGAGTCCAAAGATGAAATATCCTGAAGACATAGAAATTATTCTAGCATCAAGTTCTAAAATAAGACTATCCTTTAACTAGAATTTAAATTCATATTGCATAAATAATAAAAACAAATTTTAACTATTACTACATGAAAAATAAAGATTTAAAGTGTGGAGAGGAGACAGAGCCAAGATGGCGGAGGGAAAGCAGTGACTTGCTTGAGCTTTCCCTCAAACCCCTCCAAATACCTATAAAAAAATGGCTCTGAACAAATTCTAAAGCAGCAGAACCCACAAAAAAACAGAGTAAAACAAATTTCCAGCCCAAGACAGCCTGAATGGTTGATTGGAAGGGTATATCGCACCAGGTGGGGAGAGGAGTGCAGTGTGGCATGGGCGTGCAGGCAGCAGCGATCCTGGATCAGGCCTCAGAGGACTGAATCGCAGGCATCTGTGGCAGTTTCCAGACTTCTCAACCCAGGAACGCCAAAGACAACTTAGAAGGTCAGTGGGAAAAGTCTGTGACTGCGGTGAGAGAAGAAGAGAGGTCTCAGCTGCCCCCAGGGCAGCGGCTGCCTCCTGAGCTTCCAGCCCACAGACTGAGGGGGAATCCAGTGACTGATCAGAGGGTGATTGCAGGGATCTCTTTGCCAGGGCTGAGGCAGGAATCTCTTGCTTGCCCGTGCTTGGATCTGGGTCACAGCTCTGAGGGGGCGGTCCTGGTGCGAGGAGGAGTGCTGGGGTGGTGGAGCTCATTGTGGTGGTGGAGAGGAAACACCTCACCCCTTATCATAGCACCTTGGAAGAAGTGACACTTTTCAGGTCCCTAGAAGTATCTCTGAAAACAGCTGTACAACCCCCGAAGCTTGGGACAGTACATTCTCTACATTAGAAGCAGACTCTTACCTTAACAAAGAGTTTAAAACTCAAGTTATTGGTTGGGATCATGAGCAAGCAGCGCAAAAAGAGTCAGACTATACTATCTTACTTTGGTGACAAAGAACATAAAAACATACAACTAGAAGAAGAAAACAAAGTCAAAGCTCCTACATCCAAAGCCTCCAAGAAGAATATGAATCAGTCCCAGGCCTTGGAAGAGCTCAAAAGGGATTTTGAGAAGCAAGTAAGAGAAGTAGAGGAAAAACTGGGAAGAGAAATAAGAGTGATGCAAGAAAATCATGAAAAGCAAGTCAACAGCTTGCTAAAGGAGACCCAAAAAAAAATACTGAAGAAAATAACAGCTTAAAAAATAGCCTAACCCAAATGGCAAAAGAGGTCCAAAAAGCCAATCAAGAGAAGAATGCCCTAAAAAGCAAAATTGGACAAATGGAAAAGGAAATCCAAAAGATTACTGAAGAAAATACTTCCTTAAAAATTAGAATAGAGCAATTGGAAGCTAGTGACTTTATGAGAAATCAAGACACTGTAAAACAAATCCAAAAGAATGAAAAATTAGAAAACAATGTGAAATATCTCATTGGAAAAACAACTGACCTGGAAAATAGATCCAGGAGAGAGAATTTAAAAATTATTGGACTATCTGAAAGCCATGATCAAAAAAAGAGCCTAGACATCATTTTTCAAGAAATGATCAAGGAAAACTGCCCTGATATTTCAGAACCAGAGGGCAAAATAGAAATTGAAAGAATCCACTGATCTCCTCCTGAAAGAGATCCCCAAAAGAAAACTCCTAGGAATATTGTAGACAAATTCCAGAGTTCCCAGGTCAAGGAGAAAATATTAAAAGCAGCCAGAAAGAAACAATTCAAGTACTGTGGAAACATAATCAGGATAACACAAGATTTAGCTGCTTCTACATCAAGGGACTGCAGGGCATGGAATATAATATTCCAGAGGGCAAAGGAGATAGGATTACAACCAAGAATCACCTACCCAGCAAAACTGAGTATAATTCTTCAGGGGAAAAAATAGTCATTCAGTGAATGACTTTCAAGCATTCAGAGGACTTTCGAGCATTCTTGGGAAAAGACCAGAGCTGAATAAAAAATTTGACTTTCCAATACAAGACTCAAGTGGAACATGAAGAGGTAAACAGGAAAGAGAAATCATAAGAGACTTATTAAAGTTGAACTATTTACATTCCTATGGAAAGATGATATTTGTAACTCATGAGACCTTTGTCAGTATTAGGGTAGTTGAAGGGAAAAAATTATATGTATGTATATATCTATATCTATATAATATATAGATATAGATACATAGATTGATAGCTAGATAGATTGATTGATAGATAGATTGATTGATAGATAGAGGGCACAGGGTGAGTTGAACATGAAAGGGTCATATCTGGAGAATAAAATTAAGGGGTGAGAGAGGATTATACTAGGAGAAGGAGAAAGGTAGAGGTAGAACAGGGTAAATTATCTCACAAAAAAACAGAAAAGAAAAGGCTCTTACAGTGGAGGGGAAACGAGGAAGGTGAGAGGGAATGAGTGAATCTTATTCTCATAGGATTTGACTTGAGAAGGGAATAACATACACACTCAATTGGGTATGGAAATCTGTCTTACCCTACAGGAAAATAGGAGGGGAAGGGGACAAGAGAGTAGGGGAATGATAGAGAGGAGGGCAGATTGGGAAAGGGGGTAATCAGAAGTAAATACTTCTGAGGAGGGACAGGGTCAAAAGAAAGAGTAGAATTAATGGGGGGGCAGGATAGGATTAAGGGAAATAGAGTTAGTTTTTCACAGCATGTCTACTATGGAAGTGTTTTGCATAACTGCACATGTATAGTCTATATTGAGTTGCTTGCCTTTTCAATGAGGGTGGGTGGGGACAGAGGAAGGGAGAAAATTTGGAACCCAAAGTTTTAAAAACACATGTTTAAAAAAAATGTTTTCACTTGCAACTGGGAAATAAGAAATACAGGAAATGGGTTACAGAAATCTATCTTGCCCTACAGGAAAATAGAAGGGGAAGGGGGTAAGAGAAGGGGGGAAGAAATAGAAGGGAAGGCAGACTAGGGGAAGGGGTATTCAGAATGCATGCCATCTTGGGGTGGAGGGGAGAGGCGAGATGGGGTGAAAATTTGGAATTCAAAATTTTGTGGCAGTAAATGTTGAAAACTAAAAATAAATAAATTTATTAAGAATTTAAAAAAAGATTTAAAGTGTGCTATACATTATATAAATGTGTGTATATATTTACATATATATACACACATATACATACATACATACACAGGGTATCCCAAAATTCTCAGTGTAGTCCCAAACATATATAGGCTGTTCCAGAAGTCTGGGACAGCCTGAATAAATGTATATGTGTGTATACTTATATACTCATATACATGTATGTGTACATACATATGTGTATATGTATATATATATATTCATATGTATATATAAAATTACTCCATAGAGTAACTCTTCATAATTGATTCAATTAAATTCAGTTCTTTCCATTATATTATATTGCCTCTCCTGACTCTATGAGAAATGTGTAGTAGTTTTGAGGTGTTTATATTAAGGGAGAAGATGAAGTTCATGGTGGATGACCTCTTTTTTTTTAGTAAAATTAGGAGATGAGCTTCTTTGCTGAGAGGGTATCAGTGAGTTAGTCATTAGGCGTCTACCAAATGCCAGGCACTGTGCTAAGTGCTGGGGACACAGAAAGAGGCAAAAGACTGGAAAGATGGAGGGAAGGCCTAGCTTATGAAAGGTTTTGAATTCCAAACGGGATTTTGTATTTAATCCTTGAGGTGACAGGGAGCCTCTGTAATTTATTGAGTAGGGAGATGACATGGTTGGACTCATGGTTTAAGAAAAATCCTTTTAGTGGCTGAATGGAGGATGGTTTGGAGATGGGAGAGACTTGAGGCAGGCAGATTCACCAGCAAGGTATATAGCAATAATCCAGGCATGAGGTAATGAAAGCCTGCACCAGAGTGATGGCAGTGTCAGAGGAGAGAAGGAGGAGAATTTGAGAGATGTTACAAAGGTGAAATTAATAGGCCATGCCAACAACTTGGATATGGAGGGTCAGAGTCAGAACCAATAAACATTAAACTGCAGCTGTGTGCTAGGCGCTGTGCTATACCCTAGGGATAAAGAGAAAAGGGATAAGCCAGTCCCTGCCTTCAGGGAGTTAACAATCTAATGGGAGAAGACAACACATAAAAAGAAGTTGAAAAGGTAGGGTGGGGGAAGGGTACCTGGGTCTAGGAGCATGATGAAGTTCTCAGGCTGGGGTGGGAAATGATGATAGGAATGCCTCCTTCTGTGGTAGAGGATCTGAGAGTGACCTCTTTGATGTCTACCCTCTCCAATCAGAAGCAAGGAGGGATACTGAGGAGGTGTGAGTTTGAGCTGATGTCATCTTGCAGAAGGATAAGTTTGTGAAGATCCAGAAGTCTAGGAGAACAGCCAGGTGAGAGATAGTGAGGAGTCAAGAAGGACACTTAGATTATGATACTGGGAGGACTAGGTGGATTGGAGTGTCCTCAGCAATGACAGGGAAGTTTGGAAGGGAGGAAGGTTGAGGGAAAAAGATAATTTAGAAGGAAGGGAGTTGTGTAGGAGACTTGGGAGGAAAAGTTTGGAACAACCAATTTGGGAGTTGTAATAAAGGAAGAATAAGAGAATTGTGCATCAATGATCATCTCATTTGAGAATGATAACATAAATTTCTGGTGGATCCAAATCAACAAGTTTATATTATTTCCTCTAGAAGTATGTGATAGAGTATAAATAGAATGGAGGTGAGTGGCAAGGCTAACAGTGGAAATTTGGTAAGGCATAAGCAGTGATGATAAGTAAATGAAGTTCTGGTATATAATTCAATAGTCTATAGTTGAATTGGTTAACTATAGCATCAAAACTACAAGGAGGAAAGTGAGACCAGATTAGGTAGAGGTGAAAAGACTGAAGGCTACAATGAGGGACAAAAATAGGTTTGAGACGAGGCAAAGGGAGAGTTGGAAAGCTAAGTACCAAAGTTCTAATCAAAGAGAATGAGTTCTGGATCACATCAGCTATGATGTAATCAAGGGTGTGGCAGTCCTTGTGTATGACTGAGGTGTAATGAAGGTACAAGCCATCAGAGTTTAGGGGGTTCCTGAATTAAGAGGTGAAAGAGTGTTCGAGAGGATAACATATATATTAAAATTCTCAAATATTAGGACATGCGTTGGGAGTAGAGAGGAAGTCTAAACTCCTTGAGAAAGGAGAGAGAGTGGCCTAGGGGCTGGTAGATGACTGCAATAGAAATCTGGATAGGCTGATAACAGATGAATGGAATAAACTTAATAAGAGAAGAGGTTGACAACATAGGGAGGATCTGGAAGTGGCAGTGAAGAGCAAAGAATATGCTAACTCCTTCCTAGTGTGTTAGGGAGCATGGGAAAAGGTACAACCAGTATTGGAGAAGGTGGTCAGGGATTACCAAGGACTCCAGGGTGTCTCCAGGGTCTTCTGTGTATTAGAGTGGAGTAGGAGGGAAATAAGCTTGTATTAAATACCTACTATACTGCCAGTCATTGTGCTAAATGCTCCATAAATATTATCTAATTTGTGCTTACTCGAACTCTGGAAGGTAAATGCTATTATTATTCCAGTGTTACAGATGAGGAAACTGAGGTAGATTGAGGTCAAGTGACTTGTCTAGGGTTGCATAGCTAGTTAAGTATCTGAGGCTAGACTTGAGTTCAAATCTTCTTGACTCCAGGCCCAGCATGCTATCTATTGTGTCATCTAGCTGCCAGGAGGTGGGAGTTTTTTGTTGCTTTTTTTTTTTTTTTTTTTTGCTGGGGTAGGGGTGGAGCAGGGTAGGAGTGGGGAATCAGGTTTCCAAGTGTGCAAGAAGAAAGAAGAAATCCTGGCCATAGCCTCAGACAAGGAAAACCTCTGAAAACCTGGAAGAGGACAATAGGACACTCTAAAACCACTCTTGATTTCCTCGTGTCCTGGGCTATTTCTAAGTTAGTCCTATGCTGACACATCAGTGGGGTCACACTATTAAAACTCTTACTACCACCATGACTTTCTGTGTTATTGTGGCTGGGGGAGGAGAAGATAATAGTTAGCAGTAGCTGGTTTAGCATGACCTAACTCTTCTTGTGAAAAGCATTATCTTCCAACTCTTACTGGCTCTGGCCCTACATGGTAGGTATTACGTAAAAGTAAAAAATTTTTTGGAGTACAATAGGATGAAGGATGATAGACTCTCCCTTAGGACTACTTTCAAGTTCACTGAAATGGGGAGGGAGATTCAAAGAGGAATCCACCTTCCGAGGAGATGAGAAGCATGGAGCTGAGAGTGAAGGGAGTTAGTTGGTCTTTCGGTGACTGAATCACAGAAAAGGAGTAAGATAATCAAGTCAACAACATGCACTTATTAAGGGCTGACTATGTGCCAGGCACTGTGCAAATGAGGTATTAACGAAATATAAAAATTAAGCCACTCTAGGTGAGAATTAATCCCTAGCGTGAATTAATAAGAAACAAAAAAATGAAGAATTCCTCAAGGTGATCTTAAAAGTTAGGAGGGTGGTTAGAAGAGGACTCCGGCTCTGAATGGAACAAGCAAAAGAAGCTTGAAACTGAATAAAGGGAAGCTGTAAGAAGTCTTGTGGAGCAGAGAGTGAAGAAAGTGCAAAAAGAGGCAACCACCACAAAGAATGGGGCCAGGATTCTGGGAGTCAGGCTGCTTGAGCTGATCTGGCATGAGGTGTTGGGACAGAAGCTGTTTCTGAGATCTGGAACTACAGACTATATGGTGGTAATCATATATAATCATATCTTTTCCCCCTTTAGCTTCTTCATGGGTGCCTGAAGACTTTTCCTCTAGGCATGGATGGTTCAGGTGGGTTAGACTGGAATATTTGTTTAGCTTTCTTAGCTTTAAATGTTTACTTTGTCTTTATAAAAAGGGATAACCAGGGAATTTTTAGTTGAGTTCATAATTATTAGAAATAAAGTTAGAAGGAGAGAGGATTCTGGAAAGATGGTGGAGTGGGTCAGAAAACTACGGGAATAGAGAAGATCAAGGTTCATATTCAGGGGAAGAAAGTGAAGTTAAAAAATAAGCCACTCCTATCCCAAAGAGCAATGTCAAATAGCCACAAGCTCAAGAAGAGTTCTTAGAAGAACTTAAAAAAAAAACAACAAAATCAAATAAAAGAGACACAGGAAAAATTAGGGAAAAAATGAGAGCATTTTTTAAAAATCAAGAAAAATATGAAAATAAAGTCAACCAATTAGAAAAAGAGATCTAAATGCTTAAGGAAGAAAATAACTCTTTGAAAACTGGATTTGGGCAAAGGGAAGGTAATGATGTTATAAGACACCAAGAAATAAAACAAAATCAAAGGAATAAAAAAAAGAAGAGAATATGAAACATCTTATTAGAAAAACAATTGTTCTGGAGAACAAATCAAGGAGAGAAAATAAAAGAATTGTTGGACCACCTGAAAGTTACAACCAAAAAAGTAATCTTGATACAATATTATAAAAAAATTATTAAGGAAAATTGCCCTGAAGTTCTAGAACAAAAGGGCAAAATTGAAATGGAAAAATCCACCAATTGCCACTTGACAGAGATCCTAGGATGAAAACTTATAGAAACACCATAGCCAAGTTTCAAAGCTCCCGTGTGTGTGGTACAGTGACTCTAACACAATTAAATTCAGAGACTTCTCAAGGTGGAAGCAAAAAGTTACTCTTTATTACAATCTCCCGAGAAGGGGCATCTACTCCAGTACACTACCAGCAGGAGAGAGGCTAGGCACAAAGGACAAAGCAAGGTTATATATCTTAATGCAAACAAGAAACTCCCACCCCGCCACTATCCCTTACTCCTATTGGCTGAGAGACAGGCTTACATTCTAGGTGTGAAAATCTTTCCCATTCCCATTCGCTGGGAGGTGGGCTTACATTCTAGGCATGAAAATCTTTCCCATTCCCAAAGAACAAGGAAACAGGGTATAGCCAATCCAAACATACATTTCCTTATTTAGTATACCTAATGCTGATGTGGCAGTGGCAATCAGGAGGGAGTTTTTAGGGCCGAATGCCTATAGTTTTAGGTAATTTAAACTTATGGTCTGGTTCTCTCAGAGCCTATCTCTAGTTTCGAGACAGTCTTTTCATCACCACCCTGAGAAGTCTTCACAGAGGTTATATCATTCACAGGTGAAGGAGAAAATGTTACAAGCCACAAGAAAAAAAAAATTAAGTAGTATAGAGCAACAATCAGATTACACAAGACCTAGCACCTTCTATACAAAAAGACCATAGTTCTTGGAACATTATATTTTGAAGAGAAAAAGAGATGGGGAGGGACTTTTAGAAGGCTGTGTAGGTTAATATTTAGAAGAGTTGGGGGGCAGAGGATAAGAGAGAGACTCTTAGAGTGGTGGGTGGAATAAAGAATAGGAGGGTAAGTGGAGAGGATAAGAGATTCTTTAAAAGAGTGTGAATTAAGGATGTAGTGGTTAAAAATAAACTATACTTGTGAGGAAGGACTGGATAAAAAGAGAGGCTGAGGACAATAGTGAGGAAAAATACAGTGTAACATGTGAAACCTATGACCTCCTTTCACTAAAAGTGTTGACAATCAGGAGTGAGGAAGAAAACATCTGTAAAGCCTGGACTATGGAAACAAAGTAGAGCAATGGGTACAACAGAAGACATTACCCTGTCAGCTGTTTCTGATGTGGTTTAGGGGTGCAGGGACCCCAACATATTGAGGTAGAGGGTAGAGTCATCTGGAAAGAATTCTCAGACTCAAGCAGTTTTCTAGTCAAGTAACAAAAGTTTATTGAAACGCTAATAAAGAGGGCAGAGGTCTTTAGGGAACTGAAACTTAATGGGGGTTGATGCTAAAAGTTATATAGAAAAAGTTCAGTGAATGGTGTGCCAAGTATGCTATTTAGGTGGAGGGATGCAGAATCCAGAAATGGTCAGCTCTCAAAAGGAACATACATGTACCTTGGGCGCAGGTGTCATTCACTGCTGGAAACCCTGGTGGGGTTGAGTTTCAAAGGGGTGTGTTTTTAGGTCTGCTACATCTGTAAATCAACTAGTGGTCATGGCTATCCTGTTTGTTGCTAATCCATGTCCCGTTTGTATAAGATAGCCTCAGGAGTTGATGTCTAAACCTTAATTTCTGGATTGTATACAGTAACTGTGGGAATCAGTACAAGATATTTCTGCTGGTACAAGATAATTTATATAAGGGAAATTCTACAGAGGTCTCCTTGTTCTTGAATAGGGAGAGAGAGTTTGCCTCACTGGGGCCCACTCATGAGTTATTGCCAGAGATAGGGTCTTTGGGCTGGGGAAGAGTTATGATCCTAAGGCTGGGATCCAAGCATCTCATCATTTTCACAACTTAATTAAATTTCTAATGCCCCCAAATTACATGTGAGTGTAACCACAAGGCATGTGCCCCACTCCCCTCCCCCTCCATGCTTAGCAAAATAAGCCTTTCTTAATGTAAAGAAGCATATAAGTTTAGCATAGTCATAGTCACACACTGTTTATACCCTCTAGGCATAAGCTTTATGTAAATAAAGTTTAGCGGGCCCTAAGTCATCTGCTAAGCCTACACCCTTGTAGGCATAATTTTCAAAAGACAGCTGAGGTGGCCCCAAGGCAATGGCTGAGCTCACCCTGGGTGTGTACCCCAGATAAACCATCAACCCCTTCCCTTACACATAGCTACTGGTTTGGGCACAGTAGACCATCTAGCTTGCTCAGTGAGGCTGACCCACTAGCAGGATGAGGAAGCCTATATGACTTTGTTCAGGAGCAAGTGGTTACCTGGCTTAATGGGACAATTCCATACCCCTGTAGCATGGAGAGCACCCAGCAGACAGTTCCAAGGTATTGTGCATCACTTTTGACTGGACCTGAGTTATTCATAGCATATCATGCTTGACAAGGGAAATATACAAATAGTAATTATAACTTTGAATGTGAATGCGCTGAACTCACTAAAATGGAAACAGCAGAATGATTAAAAATCAGAATCTGATGATATGTTGTTTACAAGAAACATGTTTAAAAGTGAAAAATACACATAGAATTAAAATAAAGGGTTGAAGTAGAATTTATTATGCTCCAGCTGATACAAAAAAAGCAAGGGTAACAATTATGATCTCAAAGTTAAAGCTGAAATAGATTTACTTAAAAGAGATAAATAGGAAAACAATTACATTATGATAAAAGGTACAATGAGACAATATCAGTACTAAACCTATATGCACCAAATACTACAGTATTTAAATTTTTAAAAGAAAAGTTAAATGAATTACAGGTGGAAATAGATAGTATTATGATAATAATGGGGGAGTTTTAATCTTCCTCTCTCAGAACTAGATAAATCTAACCAAAAAATAAAAAAGATGTCAAGCAAGTGAATAGAATTTTAAATAAGCTAGATATGATCAATATCAGGTGAGAATTGAATGAGAATAGAAAGGAATACTTTTTCCTCATATATGGTATCTTTACCAAGATTGACTATATATTAGGGCATAAAAATTTTGCAGTTAAAAGCAGGAAAGCAGAAATATTAAGTGCATCCTTTTCAGCTCACAATACAACAAAAATTGTATTAGGGACCAAGGAAACATACAATAAAAACTAATTAGAGACTAAATAACCTAATTTTAAAGAATGAGTTGGTTAAAGGCTATTGTTTATCTTTTGTTCTTTTTTTTTTTTTTGGTGAGGCAATGGGGATTAAGTTACTTGCCCAGGGTCACACAGCTAGTAAGTGTCAAGTGTCTGAGGCCAGATGTGAACTCAGGTCCTCCTGATTCCAAGGCCGGAACTCTATCTACTGTGCCACCTAGCTGCCCCTTTGTCTTTTGTTCTCAAAGAGGATCATGATATCAGGGAGTTGATGCCATGACAGGCAAGTGAATTGAATTTATAGTGGGAGGGGGGAGGGCTGTGCAAAGTCACCAGCCTCACTTTCTCTTCTGGAACCATCTGGGCCCAGTAGCCAGATATAGATCAGGATGACTGGAGATGGCCCTGGATACGGTGGGTTAAAGAACAAATCATAGAAATAATCAATTTCATTAAAGAGAATGACAATAATGAGACAACATATAAAAATCTATGGGACACAGCAACAACAGTAATCAGAGGAAAATTTATATTTCTAAATGCTTACATCAATAAAATAGAAAAAGATCAGATCACTGAATTGGATATGCAATGGACAAAAAAAAAACAGAAAAGGAACAAACTAAATATCCTCAATTAAACAATAAACTGGAAATCCTAAAAATTAAAGGTGAGATTAATAAAATGAGTGTAAAAATTATTGAATTAATAAATGAAATTAGGAGTTGGTTTTATGAAAAAACAATAAAATAGATAAACCATTGGTTAATATAATTAACAAAGAAAGAGAAGAAAACCAAATCACTAGTATTAACAATGAAAAGAGTGAATGTGCCACTAATGAAGATGAAATCAAAGCAATTATAAGGAGTTATTTTGCCCAATTATTGCCAATATATTTCACAATTTAAGTGAAATGGAAGAATATTTAGAAAAATATAAACTGCCTAGATTAGCAGAAGAGGAAATAGAATATCGAAATAGACTTATTTTAGAAAAAGAAATTGAACAGGCCAAATGAGTTGCCTAAGAAAAAAGCACCAGGACCTGATGGGTTTACAAGTTAACTCTATCAAACATTTAAAGACCAACTAATTCAAATATGCAATAAATTATTTGGAATAATAGGGAAAGAAGGTGTCCTACCAAACTCCTTTTATGAAACAAATACAAGACTGATACCTAACCCAGGAAGAGTAAAAAACAGAGAAGGAAAATTTTAGACCAATTTCATTGATGAATATGCATGCAAAAATCCTAAATAAAATACTAACTAGGAGATTACAACATATTACAAAGATAGTACATTGTGACCAAATGGATTTATACCAGGAATGTAGGGATGGTTTAACATAAAGAAAACTATTAATGTAATTGATTATATACTAAAAGTAACAAAAATCATATAATTTTATCAATAGATGCAGAAAAAGCTTTTGATAAAGTACAACATTCGTTTCTATTAGAAACACTTCAAAGTATAGGTATAAATGAATTTTTTCTTAAAGTGATAAGAAATGTTTGCCTAAAACCATCAGTAAGCATTATTTGTAATGGGGATAAGCTAGAAGCTTTCCCAGTAAGATCAGGTATGAAACAAGGATGTCCACTTTCACCAATATTATTCAATATTATATTGGAAATCCAAGTAATGGCAATAAGAGAAGAAAAAGAAATAGAAGAAATCAGAATGGGGAATGAGGTGATAAAACTATCTCTTTTTGCAGGCACTTTGATGATATACTTGGAAAATCCTGAAAACTCAACTAAATAGTTGAAACAATAATTTTTGCAAAGTAGCAAGATATAAAGGAAAACCACATAAATCATCAGCTTTCCTATATATCACCAACAAAACTCTGCAAGAAGAGATAGAGATATCCCATTTAAAATAACTCTAGACAATATAAAATACCCGGGAGTACACCTGCCAAAACAAACCTAGGAACTTTATGAACAAAATTATATATATATATATACATATATATATATACACACATATACATACATACATACATACATATATATATATAAAACAAAACAAAACCATAAAGCTTTTTATCCAAAGTCAGATTTAAATAATTAGAAAAATATTAATTGTTCATAGGTAGCCAGGCCAATATAATAAAAATAAAAAATTTACCTAAATCCATCTATATATTCAATGCCATTCTAATTAAATTATTAAAAATTTATTTTACTGAGGTAGGAAAAATAATAACAGAATTCATTTGGAAGAACAAAATGTTAAGAATATCAAATGAACTAGTGGGGAAAAAATGTAATGGAAGGAGGTTTAGCAGTACCAGATCTTAAACTATATTATAAAACAGTAATTATCAAAACTATTTCTTACTGGCTAAGAAATAGAAAGATCCGTGGAACAGAGTAGACATACAATTTACAGTGGCAAATGACTATAGTAACCTTGTGTTTGGCAAGCATAAAAACTTAAGTTTTGGGGATAAGAATTCATTATTTGGTAAAAATTGTTGGTAAAACTGAAAAGCAGTCTGGCAGAAGTTGGGTATAGACCAACATCTTACATCATTTACCAAAATAAGGTAAAAGTAGATAGATATATCCATTATATATGGATAGACCTAGATATAAAAGGAGGTATAACAAGAAAATTTGAAGAACATGGAACATATTACCTATCAGACTTATGGACAGGTGAACAATTTATGAATTAACGAGAGAGAGAAAGAGAGAGAGAGAGAGAGCACTGTAAGGTATAAAATGGATAAGTTTGATGACATCAAATTAAAAAGGGTTTGTATAAATAAAACCAATGTAGCCAAGATTAGCAGGAAAGCAGAAATTTGAGGAAAAATTTTTATAAACAGTTTTTTAGGTAAAGGTCTCATATGTCAAATATATAAGGAACTTTGTCAAATCTATAAAAATAAATCTATTCCCCAATTGATAAATGGTCAAAGGCTATGAACAGGCAGTTTTTCAATGAAGAAATCACAACAATTTATAGTCATATGAAAAAAATGCTCTTAAATTATTATCGGTTAGAGAATGCAAATTAAATGCTTCTGAACTCAGAGGTAGAAAAGCAAATTAAAATAACCTTGAGATATCATTTTACACCTATCAGATTAGCTAAAATGATGGGAGGGGAAAGCGATAAATGTTGGAGAGGATGTTGAAAAATCGGGCTATTAATTCACTGTTGGTGAAACTGTGAACTAATCCAACAACTTTGGAGAACAATCTAGAATTATGCTCAAAGAGTTATTAAACTGCCTATACCCTTTGATCCAATAGTACCACTATTAGGTTTGTTTCCCAAGATGATTAGGAAAAAGGATAAGAACCTAAATATTTTAAAATATTTGTGGTGGAAAAGAAATGGAAATTGTAGAGATGCCCATCAGTTGGGGAATCAATAAGTTGTGGTATATGTGATGGAATACTACTGCGCTATAAGAAATGATGAGCTCGATTTTAGAAAAACGTGGAAAGATTTGCATGAAATAATAAAGAACGAAATGAGCAGAATCAAGAGAATGTTGTATACAGTAATAGCAATATTGTTTTAAGAACAACTTTGATCAGCCAGTCATTTTGACTATTATAAATACCCAAATTAACTATAAAGGACCTATGAAGAAAGATCTATTTGCATCCAGAAAAAGAACTGATAAACAGAAGTATGTACAGTATGGTTTTATGTATATATATATATATATATATATATATATATATATATACACACATATATTTGTGTATATTTAGGGGAGGAAGGGCAGGGAAAAAAGAAAATTACATGATAACTATTATGTATTTAAAGAAATGCAAGTTGTGCATAATAGATCTTCAATTTCATGTGCAATCTTCTTTTTTCTATTCTATTATTATGGAAATGCTTGTTTTATTTCTTAAGTTCAGCATTAAAAAAAAAGAAAAAAAAAGAAATAGGAGACAAGTTCAAAGGTTGTTATGTGATGCAGTGAGCCTAGAGTTTGGAAGTCCTGAGTTCAAATCCAGCCTCAGACACTTAGCAATGTGACCTTGGCAAGTCACTTAACCTCTGTTTGCCTAAATCAGTCAGTCACCTTAAGTACCTACTATCTTCCAGTCCTTGTACTAAGTGCTAGGGATACAAAGAGAGGCAAAATGCAAGTCTCTGCCCTCAAGGAGCTCCTAGTCTAATGGGGGAAGATAAGAAGCAAATAAACAGGTACAAATAAGTTATATATAAGATAAATAGGAAATAATTAACAGAGGTAAGGTACTAAAATCAAGACAGATTGGGAAAAGCTTCCTGTAGAAGATTGGAGGCCAGGGAAGCCAGTAGGCAGAGATGAAGAGGGAGACTATTCCATCCTTATCTGGAGACAGAGAAAACGCCTGGAGTCAAACAGACAGAATGTTTAGTTTGTGGAACAGCAAGGAGGCCAATGTCACTGATTAAAGAGTACATATTGGAAAGTAAGGTGAAAGAAGTCTAGAAAGGTGGGGCAGGGGATAGATAGGTTATGATGGGCTTTAAATACCAAACAGAGAATTTTGTATTTGATCCTGGAGGCGTTAGGAAATCACTGGAATTTATTGAATATGGGGATGAAATGGTTGGACCTGCACTTTAGGAAAAGCACTTTGGTGGCTGGATGGAGGATGGATTGTATTGGGGAGAGACTTGAGACAGGAAGATGCAGGTTATTGCATAATCCAGGTGTGTGGTGATGAGGGCCTGTACCAGAGTGGTGGCAGTGTTAGAGGACAAAGGGTGGCATATTTGAGAGATGCTGAAAAGTTGAAATTGACAGGCCTTGTCAACAGATTGGATATGGGGGAGGGGGAAGTGAGAGATAGTAAGGTGTTGAGAACGGTTTCCAGTCTGGGGGACTGGGAGGATGGTGTTGTTTTTGACAGTATTTGGGAAGTTAGGACCAGGAGGATGCAGGGGGAAAGATAATCAGTTTCCTCAACTGTAAAACGGGGATAATAACAGCACCTACTTCCCAGGATTATTGTGAAAATCAAATGACATAATATTTACAAAGCACTTAGGACAGTGCCTAACATGTAGTAAGTACTATATAAATGCTAGCTATAAATATTATTAAAAATAGTAATAAGCAAACCCAGAGGAGATAAAGTTCTAACACTGAAGTATTTTCCAGGACGTAAGATCTCTGGCTGGAACCTTGATACTATTTCCCAGAGTAAAGAAGCATTTATACCAAGAAGATTCACCTGGGCAAAAGTAAATAATATAGTGAGGGGTAAATAGGAGTGGTTGAAGAGCCCTGATTACTACACCGAATACCCTAATACGGTTCCAATTTAATTTTAAAATACTTATTCACTCATACTTAGCAAATTGCCAAAAGTGAGAGGATGGAAATAATCGATGTTGGAAGGATTATGGAAAGAAAGGCACAGCAATACACTGTGGAGATGTGAAGTGATCCAATGCATTTGCAGAGCAATTTGGAATTATGCTAAGAAAGTGTCTGAAACATCCATACCTATCAACCTATTGCTAGTCAAATACCCCAAAGGAGATTAAAGAGAAAGAAATTCCTTGTATATACCAAATATTTATAGCAGCCCTTTTTGTAGACATAAATATCTGGAAACAAAGTATCTTGTGAGGTCATTCAGTCCATGCCCTTGCAACTACATCAGAAATACAATCATTTACCTTTTATCTGAAAATCTCTAGCAGAACCAGGAAAACACTGTACACAGTAGCAGCAACAGTATGTAAAGATGAACTACGATAGGCTTCTCAGATATGCTTCTCAGCAATACAGTGATCTAAGACAATTCCAAAAGATTCGTGATGGAAAATGCTATCCACATCCAGAGAAAGAACTATGGAGAAGTGAATGCGGATCAAAGCATACTATTTTCTCTCTCTCTTTTTTTTTTTTCTCTTTCTTGTAGTTTTTCCCTTTTGTTCTGATTCTTCTTTCACAACATGACTAATGTGGAAATATGTTTAATATGATTGTACATGTATAGTCTATATTGGATTGCTTGCTGTCTTGGGGACGGGGGAGAAAAAAATTTGGAACTTAAAATCTTATGAAAGTGAATACTGAAAACTATCTTTACATGAATTGAAAAAAATAAAATACTATTAATTGGAAAAAATCTCTGTGGAATTAAACTACTCTTCTAGCTTTTCTTGGGAAAATATATACTGAATGTTAATTATCATAAATGGTCTGAAAAAATTATTATAATTACTCAATAGCACAAGTTTCTCCACAATGAGCCAAATATACCTTTTATCATTCCCCAATAAATTGAATCCTGGACTAAACCATTTCTACAAGTTCTCTATATAGGGCCAAGCCTCGGCAAAATTCCCCCTATTCAGTTCTTTCCTTTTCCCCCCTCAACTACATTAGCACTCAGTTCTGTTATTACACTACTCCACAGTGGTATAACTTACAAATGCAAGTTTGCACTTGCCTTACAAAAATCTTGAGGTAAATAGAGAGTCTCATTAGTCCCATTTTATAGATGAGGAACTCAGTACTCATTTATGTGACTTGCCCAGTATCATGCAGCCAGTAAGTGGTAGAGTGCAGTGTTACACTACCAAGGCCTTCTGACTATCTCTTTGTTTTTCATTATGTTGATAGCTAAGCTGATAAACTACACTGTGGTATTAGATTTTTAACAATTAATGAAATATCTTATTTCTTAAAGTTGTCTTGTATTTTCCTCCTCCTCCCCCTAGAAGAATATATGTTTCTTGAGGGCAGGGACTATTTTTGTCTTTGTAAGCCCAGGTTCTGGTGCAGTGCCTTGCCACTGGCAGACTCTTAATGTTTGTTAAATTGTGTGGCATTGATCACCAGTAGAGGGTGTGCTTAATGCTAATGAATTTTGAATAGTTGAAGATAAAGACTTTGCTGTGAGATTTTGGGGAGACCCTCAAAAACTAGAGCCTCAGCAGCTCTCTTCAGTTCATTCTTAAGGTCAGTATTTCTTCGAAAAGTTATTTTTTTTGAAGGCTATGTACAGGGTCTCTGGCAATTCATGCTCCAAAGATGACTTTGAGAATCCATTTCCTTAAGTGTACTTTTAAAGAGTTGAGTTAATGTGGCAGAAGTTGTAGCAAAAGAAATTCTAATAAACAGATTATCTAGTATGTTATGGAAATCAATAAATATTAAATGGAATTTTGAGATTATGTGAAAAGAAAATGTGTAATAGACAAAGACATAAAATTGGAGGAATAATGGAGTACATTCTACTTTTTTAAAAAAAGTTATTTAAAGATAACTATGAAGATGTAATATGAGAACACAAATTGATTTGGTTAAATTATATAATATATTAATTGCTGTGTAGTAGATAGCCACCATTCTAAGTCATAAAGACCTAGATGCAGGTCTTACTTCTGACACATAGTGGCTGTATAATCCTGAACTAGTCTCTTAATCTCTCAGTGCTCCAGTCAATTCTCCAATACTATAAATTGCAGGAAAGGTGCCTATATCAATGATATCACAAGCCCACTCCCTATCCCTTAATTATTCAGAGATAGCAAAAACATGAAAAAGATAAAGCTATTTGCCTAGGACATAGTTGTGTTATATGTGTTCTTATTATAATGAATTATTGTTTGTGACCTAATTATCCAATTGACAAATTGTCTTTGCTACTCTTTCTTTTGCTCCCTCTGTCCATTTTTATAGGTTTCTAAGTATCTTCAATAAAAAGGTGAAGGTGAGAGGAAGGAAGAAAAAGGAGAAACTGATCACACTGAACTTGCTAAACTAATAGGGTTTGTTAAGGTATCAGAGTCGAAATTATTAGCTAAAATTAGAACTTAAGATTATTTTTTGACATAATTTGACCACACCACCTCAGTCATCTATTAGTTATATATTTGGGAACTGATTTCATTAGGACATTCTGAACTTAATTTCCCCCCTACAATTGGTGGAGTGATGGTAGAAGTAGAAACAAGAGCATTGAGAAATTGGCTCCTCTACCATCCTGAGAATTGGTCCTTTATGCAACTATCTGCTTGTAAATTCTTCAGACTGTGGGAATGAATTTCAGAGTATGTCCATAAATAAGGTTTCTTACTCTATCCTCCCTAACTACTGTCCCATAACTATCTTGCCTTTTGTGGCAAAATTCCTTGAGAAAGTTGTCTGCAGTGGATGCTCCACTTCCTTTCCTCTCACTCTACAATCTGGCTTCTGACTTCATCATTTGGCTGAAACTGTTCTTTCCAAAGTTAGTAATGATCTCTTAATTGCCAAATCTAATGGCCCTTTCTCAATTCTCATCCTTCTTGACCTCTCTGCAGACTTTGATGCCATCAATCACCCTCTTTTTGATACTCTCCTCTCCAGAGGTTTTCAGTACACTACTCTCTCTTGGTTTTCTTCCTATCTGAACACTCCTATTTCTTTTGCTGGATCTTCATCCAGGTCATGTCTGTTAACCATGGGTATCCCACAGGACCCTATCCTAGGCCCCTTGTTTTTTTGTCTCCCTCTGTACTGTTTCACTTGGAGATCTCATCAGATTCCATGGATTCAATTAATCGTAACCTGCTAATTCTCAAAGCTACTTATCCAGTCCTAACCTCTCTGCTGACTTACAGTCTCACATCTCCAACTGCCTATTAGACATCTCAAACTGGATATCCTGTAGACATTTTAAATTCAATGTATCAAAAGCTGAATTCATTACTTTCCCCCCAAAACTCCCCCCCCATTGGAACCTTTCTATTACTGTTGAGGTCATCACCATTCTTTCAGTCTCCCAGGCTAGAAACCTGGGAGAAACATCTATATATTTGTGTTTTTCATCCTCAATTCTTGTCTCTCACCTTTGATATCCAATCTGTTGCTAAGACCCTGTTAAGTTCACATTTGCAACACCTCTCAAATATGTCCCCTTCTCTCCTCTAATACTGCCACCACCCTGGAATGGGCCTTCATCTCCTTACACTTGGACTATTGAAAAAGCCAGCTAGCCTCTCCCAACTCCAGTCCATCCTCCACTCAGTCACCAAAGAGTTTTTCCTAAAATGCAGGTCTAATCATGTCAACACTCCCCTACTCAATACACTCCGGTGTGTCACTTGTCTACACTTCAGTCTATCACCTCCATGATCAAATATAAAATCCTCTATTTGTATTCAAAGCCCCTCATGACCTAGCCACCTCCTCTCACTCACTTTTCCAGTGTTACATTTTACATACTCCTCTATCCCAGCCATATACCCTTACTATTCCATGAACAAGACCCTTCATTTGTCAGCTCTGGGCATTTTCACTGGCTGTCCCCCATGCTTGGAATACTCTTCTTCCTCATTTCTGCCTCCAGGCTTCTCTGGCTTCCGTCAAGTCCCAGCTAAAATTCCACCTTCTGCAGGGAGCTTTTCCCAATCACTCTTAATTCTAGCGTCTTCTCTCTGTTGATTATTTCTTATTTATCCTGCATATAGCTTGCTCATATATAGTTGTTTGCATATTGTCTCCCCTACTATGTTTTGAGCTCAAAGGTGGGGATTGCCTTTCTTTTTATTCCCAACTCTTAACACAGTGCCTGGCATTTACTAAATGCTTAATAAATGGTCACCCACTGACTATATAGACATGGCAATTCTGTTACAGTACCTCTCTACATCACCTCCCTTAGAAATCCTGTATTTCTATGCAGAAAGATGAAAATACAGAAGATTATTTTTTACTGCAGTTTACCTAGAAGCATGGATAGTAAAGATTTTCTCTAAGGAGAAAGTCTGTTTTCTCTTTTCTGTTTCCAAGAGAACACATTGTTTATTGTCTCCTGAGCTCTAAGGGCTGGATGGAACTCATCAAAAAATGAGTTTGTTGAGTACAGAAGAACCTGGCATTCTTACTCAAAGTATTTGTAATCCCCAGAAAAATTTTTAAAAAGAATATGAAAGGTAACAAGGGAGTGACAACCTATGAATGAATTATTGTTGTACAGTGTTTATTCACACTGCAGTGCCTTGTGGACTTTGAATTCTAGCTTTTCCTTCCTTCCTTCCTTCCTTCCTTCCTTTTCCTTTCTTCTTTCTCTCTTCCTCTCTGCTTCCTTTTTCCTTAATTTAGTGTATACAAAGCTCCAAATTGCCACCTAGTGGTGGTTTGCTTCAATGCAATACATTACTTTCACCAAGTTCTTCACAGCAATGCATTAGATTGGGGGAAAAAAAACAAATGACAATGCTCCCCCCACCTCGCTTATGTGCGATTAGGTTTTAAATCTACAAAAATGTTTTAAAACTGATGAAGTGTACCAGTTGGTATAATGGAATACTACTATACTTCGAGTTAGAAGACATTGTCTTGGGTTTTGTGAGATGAATCAGAAAAGATGTTGTAAATCCCTATCAAAATGTAAGGCGGCATGTTCTACCTCCAAAAATGGAGTAGACATCTGGAAAAATACAGATTTGAAGGAAAAACATATAATGAATGCATAATTTTTTAGTTTTAGTGACAATAATAAATTATGGAGCATAGTTTCAGTGTCAGTTACAGTGGAAGAAAAAAATGATGTTTATATGATTATATGTATAATATATATTAAAATTTATGTAGGATTATATATCTTAATTTATATAGGAATTATATCCATATAATTATATAGGATCACAGATCTATCTAGAGTTAGAAGAGACCTTAGAGGTCATCTAATCCAGCCCCCTCATTTTACAGATGAGGAAACTGAGGCCCAGAGAGGAGTTACCCAATGTCATGAATGTGTTTGTTGCACTATAAATGAAAAGGAAACGTTAAATGTAAAATGGTGTACTACCTTGCCTAGAGGACTGCCCTGTAGTGTGGCTGCTAGCATTGTTGCAGAATCTCTGCAAAACTACTTTCAGTGACCCATGTTTTACATTGGTTATGGGGTCTAATGCATAATGCAATCTTACACTTTTTTTTTTCCAATATTGACTCTTCCACGTAATACTAAATGACAATCATGGCATCCCTGTAAGTTGCCCCTTCTGTTACTTTTCCTTTACAACAGTTAAAAATGGATTTTTCCCCCTGGCAGGTGTTGGTGTGGGGAGGCAGGGCAGCATAATATCAAGTTTGGAAAAAACGATCAGGTCCAGGAGCCGCCTGGGTCTAGTTTCACTCTGCTAGTTGTGTGACTTAAGGTCAACTTCATCGACCTTTCTGAGCCTCAGTTGGTCTCCTCTATAAAATGGGAAGGAGAATAACTTCCCTAGCCACCTCACAGAGTTTTTGTGCCAACAGGATACAGTAATAGACCTTACAAAAGTTTGGGATCAATAAGCTACTTCAGTCACTGTCCCACGGGTTTTCACGAACTAACAGCTCGTCCTTCGTATCAGACCACCTCCTGGTCATTCCCTTTCTATATGTGAATGAGGTGCCTTGCTTCAGCCGCTTCGGGCCTCCCCTCCCTGGCGCCTTTTTCGGGGTCTCACCCTCCCACACCCCGCCACAAGCGCACGTGCCCAGGGGAGCGTCGAAGTGAAATATCCAACGGTCTCTTTTTTCCCGTTGCTGCTAGGCGGGAACGGGAGGCGGGAGGACTGGCGCGCCTGCGCGCGCGCGCGCGCGCGGGGCGAGGGGCGCGGGGCGGGGGCAGTTCCCTCCCAGTCCTCCTTTCCTCTCCCCTTCCCCCATCCGTGCCAAAGGTGGAACAGTATGGCGCGCGCGCAAGCGGACAGTTGGAAGCGGGGTGGAAGCAGGGTCGGTTTCCTTTCTTTGACCCCTGCAAAGCGGTTGGAATCCTCAGTCAGCCGCTAGGTAACTCGGGGCAACGGGTTTGGTCCAATCAGAGAGCAGCTGCTCTAGTCCCGGAGCAGCCCCGCGAAAAGGATGCCTGGGGCTTCTCTGAGCGCCCGAGAGGAGCGTGCGTGGGAAACTGAGGACAAACCAAAAAAACCTTCTCATCGCCATCTCGGCCTCTCTTTTGCAACTCTGACTTTGACCTTCACGATACTCACAGGTCTTCTCTGGCTTTCCCAGACTCAGTTTCCAGACTCTGCAACTTTCCCTTCTCCCTAATCCCATCCCCCTTTAATAGGGTATTTATTCACACCCTGGCTGTGGGAAGCCAGTCCAGGCAGACCCTGCAGGGCTAACCCAGGGCACAGTTTTAGGTGGTAATATCTATTTAAATCTCTTCTTAGGGAACGAGGGCACCAGACTGAGAAATTACTTCTCAATTGCTCTAGTTGAGAAAATAAGAAAATTTATTTCCCAAAAAAGTCATGTACCTAGTAATACTCCTTGTGGTTGCTAAAGATGATAAATTTCCACCTCGAAGTCCGGATACCCCAAGGAGAGGCACTTGGTTAATAATCTCCCATTTTATAATTCAAGAAAACGAGGCGTAGGATGAGAATGCGTTGTCAATGGCTAAAAATTGTAGTTGTTTACATATGTATATGTGTCTGTTAACACAACTATACAGTAAATGAATTATTTTTAGCATTTGTAAGCCTAGACTTAATGCCCAAGATCCCATAGATAGTATTTTTAGAGTATCAAATTTGAGTTTTCATATTTAAACTTTGTGGTCTTAGTACCATGATGTTAGATAAAAACAATAAAAAATTAGAAATCAAATATATATGTAAATATACATCAATTATATATTACTTATCAGACTAAATCTAAAATCTAACAATTGGAATCGAAAGTCATTAATATTATGCTTATTATACTGTTTCATCTTTGAATAGTTGATAGCAATAGATATTATTTACAGCAAATAGTTATGTAACTATTTTGTACACATCTGCAGAATTGCTCATTTGCGTTTGCTATTTTACTGGCTGTATATTTTGGCTGTTAGCCAGCGATGTGAGATTTTGTCAATGCTTCTATTGAAAGGTTTTATTTCAGTTGGGATTAATATTCAATTGAAGTGAACTAATATATTACAAATAGGATTCTTGTAAGTGAAGCTCTAATTGAACTTTTTATCATCAATTAAGTAGTGTGTTACATAGCTCCTTTGACGTTTAATCTTTACAGTGGAGAACTGGGCCAAGGATTTCCTCTGCTTTCACAAATTGATACAGTGGACCTTAAATCATTGTTCAAAATGGGGCTGAATGGAAATAAATAGGGATTGTTTTTAGAAGGCTTTCATAGACGTCCGTTTAACACTCCAACCACGCGCTACATCTCTTTTCTTCCTAAATTAAGATCCTATTCTTTTACATAGCCTTTTTTTGTCTGCCATTTTCATCAGCTTTCCTGATATCCCCTTCCTTAAACTTCCAATACTCATTCCTGATTATAATGGTGTCCCCCTACTAGCCTTTTCTTCTTTCTTCATTCTTTCACCTATCCTTTCCTATTTGTCATCAGCTCCCCTGTACTTTGCCCTCCATCACGTTTTCTCTCTAAACAGTAGTGGGATTGACTACAGCTAGTTAAATCCGAGTTTTGGGGAGAACACGACCGTTTCTTCAATGTGTCAAGCGAAGGAAAGGTGCTTCCATTAGAATGTTCTCCAACATTGTGGGAATCTCACCCCACCTCGGGTGATTACGGGTTTTGTTGGGGGTGGGGAGTAGAGAAGGGGGTAGGCAATCATGAAATGAGAAGAAAAAGAAGACCGTTGTTTTAAATCGAGTTTACATGAAATGATTTAAAAAGTGCACAGAGTAATGCATCACTTTCAAAAAAGTAATTAGAGAAATACGATTTTTAATATAAAATGGACCAGAGGAGAGCTCGCCGAAGCAGTCAGATGCTTCAGAAGTGTGGCGGGCGACAAGGGTCCCCGAGGTGCCGTGGTAGGGGGTCGACGTTTGTGTTTCTTTAAAAAGAAGTGATGCGAAACCTCAGGACCCGCTTCTTCTCCCGCCAAACTCCTCGCCTCTTGCAGCTGCAAGAACTTGTTTGCACCCAGCCGGGCCCGGAGCCCGCCACGCAGCCCGGCCGGCCTTGGCGCCCCTGGCCGCGCCTCGCCCCCGGACAATGAGAAGGCGGAGGCTGCGGCGCGCAAAGCAAGCCAGGGCCGGCGCTCCCGCAGCCGCGGTCCCGCGTCGCCGGCGTTCCTGGGCAAACGGGGAATCCCCTTCTGTGCTCGCGAGTCACTGTGTCGCCAGCCAATGAGGTCTCGCGGAGGGGAATTCCCGCTCTGGCTGGCGCTCGCGCTGTCTCTTTAAACCCAAGCTTCGCAGCCTCGGGCAAAGCTCCCTGGAGGCACTTTGGGAGCAGCAGCAGCAGCAGCGGCAGCAGGAGCTGGAACCGGAGCTTGTTGTGAGGAAGACCCGGCGAGCTTAAGGGGGAGACTGGAGAACAGGTGGCTTGTCCCGGTCAGAAAGGGAAGGGGGGCCAAGGTAACAACAGCAGGTTGGGCTGGAAAGTCTCCAAGGCAAAGTGCGAGCCTGTGTGGCGATGAAGTGGAAACTGGAGCGATTCGCCTCTCGGAGGGTCCCGACTGAAGAAGAGATGCTGTGGGTGAGTGATGTTCCTTCTGTTCCTTACCTCCGCTTCCAGAGGGGCTGTAGCCAGAGGGTTACTCCGGGGCTGCGGGTAAATGCAAAATGCTTGGCTCTGATTTTGGTTTGGAATTCTACATTGTTTCTTGTGCTTTATTGTTTGGTGGCAGAGCATTTTTTAAGTGAATGTTTTTCAGCACGGCCTGAGATTTTGAGGTAAACAAAATCAAACGGGATTATAATCCTAAATAACTTGCATCTAATTACGTTCATATTTTCAAAGGAGAATGTCATGAAGAAGTTTGCAAAAAGTATTAAACTGAACAGAAATCAAAGCTTACAGAAGGATTCCAAGGTAAGTTTCCAGTGCTGATTTTCTGTGTTATTTCTGTGGTTCTGGAAAAATAAAATTCTTGCCTGCTGTATCTGTGAAGGGACGACAATCTAGGAATGCAGGAAATCTAGGCTAAGCTGAAAACACAATACAAAATGTCCTGAATTTTCTATTCTTACCGCTTGTTTTATATCAAATCAGATTTTAAGATTAAAATCAAAACGTGAAATAGAAATTGTGTGTTGTATTAAAAAATCCTTGGAGTTCATGTTAGGCCATAAAATGTACTGGATAGAGTGCTGGACTTGGTGTCTGGACACTGAGGTTTGAATCCTTGTTTATTAGTATTTACAATCATGAACAAGTCATTTAACCTCTCAGAGCTAGTTTTCTTATCTGTAAAATGAGGACATGTATGACTGGACAAACCATTTGATGGAGGGAATTACCCGCCTCACAGGCTCTTAAGAGTAAAAGCACTTTTTTGGGGGGGAGGTTGTAAATGCAAACTTTTTTTCATTTGAATATTCATGGTTTTATAGTCACTCAATCTTTGAGAGAGTTTTGGACAAATGTTCCCGTAGTCTTTTGCCATTTTCTAAGTACTGTCACATAAATGGTTTCATTTGATTGTCAAAGACAACCTTATGAGGGAGACAGGGCAAATGTTCTCATTTAGCAGACAAGCAAACCAAAGTTGAGACTTGTCTGATTGACAGATGGGTTTAGTGGCACATCTGGGACTAGAACCTAGGTCCTCTGACTCCTGGCTTGTCTAGTGCTCTTTATCCTTTGCAACCCTCCCTCTCTAAATGGGCACAGAAGCTTCTGTAAGAAAGAAAATTGATTTGAAAAACATTTTAAAAATGGGTATTGCATAGAATGAACTGTGGTAGATGCTGGGGATACAAAGATAAAAATTGCATGGTTTCTGTCCTAAAGGAGTTGAAATTCTGCTGGGATCAATCAGTGAAACACGAATTTATTAGATGGGGATGTGACACATGGGTACTGGCTCTAAATCCAGTGGACCTGGATTCAAATCCCACCCTTGAAGCTTTTTAGCTACATGACTCAGTTTCTTTATCTGTAAAATGAGGGGATTGGATTAGATGGCTTCTGAGGTCCCTTTCTGTTTCACTGGCTCTTGAGAGGTTGAGACTCCTCAAAGACTAGAGTACAGGATGGGGTCATCTGGAATGAATTCACAAACTCAAGCATTCTCTGAGTCAAGTTGGTAAAGATTTATTGTTATGCTTTTTAGTGGGCAAGGATTCTTAAGGAACGTTTGGAGAGACTGAGGATAGTGCTGGGGTTTATATGGAAAAGGGCATGGGAAAGGAATGCCAGGGATACTAGTTAGGTAATCTAAAGGTCCAGGTGTCTTTGGGAGCTATGGATGGGAAAGTGTAAGGAGTATACTAGACAGGAGCTGTCAGAGGATCTTGGGAATCTGGCGGGAGGAAGAGTCCCTGGGCCAGCCAGGGACAAAAATTCCTTGGACCAGACAAGACAACCCCCTCTCTCTGTCCTGATTAGCAACATCCTTTGGCTGGGGGAAAACTGCCAGGGATAGTGTTTCTGAGGCCAGGGAGAAATTGGAGTCCAAGCACAGGCACCCAAGCACCCCATCATTCCAATGTTAGACCTATGAGCCTATGAAATCTAATGTATCCCAGGAAAATTTGGGGAGAAAGTGCTTTTAGGGTGGAGGAGAGGTGTGGTGATCATACACAAATCGGTAGGTATCTGCGAAGCTGTGAGTGAAGGTAAAGATTTTGCAAAGCACAGATGAGGAAGTAGTATGTTTCAAACACATTTGAATACACAAAGACAGATGATACATTCGGTTTGGGGAATATTACTGTAGTTTGGCTAGAATATAGAGTGTATTAAGTGGAGTAGTGTGAAATAAGACAAGGAAGGTAGGTTGGAACTATATAATGGAGGGCTTTAAAAGCTACACTGAGTCCTAGAGGAAATCTGGGACTATGGATGCTTTGTGAGCAGGTGAGTAACATGCTCTAGGAATATTATTTTGAGATCTCTGACTGTTTGAAGGATGGGAGAGTGAAAGTCTATGAGAGGCAGAGAGGGCGAATATGTGTGTGTGTGTGTGTGTGTGTGTGTGTGTGTGTGCATGAGAGAGAGAGAGAGAGAGAGAGACAGACAGACAGACAGATTAGAGGCAGGAAGAACAATTAGGAGGCAAATAGAATTCAGACAAGTGGTAGTGAGATTTTGAACAAGGATATTAGCTAGAGAAGTAGATAGAAGAAATGGGTTTAAAAGATGCTGTAGTGGTAGAATTGATAGGCTTTAGCAACTGATGGGATCCTATGGAGGGAGGTACAGGGAAAGTAAAACGTCAAATGTGACTGATTTTGAACTGGGGTGATTGTGAGGATGGTGATGTCATCAATAAAAATAGGGAAGTTTGGAGTGGTGGGGTTAGCAGGCAAGATCTTAAATTCAGTTTTGGACAAACTGAGTTTGAGATGCCATCAGGACATCAAGATATGGATGTACAATGGGCAGGTGAAGATATAGAACTAGAGGTCCACAGTGATGAGGGCTGGATATGTAGATTTGTGAATCATCTGCTTAGGATTAATAATTTAACCCATGAAAGTAGATGAAATAACCAAAGGACCGAGTATAAAAAGAGAGATGTAGGCCCAGGTCAGAGCCTTGGGGATACCCACACTTAAGGGATAGGACATAATTTAGCAAATAAGACTGAGAAAAAAACAGTCAGGTAGAGAAAGAACTAGGGAAGAGCTGTGTCAGGAAAAATGGAGAGGAGAGCCTGTCTCCAAGAAAGGGGTGGTAAATATGATTGAAGGATCAAGGAGGATGAGGACTGAAAAGCCATTGGATTTAGCAATTAAGAGATAATTGGCAAACTTTGAGAGTAATTTATCAGTAGAGTACTGGGGTCAAAGCAAAGGATTGAGGAGTGAATGGAGGTAGTGAGTGTATACTACTCTAGGAGTTTAGCTGTGAAAACTTAAGGGTATGGTAAGGTCAAGGGAAAGTTTTTTTAAGCATAGGGAAATCTGAGGTTGTTTGTGAACAACAGAGAAGGAGCCAATAGACAACGACAGGGGAAGGGATAGGATCAAGGATAAAAGTAGATGGATTAACCCTAGACAGGAGAAAGACTTTCAAATCTTCTCAGACTAGAACAAATTGAAAGAGGGTGAGTGAAGATGTTAAACATTGCTAGACTTTAGGGTATGAAGTAGGAAAGAAGAAGGATAGCCTTTTTTTGTAGGAAAGTGGGAAGTGAGGTTACCTGCTGAAAGAGGGGGGTAGGATTTGTTTTGAGGGGAGAGAGTTTTGGAATAGCTACCCAGGAAAGTATGATAATCAGTTTAGAAGAAAAATGAGAACTCATTTCTTTCTCAGGTATATTTGTAAACTTGGCTAAATTAAGAGAAGGAAAATATATTTTGGCAAATTTGAAACAAATACACAAATAAATTTTTAGAAATAACGCAGTTAACTGCTGAATGGAATATATTGTTTTCCCTGCTGAGGCAAGGTGGTTTGTGTTGAATTGTGCCTTTTGGAGAGGTAAAACTACAATTGTTGGACATCAGGTATGAAAGGAAAAAGCAAGAGTGTGTCAGTTGTGCATTGCATTGCTAGCTGACTCATTCTGTAATATACTTCCCTTGTGTGGCTTTTACAAACCTATCTTCTTGGCACTGCCCCCCCTCCCCCAGCAACCACTGTTTTAGCAGGTAACCTCACTTCCCACTTTATTGAGAAACAGGGACTTTCCATCATGAACTCCCTTCTCTTCCGTACTCAAAACCATGCAACATTTAACATCTGCACTTACCTTTTCTACTTCTATATTCTCACTCTTCTTGACCTCTCTTGACACCTTTGTTGCTTTTGGTTGCCTTCTCATCCTTGATATTAGCTCCTCGATTATGTTTTTGTGATGCTGCTTTCTCCTGGTTCTGTTTTCTCTGTCTGACTGATTTTTCAGTATCCTTTGCTAGATCTTTCTCCAGATTACCTTTGGGTGTCCCCAAAGGCTCTGTCCTAGACTACAGTCCTTCTGGTTGCTCTCTCTGCTTTAAGTCTCTCCTCATCCCCTCATCCTCCACTCAGCTGCCAAAGTGATCTTCCTAAAGTGTGGGTCTGACCTGACCATATTACCCCTACCCCGCACTCCCTACCTCAGTAAATTCCAATATTTCCCTATCACCTCAAGGATTAAATATAAAATTCTCTGTATAGCCTTTCACAATGTAGTCCTTCTCTACTTTTCTGGTACTCTTAAATTTTGCTCCCCCTCCATGTACTACATGGTACAGCAACACTGGCCTCCTATCTGCTCTTTCAATATGACACTCCATTTTTTGTCTCTTGCCTATCTCCCTGCCTTTTTACTGGCTCTCCCCCATGTCTGGAATGTTTTCCCTCCTCATCTCCCCCTCTTGGTTTCCTTCAAGACTCAGCTCAAATCCTTCCTTCTATAAGAGGCCTTTCCTGGTCCCCTCCACTGCTATTGCCTTCCCTCAGAGATTACCTCCCATTTATACTATATGTATCTTGTAATACACACACACATCCATACACATGTAAACCTATATGTACATATATACACATATTCATGTTTTGCATGTTATCTCATTAAAATTTGAGTTTCTTAAAAATTAAAATTTGAGCTTCTTAAGTGCAGGGACCATGTTTTTGCCCAAACAGTTTCCCTTTCTTACCTCCTTAACCAGTCACAGGGATTTCTAGGCTTCCTTGATCACCAGTGTGAGCGAACCATTCAATCAGAAAGGTTTTCTTTCCTGTTGGTTTCCTCACCTTTAAAGTTAAAGGGGTTGGAAAACATGATCTCTTATGTTCCTCCCAGCCCTAAGTCTATAATCAGCTCAAGTCTGATCTTTAACCCTTCCTCCTAGATTCTAGCTTCTGACCCTTTAATTATGTTCTTTTTATTTCTGTATACCCTTTCTCAATATTTCTACTTCTCCAGTTGTGAAATGTCCACCATACTTTATGAAATTTTTGACAAATATCAAGTATGATGTGAGAAAAAAATTTGTACACAAGAAACTTCCATTCATGTTTAATGAATGAACAGTATGGAAATGATTCTATCTTATGGACTCTGAATGGAAGCTGAAATATATTTGGCACAGGGCTGATAACTTTGAGAAGCTGCCTAGTTTATCTTCGTAGCCCAGCATTCTGTCTACTATGCCATACTACCTTTCCCAAATGAAAACTGAGGCTGGAAATAGTTCTTTAATTATATATAAGGGCATGGCCCATCATCCCAAGCTCTGAACTTACAATGATTAGGCCCAATATTGGAGTTCTGGGCTACTGGTTACGTGGGATATAATAATGTTTAATATTTAAAGGAAATTTATTCATTTTATGCCAAGAATCCTTACCACATTGTTGCTTCATTTTCAACTTGTAGATCACTATGATCCATGGACTTTTTCCTGACAGATAAAACTGAAAATGCTTGTTGGACAGTCAGTAGAAGTAATTTATGAAATTAAAATATATTTAAGTGATTTTAAAACATCAGTTATATACATCATCCAATTCCCATTATCAACATTTTTGGTTTTGAGAAGCTAATGGTAAGTATTTTGATGGCTTCTTCTGTATATTTTTGACTGTCCAGATGAAGATATTTTTGAGTAATCTCACAACATTCAAATATACTTAGCATTTTTTTGGGGGGAGAAACAGGTTTCCTCTCTCCATTTTCTAACAATGCTATTGAGTTATTAGTAAATTTCCACCATTGTTTCATACTGGAAAGTCCCAATAAATAACTCTATCAGCCATCTATGGTGATAATTGTTCTTATTTATTTAGCAAAAGTTTTTCTCTTATGATATATAGTGCAACTATTATTAACCCCATATTACAGATGAGAAGTAGAGGCCCAGAACGGGCAACAGACTTGCCCACAGAGGTACAGGCAGGAAATAGCAGAATCGAGACTAGAACCAAGGTCCTTTGGCTCTAAGACAAGTGAGCTTTCTGCACTAGTGTACTGCCGCCATTCCCTGGGTCAGGTAGGCAGTGTGTTGTAAGCTGGCTGCTTGGTTCAATTTAGCAGTCACGACCACCCTGCCACCTGCTCCTGGACTAGTTCATCTTTTTCATTGAAATCAACAAGAAGATTTTGAAAAGCATTGGTTATATGGTTGTGATGGGATGGCAGTGTATTGTTAGCTGGTTGAATATCTGAATGCACCAGCTAACATGCAACTGCTGTCCTATTGCATCTGCCATGACATAGACAAATGTCCATGTTTTTAATTTTTTTGTTATCAGGGTGATATAGGAAAATGATGGTCCTGTGATTTACTGTTTCAGTCTTTATTATCTTTGAATTTTTTCCAAGGCAATTGGGATTAAGTGACTTGCCCAGAGTCACACAGCTAGTAAGTATCTGAGGCTGGATTTGAACTCAGGTCTTCTGGCTCCAGGGCAAGTGCTTTATCTGCTTCACCACCTTTATTATCATTTATTTTATTTTATTTCTTATTATCATTGAACAATTAATTCCAACAATTATAACCTAGTGAATGACTTGATAGTTGCTAAGGATTAATATTTTAATTAAGAATAAATGTTTTAATTATGTTTTGTGTTGTAACAGTATTTTTGAAGTTCTCTAAAGGGTGAAATAAATTATTTACTAGTACTTTTTAAAAATTTAGGAAATAATAATTTTTGAATAGAAAGGCTAAAACATTTCTAGAAATTTTCAACCAAGATTATCTTCATCAGG
This sequence comes from Vombatus ursinus, assembly GCF_900497805.2. NCBI lineage: Eukaryota > Metazoa > Chordata > Mammalia > Diprotodontia > Vombatidae > Vombatus > Vombatus ursinus. Next base: position 22,128,493 of record NW_020954550.1, read on the forward strand.
TGAAAAAAACATATACATACGGATTTTACATACTTAAAATTAATTACAGAAAATACTTTTATTCAACAGATACTTTAAATATATTTTAATTCTGGTAATCACAAAAAGGGAAGGAGATGAAGGAAAAAAAGATGAAGAAAGAGAGAAAAGGGAGATGGGGAGAAGAAGAGAGAGTCAGAGAAGTAGAAGAAGAATGGGGATGTGAAAAACAGATAGCCATGAAAAGAAAAAAGTAGGGGGAGAGACATATCTATAGAGAGGGAGGGAGGCTCAGCATATAATTATTGTTTTTCATAGCTCTTTAACTACTCTTTTTTTTTTGTAAATCTCAGAAGCCTTGCACCAGAATGAGCTCCCACACATGGGGAAGTGGGATGGAAAGGATGAAAGATCATTTTCTGGATTACAGCAGCTCTGATTCCAATGACACTAACTCCAAAAACAAGATGAAATCAAGGGAATGGTTGACTCTGGCCCTCTGTTCACAGCTTTCCCTGTGTACTACAGTCTAATGGCATTTTTCTCCCCAACCAAATCTCACTTAAAAAAAAGATCACGATCCCATGAATGTGAACCATTCATTGTATTACAATGAATGAGTTAATTTAAATGTAATAAAATGAGTTTGGGTTTCTTTTAGAGCAGTATACACCTATACTTTGTCTCCATGGTCATTTTCCTTTTCTTTCTCTCTCTTTTTTTTTTACTTGAAAAGATGTTTTTTGTTTGATTTGGCAGAAAAGCTAGTTGACAAAGTCTGGTTTTAGTATGTGTGTGGTGATTGGGCAGTGTATTGTTAGTTAGCTGTTTTTCATAATTACAGCAACTGCATACACTTCCACATTTCCACATGTTCTTTCATCAGGGTAGGTTTAAGCAAATTGTTTAGAGCACTTATGATATGACATTTCTTTGTATTTCTTTTGAGATTCCTTTAAGATGTTTTATATTAGAGTTAATGAAGAAATACTTTTTCTTAACCCTGACTCAAGATACTTTGGCCTTTGCTTTGTTCCTCTTTCATCACAGGGGAATTGTAGTTTTATATAGCATTCTTTGCACAAAGAAAGGAGACAAAACCCTTTATATGATTTCTTCTGAGAGTACCCTGGTGTTCTTCCTCCATTTAGGCAGCAATGGAGGACATTCAGATCGCTAGTTTTCTTGTTTCTTGGGTGTTGACATGGGATAAATGTTTGTTGCGCTTAATTTAAGAGGGATGTAATCTTTTCTACCTTACAACACAGTTGTGAGAGGGTCAAATTGCAATGACTAGCATAACTTGGAAGCTCCTAACAATTTCAGTTTGTTATAGACTCTCTGGCCCAGTACATACAATAACGCAGGGCCCTGCTTGGAGATGAGGCTTCCTCCTTCCCCTCATAAAAATGCAAGACGAATTCTTAATTGTTCATATAATATAGGGATGCTTTCCCTGTGTACAGAATCAACCACTAAGGATTTATTTACCACCTAATATGTGCCAGGCACCATGGGAGATACTAAGTAATGAATAAATACAAGATAATTTAAAGGTAGTTTAGGAGAAAGGACACTAGTAGTTGGGGGCATTAAATAATGCTCATGTAGAAGGTAGTGTTGATTCATGACTTGAAGACAGGTGGAGTATTCTTTGAGATGGAAGTGAGGAATGAGTATATTCCAGTCATGGGGATGGCCAGTGCAAAGGCAAGGAGGTAAGAGATGAGGTAAGTATAGAAGAGGTGAGGAATAGAGAGGAGGCCGGTTTGGCTGGTTCACAGTGTGCAGGATGGGGAATAATGTCCAATGAAGCTACAAAGAGAGGTTAGGCCTAGGTTTTTAAAAGCTAAACAGGGGCAGCTAGATGGTGTAGTGGACAGAGCACGGGCCCTGGATTCAGCAGTACCTGAGTTTAACTCTGGCCTCAGACACATAACACTAGCTGTGTGACCCTGGTCAAGTCACTTAACCCCATTGCCTAACCCCCCCCAAAAAAGCTAAACATAATTTTTTATTCTAATAGTAACATGGAGCTACAGGAGTTTGTTGATTTGGGGAGTGATATAGTCAGCTCTGTGCTTAAGGAAAGTGTAGCATTGTGTAGGATGGATGGAGTAGGGAGAGACTTGAAGCAGGGATAATTTACTCAACAGGTGATTAGGGCTTGAACTAAGGGGATGGGTGTGAGAGATGCTATGGAGGTGGAAATGGCAAGTTTGGAAACCAATTAGATATGTGAGGTGAGAGTCTCGGATAATATTCAGGTTATGAACCTAGGAAATTGGAGAAATGATGGTGCTGTTGACAGAAGTAGGGAAGTTCAGAAGAGAGGTAGGTTTTTGGTTGGTGAGATAATGAGTTCTATTTGAAATGTGTTGAGTTTGAGCTATATGCAGGACATAGATTTTTAAGCATCCAAGAAGCAATTGGTGATGTGGGACTGAGGCTCAGGGAGAGACTGGGACTGGATACATAGATGTTAGTCTTCTGCATGGAAATGATGATGATCAAACCCATGGGAGCTGATGAGGTCACTCAAGGAAAAGTATGCAGAGAGAGAAGGGCACGGGACAGAATACTTAGAGCATCTAGAACTAGGTGCTGTGAAAAGGATGCTGAGCCTTGAAGAAGGTAGCAGGAGTAATGGGAGAGCACAGGGTCATGAAAGCCTAGAGAAGAGAGTGTCTAGTAGGAGAGGATGGTCAGCTGCATCAAATGCAGGAGATAAGTCCAGAAGGATGAAGACAGAAAGGACCATCAGATTTGGTAGGTAAGAGATCACTGGTAACTTTTCAGTTGAATGAGGCTGAAAGAGTATAGAGGGTTGAGGGGTGAGAGAGAAAGTAGAGGTAACAATTGTAGATAGCTTTTTCTGGGATTTTGAGAAAGGGAGGAGAGATATAAGATGACAGCTTGAGTGAATGGTAGGATTTAGGGAAATTTGTCAAGGAGAGGGGCTTAAGATGTAGGATGTATTTGAAAGCAGTAGAGGAGAAACCGAGTAGAGAGGAAGAGGCTGAAGGATAGAGAGGCAGGGATGACTGAGGTTATAATCTGCTGGAGATGATGGAAAGGGATTGGATCCAGGGCAAATGTGGAGGGATTAGTATTGGCAAGGGAAGACTCATCTTCCTGGGTTCAAATTTGGCCTCAGACATTTACTAGCTGTGCGATCCTGGGCTTTCACTTAACCCTGTTAGCCTCAGTTTCCTTATCCATAAAATGAGCTGGAGAAAGAAATGACAAACCACTCTAATATCTTTGCCAAGAAAACCCCAAATGGGGTCACAAAGAGTCAGAAGTGACTAAACAAAAGATGTCAGAGGAGTTCTACTTATAAAAATTTTATTTACAAATCTGAATATGCATAAGATTGCACATTTATCTTATGCCCTGCAATATCTCCACTACCCCTTTTCTGCTAATATTGATCATACAAAATTTTTAGTTATTATGTCATTCAAATTTAGTTGTCCTTATGTAGTGTTCTGGGGTAGTTGGTATTTAAGCCATCAATCACAAGCATCAAAAAGTTTCATGTTTGTTAAATGGACAGTAGTGAGTTTTGGTGATGAAGTACTTTGAATTTTCACTGTTTTTGATGAGTTCTTGGTATATTTAATTTTGACTTTATCACCAGCCTGAATAATCTCTTTTTGGGAGGATGGGCAGGGAGAGAGAGGAACATTCTAGGCACTTATTTAAGAGATGCCATCCTTCTGGACCATATTTAATTGGATCCCAGAATTATTGGAATGATTAAAATGTGACCAAAATGACATTTAGACATTGTGATGCTCTCATTGCTGCATTAGATTCACATGCTTAATGACATTTTCAAAGGTCTTCTTTCTTTTTAATGATGATTTGTCTAACCAAAGCTGCTACATCTGGTCTGATGGCTTCCAAGGATTCGTCAGGTCTCCAGAATTTCACAACTTTACCCTCAGGATTGACGAGATATTTCCAAAAATTCCACCTTGGCTCCTTCTTAGATGAATCTAAAAAAAAATATCAGTAGACAAATTAACATAATTTCAGTGTAAACCAAAATCTCCAACTTAATTTCGGGCAAAATCTCCACTGAATTAATTTCACCTCAACAAACCTGTGTGTAAGACACTGTGCTGAGTACTGTGAATACAAGGACAAAAATGAAAAACAGCTTCCCTCTAAGGAGTTTACATTCTCCTGAGGGATGTAAGACAAGTAAATACAGGATAGTTAGAAGAGGCTAAGAGCCCTAATAACTAAATATTGCCTAAATGAGGACTTAGAAATCAGGCTCCGAGTCTGTAATAATGTTAGTCAAACTCTTTTAGGAAAAAGTTGAAATGTCCAGATCTTGATGTACTATTGATTTTCTATAGATATGCTAGGAGGTGAAATGAAACAGTTAATTTTGGAAAAATACATTTAAATAGAAACTTTTTTATCTTGTTCAGTTATTTCATTTTAATGGATAAAATGATGCTGTTAACTAGGTCACTAATAATTTGTGGCTTAATTTGTATATTTGATATATAGTTACTTGGAATATTAAAGAATACAGTAGCCACAAAGACTGAAGAAATACATGTATGCAATGAATTTTTTTAAAAGGTTGGCTCTTTGTTAAGGTAGGAAAGGAATTCTTGTCTGTTAATGCCATTTATTTCAAGTCATTTGGTGTTCAATTTAAATTTATGGATGAATATCATTTGGGCCCACCTAATTGACTAACTTAGGGGAGATGCAACATATAAAGAAACATTTCTAACTAGAAAATAAAAATTGCATAAATAAAAGAACACATTATTTCAGATAGCCTAGCTTAAAAGTAGCTTGTGGAATGGAAAAATTTCCATGATGGAAAAGGTTTCAAAGCATAATACGACAGCTTGTGGCAAAAATCTTTTCACTACGCAAGGAGCTCAGACTTAAGGTGCTGCTTTATCTAGGTCTATCTTGCTCAAAATTTTAAAACGATCCAATTCTCATTTGCATTTGAAATTTTTATACTTATTTGCTCCCAGAACTTTGCTTGACTTCAAAGCAAACCTTGAATCAATACAAGTTTTTAAATTCTTTGAGGCAAAGACTTTTGGAACAATGGAATTTCAGAAACTACTTGAATAATAACAGAGAAAAAGATAGTACTGTAATTCTGACATGAAAAATAGAGGATTCTAAGATTTGGGTTATAAATAGAGGTTATTGAGCTGCAAATATAAAAATGAATATTAGACTTAGACTGTTACAAGGATATAGTAAAAAACAAACTGGAAATTATCGATAAAGTCAGCAGTGGTTCATAATTAAAGATCTCTTACATTTATTTCCTCCTTTCCATTGCCATTCTCACTTATTACCTATCTCTCCTCCATTGAATATAGCCTACAAACTGAGGCCAGATTAATCTTTCTGGGATATATTTCCCTGATTTCAATGGTTCCCCATTACCTATGGAATAAAATCCATTCTACTGCACTGCGATGTAGCCCCAATCTACTGTTCCAAGTCTTAATACTTCTCCTCATGCACCTGAGCTATTCCATCATTCCTCAAAGATATCCTATATTTGTTTAACTCTGAGTCTTTGTTTACCCACTTCCCTTGACCTAGAATAGTTAGTTATTGGAATTCTATCTACTCTTAGAGGTCTAGTTCAAATTCTGCCTCCTTTATGAAGCATGCCCTGATACCCCAAGCCAGATGTAATCTTTTTCTCTTCTGTGCTTCAATAATTCTTTGTTTAAACCTCTTAGTGCTTAACACCTTTAGTTTTCTATTATATTTAATTCAGTTTCAATTTAACGAACTTGTATTATGTGCTAGGCCCTATGCTGGCACCAATGATACCAGATAAAATTGGACATCACACAATCAATGTACTTCAAGAGCTCATAATCTTGAAGAGGATAGAAGTCATACATAAATAACTATAATACAAATTAGAATATAGTGAGTACAAGGAGAGGTCTAAGAAGATGCAATGAGAGATGTGTAGAGGGAGAAATCACTTCCAGCAGGGAGAATTTGGGAAAACTTCCTGCAAGAAGTAGTGCCTAAGCTGGGCCTGAAGGATTTTCACAGGCAAAGGTTAGGGGAAAGCATCTATTTCAGATGATAAAGGAGAGAGCAGGGCAAGAAGAGGGGAAAATGAACAGGGCAGTCTGGTTAGAATATAGCGTTTGTGAAGACAAGGACAGCAAGGGAGGCTGGAGACCGGCTGTGGAGAGCTCTGGATGCCTAGCTAAGGAGTCAAGAGAATGACACAAACAGGGTGAGCTGTCAGGGAAGGCACGGTGATTGGAAAATTGAATGGGGAGACACTAGAATTAGGCCAGTTAGGATGTTGATTACACTTCTTCACTTGGGAGGTGATATGACTAGGGGGGGTAGTGGTATCCTCAATTTAAAATGAGGAAGGTAAAAGGAGCTGTAGGTTTTGGGAGCAAAGGGATGAGTCTTTAGTTTTATATTTGTTGAGTTTGAGGTACTGGTAGCATATCCAGATGGGAAATGTCTAGGAGTAAGTGAAAAATTAGAGACTTGAGAGGCATCTATGGGGAGCTGATAACAAGCTTAGGGAATGCAGGAGATCATCAGTGGAAGTCCAAGTTTTGGGGATAGAAGGAGGGTAAGGAGCCAGCAAAAGAGACATGGAAGAAATGATTAGAGGACTGGAAGGACTAGCATGGGAGCACAGTGTTAACAGAAGATAGTATCAAAGAGATGGCCGTCAATAGTTTGACAGTTTCTTGAAAGCAAGGATAATTTGTGGTTCATCTTTATATCTCCTGAAGTGTCTACTAGTGCTTTGCATGGAATAAAAACTCAATAGATGCTAAATTTGTTGAGGTATACATGGCATGGCCCCTTGCCTGGACTACTGCGGTAGCCTCCTAATTGGTCTCTCTCCCGAAGAATGTAAGCAGGGCAGAGGGCAGAAACTTTCATTTTTGTCAATGAATCCTTAGCAGTTAGCAACAGTGCCTCACTGGTAGTAAGTGCTGGCAGGAAAAAAAAATGCTTATTGAATTGGGGCAATTCCTATTTATTTGAGTAGACATTGTGCACATATATTTTGAGGGCTACTACTAATAATTTAATAATAGTGCTCACACTGGTTCTCTTGTCTACACTGCCAGATAGTCATTATGTTTGCTTTTTAGGATGCCAGGTCTTACATAAGAAGTTCTCCCAGATGCTTCATATGATGTCATTAAAAGGGATAGGTCTTACGTGGCCATGGAATAGGGTTAGAGAACTTTTGCTTTGCTCATAACATGGATCAGTGGTGCTTAAAGTCACAAGGATCCATAGTGAAAATGTTATGATACAAGACTGGGTAATTTAAGCATGAAAGCTATTTTACTTTGAATCTAGCAAGCTTTTAAACATAGCCAAACTCGAAGTAGCCTTGAAACAGTCTTTCATAGCTGGTAGGAAAATTATCAACAAGTGTCCTTTTTCATCAACATTATTTAGAGGTATGTAAATAGAACAATGATATATTTCCCTATTATGCTTTATGAAGTTATGCTAATAAGAATTTTTGCAAGATGAAATCTTTCATGAAATGTGTTGCATAGCCATAGCAATGCTTCTGAATTAAATTATAATTTACATTGGATCAGATCTTGTACTACCAAAGAAAATGAAGTACTAATTTTGGGGAAACAAAACTTGCTAAGAATTGTTGTTAATAATAACAATCCCCCACTAAAGTCTTTCTTCAATGCTTCACCATGGTGTGAAGGTGACCCTGTGCTGAATAAATGCTTTGTGAAATTATGCTAATAACAATTTGCAAGGTAAGAACTTTCATGAAATAAGTGTATTTCATAAAAAAAAGCTTTGCCAATAGCTATACAAATTGTAAAGGAGCTACCAAGTTGAGGATGAACTCTGTTTTTGTTTGTCTGAGGACAAGCAGAGCTAAGTTTGGAGGTTAGGTGGTGAATGTAAGAGACCATGGTAATTCATAAATACTATCTACTAATGTGTGGAAGCACCTACATTTGTCAACAGAGTAATCATATAAATGAAGTCAAGGATACTTAAAATATTTAAGTATAATAATATCAACTCACATTTACATAGCGCTTTACTGTTTACAAAGTGCTTTTACGGTTTGCAAAGCACATAAGATGAGATGATTGTTTTGTAAGACTTTGTTAATGAAACATTTCTGAAATGAAAAACAGAAAATTAAGGTCTGGGAGCAGAGGGGTTTAATCTCAAAAATGAAAGGCAATTAGAAAACATAACACAAGCGAGGATGATATTTACCAATAAGAAATCTAAATGCAGGTTCTCCTTCAGATCCTAGAATCTTAATCTTGTGGAAAATGGGGAAGGTTACTCCATAGTTTGATTTGACAAAAGCTTCTATTTCGTGACTGGGGCGGGGCTCGGATTCTCCAAACTGATTGCACGGGAAGGCCAAGACGTTGAAGTGGAACGATCCAAACTCTCGGTGCAGCTCCTGCAGCGCTAAGTAATTTCTGTCTGTGTGCTGGCAGTTACTGGCCACGTTTACAATCAGTGATGCCTCCGGGAAAGAGAGAAAGTCCAACCAGAGAGTGAAACACAGATTTTCATAAAAACTGCAAATCCAAAGAATAAAAACAATTTCGGGGACTACATCGGACAAAGCAGTTCCTCTTTGGTTATATTATATTTCTAAGTAAATATTTATAAAACAACATAGTGCTAAAAGCTTAATGGCATATCACTGACATCAAGAAACACTGGAAAAGCAAAAAGTAGAAACATTAAAGCTTTAGTGATGGAAGTAAAAATGTTCTTTTCATTGTATCGTCATTTTCATGTAATAACTTTATTATTAACAAGTCATATATTCCTATCTCCATCTCCACCCACCTCTCCATCCCCATCCCCACCCCTACCCCCCACCCCAGTTAATCTCTAAATGATCCAAAGTATTAACACAAACAAAAGCCTTCTTTTAGTTTTTAGAAAATGAAAAAAGAACCAAACTTCATTTGGCTTGTGATGTTATTTCAAATCTTGCTTCCTTTAGGAGTTAAGTGACGTGTACTAATAGTTACCCCTGGGGTAACGCCTTAAGACCTATGTGAAGGGGATAGTAGTAACTAAATCCATCAATCTCTTCTAACCAAAAGTTATTATTACAGGATATAAAGTTAACATGTTGATTCTGCAAAGAGGATATAAGGAGAGAGTATTCGGAAACGCATAGAAATGAAAATCGGAAGATGCAACTTACTTTGCCTCTGTACTTTTCCAAAGAAACAGTCTTTCCCCTTGAATCCTTCACTTCAAAAGAATAAAAGTCTTTGATTTTAGGCTTCAGGTATCTCAGCTGCAGCAGGAACAAGGTTACGGAGCACAGAACCATAGACAACAGAACAGCGATCAGCCTGGCCTTGGGGACGGAGCATTTTAATGGATTCGCGGCGAGAGGCTCCATTTTGCAGGGCTCCGGGGCGGGCTGCGGGGCGGGCTCCGCAGGCCTGGAGCCGGAGGAGGAGCTGAAACTCGAAACCCGACACCCGGGCAGCCTCAGCCTCGGCCTGCAGGGCCAGCGCCGGCCTTCATGGAAGAGCCCAAAGAGGCTGGAGCCTCTCTCAGGCCGGAGGGCACGGAAGGAGGCTGCTGAGAGGGCCGAGGGCCCCGAAGGGCTGCGGGCTTCAATGGGGACAAAAATCTGGAATGAGCAACTAACTTTTAATTGTTCCTCTCGTCCTTAGAAGGTGTCAGGAAACATTTGGCCAGCAGATGGCGCTGCAGCAGCTCGAAAGACAGCGCTCTAAGGTCCCCGGGTTACTTCTGATGCCTGGGGTTGTAGGATGAGGAGCCGACCGGGCCCTTAAAGCTCAGCCAGGGCGCTCCCCTCCTGTATTCAGGGGAGAGGAAAGTGACGTCCTGAATAGTGGAGGGGTCTGTTGGGCACAGCCGTGTCATGTAGACTGGATAAGATCCTTAGAATTTGAGATAGGGAAGCCAGGATGCTGATGCAAAAACCCCAAACATTTTCTAGACAGCTGTGTGAAGAAATAAATGAATAAAAAAAGGCTATTATATGTAACAAATTGCTTGCCTTCTCAAGGAGGGGGGAGAGAATTCGGAACTCAAAAAATTTTAAAACATGTTAGAATTGTTTTTACATGTAACTGGAAAAATATAAACATTTAATTAGAAAAGAGAAAAATGACTAGGATCTTCTTAGTCTGTGCTTATCGTAAAAGAGACTGATGTGATCATCAGGAATTGAACAGGTAATCGGATCTTTTTGGGGAAAGTTTTGTGCCTGTTTCAGTTCTATGTTTCTCCTTACCAAGGTTTGTAGGAAACAAGCTGCCGCTTTATGGGGTGGAGCGGAGAGAGAATGAGAGCTCAGGACAGCCAAAGACATTATGACAGTCTCGAACTCATGTTTTACTTGTGACCTGCCTAGGTAAGGTAACAGGCTGCATGCGATGTACAGATATTTTAATGTGGTTCAGGGGGCAATTAGAGCTGAGCAGGGGAGGACCACCCCTATGTATGTAAATGAGGAATGAGACAAATATTTACTGAGTAGCTACTACTAAACTGTCTAAATAATCCTCGAGACTAGGTAGAATTTTGAAAGGCACATATATTTGCCTTTGGGTTGTACCATCCCGTCCAGTATTTCTTCCCTATTTTATTGCCCTCCCCCTGCCAACCCTACCCCCTTCATCTCATGATACTAATGAAGACAGTAGTGTCCTCATTGCTGTTGTCTTGTTCGCCAGGGCCACTTCCTTGGGCCTGCCTTTTTCGGGGAGCATTCCCCACTCTAGATCAGTGGTGTCAAGCTCAAACAGTATATTGACTTAGAAAAGCACGCATTAACATTGTTGTTTGTTGTTTGTCCTTCGTTCTTGAAAAGGACCAATGACATCACCAGGGTGATATCTTGACTTGGACTCCTGTGAGGCACGTACATGAGATCATGTACAAAGTTTTCAGCCTTGCTCTCTCCTCCAGAGTCCAGACAAAGGGCAAGATTACTGGCTTCTTTTCCTCTTTCGCCTTCCTCCTTCTCCTCCTCCTTTTTCTCTTCAAAAAGCTGAGATGATTTTCTTTTTGCCCTGCACAGTTTTCATTTTTGATTTCCTGAAATATAGCTCTGAAAAAAGGACTTAAAAATTAACATTACTCATGTTACATTGTGTGTTTTGTTAAATATTTCCCAATTACATTTTAATATTGTATTCAGTAGCTCTGGGCCATTGGAACCTGAGCGCTGCATTCTTGACATCTTTCCCCTTCTCTGAATCAAGAAGTGCCAGTCCGTGCCCTACTTCCTTAGCACTTTGCAAGTGACTGGTATGTGGATTTCTGATGACAGCATAAACACTGTCATTAGTAGATGTATATGGTACTCCTTCTAAGAAAATTTGGATTTTGAAAACGGAACAAACCTCTAATGATGAGAATTTCAGATCTCATCCTATATTGGATCTTTGCTGGGTAGGTGAGACTTAAACTACAGCTTTTGTAGGCCCATTGTGGAGATAAAATTATTAAAGTAACTGGCTTCCTTTTAAATGCTATGTATTTTATTTTATAAAGATGTTATTCTGAGAAGAGATCAATGCAGAGATTTCACCAGGCTGCCCAATGGGTCCATGGCACAAAACAGGTTAGGAACCTCTGTTCCACAGTGTATGTAAGAGCCAGAACCAAAAAGATGCATAGGAAGAGGAACCTCAGCAAGAGAAGATAGGAGACCTAATTGTGCAGTATGATTTAGACTGGGAAAAAAGCCCATAGGCTGCATCTGACTCGCCTAAGTCCACAGATCCAGCCCTAACGGGCAGGAATGATGATGAATACTTTCTGAGGAATGACTCCAACCTGTCCCTTCAATGGCATGTGTTGTGTGAACCTTATAGGTCAAGAAGTAAGATGAATCCTCCAGGCAGTCCTCTGGAAAGGGAAGAAGAGTTTTCTTTGTCATGGAACTTGTACTTAAGTCCTTTGCATTGTTTTGTCAAGTCAAATTAATTTTTCCTACATTTGTTATTTTGAGTTCTTTCAGGTGGAGCTAAGTGCCTTTAAGATATGAACCAGATTCTGCTGGTCCCATAGTAGATGATGGTTTGGGGCAAAACAAACAGTAGAGACTATTACTGAGAGATCCCCATGGCAAATTCAGCATATTGTGTTGGCCTGGGGACCAAAAGACATAGCTCACATTTTATTTTGTGTCTTCTGATGATCAATATGAAGTGAAGAATTTAAAGGAGATCTATACAATATGCTCACTAAAGATATTTGCTGCTGTCATGGAAAACATACAAAAGGAGGAGGAAATTCTTGTAGAAGGTGAGGTCCTCCAGATACTACTGCTTACAGATCATTGTGCATTAATTGCTTCACATTCTAGAATATTATAAAGCTGCCCTAATGAGATCCACAATTCCCCAAAGAGATTGGTCTAACAATCCATACAGGAAAAAAACAAGTGGTTGAAGAATATGTAATCTAGCCAGGAGTGGGGAGCCTGTGGACTGGAGGCCACATGTGGCCTTCTAGGTCCTTGGGTGCAGCCTTTTGTCTGAATCCAAGTTTTACAGAACAAATCCTTTTATTAAGGGGATTTATTCTGTAAAGTTTGGATGCAGTCAAAGGGCCGCACTTGAGGACCTAGAGTGGCCTTTGAAGCCACAGATTCCCCGCCCCTCACCCATAGGCTATAACATACAATTGAATTGATAGCTCAGGGATCCAGTCCACTTATTATCTCTTTTGGACTGACACTGAAGATGGACAATAACTGGGGATCAGAACTGAATGGGAGGAGAAGAGTTGATTAGGTTTTGTTTTAGAAAGTGCACAGTGCTGCCAATTATCTCAAGTTGCTCTCCGAAACAAAAATCCATCTTTTTAAAACCATTATTTTTCTAGAAATGCTATATAGCTAGGAATCAGGTAACACTTATTCTTCAGAATTGAAATTGCAGGTCATCCAAAAGGCAATGGAGGGAAATATGATGGGAATAAATAAATTGCATCATATTACCAACAAAGTCTTGTATATTAGAAATGACATAAAAAAATCCAAGAAAAGTGTTATTGGAAATGGGAGAAGGCCAGTCACATAGCTAGAATTGAGGGTTTATAGATGGGTAGCCCAAGACCTGGTACCCACAGAATGCTGAGGGACCTAGAGGAAGACCTCTGGCACATTGGTTGGATCCTCTATGGAGGAGTCATGGGAGAATATGGACAAGAGCCACACAAGATGAAAGTTGTGGGTGTGTTCCAATCTGTACTTTGGCAGAATCATCCAAATTGATGAGATCACAGATCTACTGAAGCCAAAGTTTTATAACAAATCTTAATTCACTTTTTTCAAACATAGAGATAAACCAAATACACAAACTAGAGGAAGGAACAAAAAGAAAAATATCTAAGTACAAAATGTATGTGTTCCATGTAACTTCTGTACCGTAATAAGTGGCTTTAGCCCTTTATCTCAGCTTCTCAAAGTATTAGTGTTTATAATCCACATCTAGATGACATCATTTTGTTACATACACAAATCCCATTACATTTAACTCAATGAAAATTTATTTTGCATCGGCTGTGTTCGAGGTACTGTGCTAGGCTCTGGTTACAAAAATTAAAAACAAAGATCTTTTCCCTCTAATTACTTAAAATCTTGTAAGGGGGTATGAAAAGTACATGGATAAATTTAATGCAAGTTAGAGGGTCCAGAAAGTCAAAGAAGAAAGGGATTACTTTTGGATGTGTGAATCAAGGAAGGCATCACAGAAAAAGTAACACCTGGGTTGGGTCTTGGAGATGGAGAATTTCAGTAGGCAGAAATGACAGTGAGAGTCTGATGTAGGCATGAAGGATAGTGTGAATAAAAGCTCAGTGGCCAAAGAGCACTGTGTGAGTGTGCCATTGGAAGGAAGATCATCCATACTGATCAGAGGGAGAAGAGATAAGTTGTGGTGGTGGGTAACTCTCACTGAGGGATACCAAGATAGCCCAAGAATGACCAGATGTGAACAAGGTAGAATACTGTCTTCCTAGGAAATGCATCTGACATGTGATGGAGAGCCTAATGACAGTTACCCACTTCTTATGATTCAAGTGGGGTCAAATTCTATTTTTCCTTGTTTTTTATAATTTAACATTTTCATTGATATCTCGTTTTTATAACACCTTAATTTCCGGATATATTCTTCCCAGTTATTATACCCAGTGAGCCATTCCTCGTAATAAAGAGTGAAAAAGAAAAAAGTAGGCCAGCAAAACTAATAACATATAAACTGTCTGACAGTATATTCCATGTTCCATATCCATTGTCCCCTATATTTGCAAAAATAGGAGGGGTTAATTTTCTTATCTCTTCTCTGGAGCCAAACTTGGTCATTAAAATCCACCCCCCCCATTTTTTTGTTCTTTCTATGTACATTGTTGTAGTCACTGTATATATTGTTTTCTTGGTTCTGCTTGCTTCCCACTGAACCAATTAATACAAGTCTTCTCATACTTCAAATTCTTGATATCCATTATTTCATATGGAGCATTTATATTTCATTATATTCATGTACTGTTTAGCCATTCCCTAATGAGAACTCATGACCTTAGCTGTCTATACATAAACACAAAATACAGAGCATTGGTGATAAACAAGGTAAAATAGAAATATTGACTTAAGGAGGTAAATCTGACCTCATAGGTATTGTTAATAATAAGTGGCACTAAAATGTAACTTGTGACTGGAATTTGACTATTCAAAAGTGGCAGATTGGATAAATATATCAAGAAATTATGTTTATATAGAGAAATCTGAGAACTAGAGAGAGGAAGCATTATAAAAAGCAATTAGATGAGGGTAAATATAGAGAGAAATAGGATAGTGTCGTAAAAGTGATATACTGGGCCTGAAGAAGGAAATGGTAGATAAATTTGGGAGGTAGATAATAAACCTGGTATGTGGCATCAAAACACAGTGGTGTTAGTTGACTTCAACTCCCTGGACAACTGCTAGAATCTTTTCTTTGCTACAAGCAAAGATATGTTTTTTTGTTTTTTTGTTTTTGGCTAGGCAATGGGGTTAAGTGACTTGCCCAGCGTCACACAGCTAGTAGGTGTTTGAGGCCAGATTTGAACTCAGGAGGATGAATCTGCCTGACTCCTGGACTGGCACTTTATCCACTGCACTATCTAGCTGCTCACCCTAGATTTAGGGATAGTATATTTTAAAGAATTCAGATAGTTCATAGGTAGGATCTCATGGTGAAAAATTCTACAAGGCCAAAGAGTAATAATGGAATACTCTCAAAGTCAGAACTGGGATGACATAAATACAAATGATTCTAATGAGACTCAACTACCAAAATCTTATTTTGCTTTTGTTTTTTTTTTTTCTACCAAAGAGAACAACCTTTTTGCCTGGGAAGGGTAAAATAAAGATGGTTAACAGGGAATTGAAATCTCAGAAAAGTAAGACGATATTAAGAGTGTACCTAGATGCCCTCAATGAATTTTCAAGTCATTAGGGTTGGATATATTACATGCCAGCGTGTTGAAAAAAATTGTGCATGTGTCTTAAATTATGAATAACAGGAGAAGTGGATTATTTATACTAAAGACTTGTCAACTTAGTTTTGATTCTGGGCAAAATTCTAGAATGAAATGTTATAGAGAAGGTTTTTGAGTTCTTAGAAAGTGAATAAATGATAAGTAAGAGTCAGTATGACTTTATCAGGAATATGTTGAATATCATTTTAACTTTTTGTCAGGATTACTAGATTGGTAGACCATGGATTTCTATAGACATAATATACTTTGGTTTGAGCAAAGCATTTCATAGTATTCTTTTTTCCAAGTGTATAAGATATAGTGATATAAATATATCTTTGTAGGCTATATGATAGTAAAGTTAGTTGGATTTGGAATTGTTTGAATGGCTGTACTCAATAATAATTAACAAATTAATGCCAACTTAGAGGGTGATCTTGAATAGTATGTTTTTATCAATGGCTTTCATCATCTGTGACTTTAATTCAGTGATTTGGAGGAAAACATAGTGTCATACTTATCAAATTTATTGATGGCATGAGGCTGGGATGGAGAATTTAAATACTGGATCACTAAATCAGAATTTTGACAGATGGGCCAAATCCAATAAAATGAAATTTAATGTAATAAGTGTGAAGTCTCACTTATGGGTTAAAGAAATAACCTCAGAATTTCCTCAAAATTCCTCAGTCTATGTCTGAGGAATCATGGATGAGAACAGTTTGCATAAAAAAATCTTGGGACTTTAATGAATTGCAAACTCAATGAGGCAATAGCATGATACAGCAGCCAAATAATTTAGAATGTTAGAAGTATTGCAGAAGTAGAATAAACAGGACTTAGCAATTGATCGGATGTGAATGGTGGAGGAGAGGGAAGAATCTAATATAATTCATGTTTTGAGCCTGATGGACTGGGAGGATGATAGACCTCAGTATCCTTATTTGCAAAAAGAGAGAACTAGACCAGATGGCCTCTGAAATTTCTTCTGATTCTAGATCTATGATGCAATGGTGAAGCATGAAGAGTTAATTTTTTTTTATCATGTTGAGCTTGAGGTATCAGCAGGATACAAAGGTGGAGATGTCCATCCAATTGATAACTGGAATTTCTGGACTGAAGCTGAGAGATGAAGTCTGGGTAGAGATAAATATTTGGGAATATGGTAGTGAAATTGAAACCTTGGGAGTAGATGTGATTCCCAAGGAAGAAAGTTCAGTGAGAAAAGAAAAGAGAGACATGGATATAGCCTTTGAATAGATTGCCCACAATTGAGTGACAGAAAGAACAGGAATGGACCAATAAGTTAGCAAAGGAGAGAGAAGAAGAGGATCAGGAGAGAACAATCAATATATGTTGGTTTATAATTAATTGGTAAATTTTACTATAGGCAAATTTTCCTGAGAGCAGTGGAGAGGGCAGTAGGAGGAAATATGGCAGATGGGGGTATAATGGAGTAGTCTGTTGAAACAGAAGGTGGGATTCTGAACTCTAGTGTTACGGGAAATCACTGTAGGGACCCCTAAGGTGAACAGTCAAAAGCATGGAGGAGGAGGAACAATACTGGCATCAACTCAAGATGGATACTAATAGGGTAGTAGTTTAAGTGTAGAGGGAAAGGATAGATTTTTAGCAATGCTGTAAAGGCAAAAATCATATGAGTTGTCATTGGATGATGTATGTAGCAAAGTCAACAACTTGTAAATGAAGATGAAATGTTTTGCTTAGGAGGGAAAACTATGTGATAGTATTGCTCATTTCAACCTTCATATTTTAGTTTAAAATGTACTTGAGACACTTTGGTCTTCTCACTTGAACTTAAAATGATATTGTGATATTAAGTTTAAAACTTCTTATAGCGAGAGGGGCCAAGAGAAAGTTCAGAGACCCAATTATACTCTTTCCAACAGTCCATTTAATCTCTTTACCACCTATGGAGCTGATTTATTGACTTTTATTCAAACATTTACCTAATTGTGTTACTTAGAGAGAGAGAGAGACAGACAGACAGACAGAGACACAGAGAGAGATGTATTAGCAGTAATGATGGTTATTAAACATTTTTATGAACAACGTACTAGATGAATTCCATCATAACAAATCATCAACATTCCCTTCCAGTTCTATTCACTATTTTTGAATGGTGGGCCAAATGGGAGGCGATGGTTGAAAATGTATTGCATCATCTCTGTTAATTTTATCTCCACAGTATACTCTAGTGGTTCTAGAAAGACTTTAGCATCACTCCTTTGCCTTTCCTGGCATTTCCAGGTTTTTCCCCCACCCATTGAATACATGTGCCAGATTATTTATCACCAGATATATTTGTTTCTATTTTCCCAGTTGTTTCATTTTGTTATTTCCTGACCTTATTTTTACCCTTTCTCTAGGTTCCTTTCTATTTATTTTTTGGCCAGTGTGCTCCAAATTCCTCCCGATTTAGTGTCAATGTAACATGAACTTTAAAGGTAAACAAGCCAAACAGATTTGCTTAGGGTATCAAGCCATCCATCCTTTTTCCCTTCTTTGTCTTATTTTTCTCATCTTCCTCTTCCTCTCTATTAATAAATACTTGAGTCATTCCAAACTACGCGATAGGCATTTCCTCCAAGGGGGATCCTGGATCCAAAGGGTAAAAACACTGCAGAATGAAATGGTATAATCTAGTGAGAAGGCATGTCCCTTGGGGCCCTCTCACAATGTACAAGTGAAGTGAGAAGCTGAGCAGCCTTTTCAAATCAATTTGAGCTGTTAATCCAAATAATTTTGACCCTCACCTAGGCTCTCTTTGCAAAGTTAAATAAGACAGACGTCAAATGCAACCAAGACTAAACATTACAGGTTGCAAAATTATGTTGTGACTAATGTAGCCTCTGCTTAAACACCTCCTGTGACAGAATGCACTACTTTGCAAGACAGCCCATCACAGAGCCACAGAATTGGACTCTTCTGCGTATTACTTCTGTAGCCTTGGGCAAGTCCCTTTCCTCTTTGGGCTTTGGACTTGAAGGGCCCTTCTAGCTCTAAGGGCCATCTAATGCAATCTGAACCTGAACAGGAATCCTTTCTATAATATCTCCAACAAGTGTTTATTGAGCTTCAACTCCTCCAGTGAAGAGAAATACAGACTATCCTGAAGCAGTCCACTGAACTTTTTGACAGGATGTTTTCCCTTATATCAAGCTGGGATTCTGCAACTTTCATCCAATGATCCTGGCTCTGTCCTTGGGGGCCACTAAACAGAACCATTCTATCTTCTACATGAAGGCTAATGAAATAGTTGAAAACAGCTATCATGACCACTTCTCCACAAACTCTCTCTTTTTCAGGCAATTTCTTCATTTGACCCTCCTCACGAGTTCCTCATGTTTTGCCTGCTCTCCTCTAGACACGCTTGCCAATGTCCATGCTAAAATGGTACACCAGAATGGAACATAATCCTCCAGATATGATCTGACCCCAGCAGTGTACACTGTGCAGTGGTTCTAGACCTTCTCTCACATTAATATAGTGTAAGACCAAGTTAACTTTTTTGTTTGGGTTGTGCTCTTTATTCATCTTTACTCATAGGGATCTGTAGTTTCCAAACATCCTATTCATCCCTCATCACCTGTTGCTTGTCTCAGTTGAAGCCGTTGCATCTTAATCTTCACTCTTAGACACAGACACACATCTCTTTTGCCCCACACAGTTTCAGATCCCTTAACTCTGCTTTTACTGAAATCTTGTTTGCTTGTTTTTCCATGAGGACAGGGCCTCCCTAGGATCTTTTCCAGGCTAGAAGTGCAAGAGCACTCACAGGCCCTGTCCACCTGCTGATCGGCATGGAAGCTTTGCCTTGCTGTGTATCTGACCTGAGCCCATCTGTACCTCCTAAGTCAGAGCCTGGTGGTGTTCCATTCATTGGGGTCTCACCGCAGTGGTACCAGACTTACCCAGGACACCCAATCAACTTAAGCCCTGCTGCAGCTTCCACCAGGAGCGGGGATTACAGGTGGGGGTTACCATGCCCAGCCTGATGCATTTTAAAAAACAAATTTTTATCCTTTACATTTTTCTTTCTTAGTCCAGGTAAGAGTATGGTTCTTGATACTCCTTTTCCCTAATCCCCTCCTCTCATTGCTTGGATGACACCTTGATTTCAAGAAATGTTAATCACTTCATCTCCCTCTTCCCCTCTTTCCTTTCTCTGGGGTACTTCTGTCTGATCATCAGAGCCTATTCTCTCTTTGTTCCGCCAAGTATCCTTAGATGAAGTAGGACTTCTAAATACTTTCAGTAGATTATCTCCTTTTTGTACCATGTAAACAATGAGACTTAGGCCACCTGGCCTTTTCATTCTATGTGTAAGTGTTTGTCTTTAAGCTTTCTTTGTCTATTGTCCAAAACTCTGCTTAACTCTGGCTTTCTCAAGAGGAAGGTGAAAGTAAGCCATCTTGCCAAAGGTCTATTTTCTTTCACATGTGCTCAGGTCCAGAGGATAAGTTATTCTAGGGTGCAAGCTATTTTCCTTTACTTTGTGGAGTATAATACTATTCTAGTCTTTTATTTCTTTTCATCAAAGAATGTTGTTGTTTAGTCATTTTTCAGTCTTGTCTGAATCTTTGTGACTCTATTTGGGATTTTATTGGCAAATATACGGGAGTAGTTTGCCATTTTCTTCTCTAGCTAATTTATATATCTAAATTTACAAATTGAGAAACTGAGACAAACAGTGTTAAGTGACTTGCCCAAGGTCACATAGCTAGTAAGTGTCTGAGGCCAGACTTGAACTCAGGAAGATGAGTCTTCCTAATTATAGGCTGGGCACTCTATCCACTGCACCACCTAGCTGCCCTTCATCAAAGAACAGTCTTAATTATTTGAACTAGTGTCCCTGATAAGTGAACATTTTCCTCCTGGAAACTTTCAAAGCCCTTTCCTTTACTCTAAACCTTTGTGGTTATATCCCTGGGTGAGTTAATTTGACTCCTCTCTTCCAGCATCCTATGGATTCTGTTGATTTCCATTTTGTTCTCTAATTCTATACTATCAGGACATTTTTTGTATGATTCCTAAGCTATGACATTCAGATTCTTTGTTTAATCATTTTTTCTTGTTAATTTCTATCTTCAAGATCAATTACTTTGGTTAAGCATTCTTCAAATTTTGCTGTCTAATGAAATTGCTTTAATATTTCTTGTTGCATCTCTGTATTTTTGCCTTCTGCCTGCCATTCTCATTGTCAGGATCCATTGGTTTTTCACGATCTGTTCTGAACTATTGATTACCTTGTTGGTTTTTTTTAATTTTTGTTTAAGATTTTGCTCCTTATCTTTTTCTTTAATTCTTTTATTAAACTTCTTAACCACTCCAGTTCTTGCATTTTGAATCTAACTTATGGGTCTGGTTGTGATTAGGACAGTATTATTCCCCTCTGAGATTTCTTCTAACAATCTTTTTTTCCTTAATATTTCTTTCAATATCATCAGGATTTTTTGTTTGTTTGTTTAATTACATATTTCTTCAGTCTCTGATTTTTTGTCCCGTGGATTTTTGTTTGTGAGGTTTTCTTTTCCCCTTCATTTTTGGGTGCTTCTTAATTTTGTTTGGTGTTGTTGTTATTATTTTGCTGTTTTGAGGTAATGAAGGAGATCTATATTTAAACACAAGTACTCAGTTATCTCACTGGAACTCTTGCAAAATATTTTGGGACAGGCTCAGCACTTAAATTCATTTTAAGGGGTTAGTTGTTTCCAATTATTTCCTATATTATTTTGGGCTTCATTTATTTCCTGATTTTTAAAAATCCTTTCCACTTTGAAGATCATTCTCCTTGGTGGGCAATATGGAGACAAAAGAGGAGTCAATTTTCTTGACTCTCCTTAAAGTCATTGAGTCTTTATTTATTATCTTTTATCTCCATCAGTCACCTTTAGGGCAACAGATGGAGGCAGTGACAGCAGCATTAGGATATGGAACCTGGATTTTGTTTCAATGGGTGTATGGCATTTACCGTGAAATTCATTGAGAACATTAAAGAAAAAAACTACCCCAGTCCTATAGACTCCTTTTTCTTCTTCTTTTGTTGTTGTTGTTATTGCTTAGTCTTTTCAGACTCTTCATGATCCCATTTAGGGTTTTCTTGGCAGAGATACTGGAGTAGTTTGCCATTTCCTTCTCCAGCTCATTTTATAGATGAGGAACTAAGGCAAAGAGGATTAAATGACTTGTCCATGGTCACACATCTAGTAAGTGTCTGAGGCCAGATTTGAACTCAGGAAGATGAGGCTTCCTGACTCCAGGTCTGGCACTCCCTCCACTGAGCCACTTATTGATATTTTCTGTTTCTTATATTATTGTAGTTATCCCACATATCCTTCCCCTTCTCCCTCTATCGTATATGACAAATAGTATTTCTTTAGAAAGGAAAAAAAAGTTAGCACAACTGATTAACATTCAAAAAGTTCCAAAACATGAGCCATGTGTAACACCTGTGGGCCTCCTGCTTTTCCCTCACTTAAAAAATGGAAACTATTTTATTTTCTATTCTTTGCCATAATTTTAGTATAATTTATGGGTCTCAAATTATTATTTCCAGAACCTCATGATAATGTAGTAAGTTGGCACACTGTAGTTTTTAAAAAAGAGCTGGTACATGTCTTGTATTATTACTGTTACATAAAGAACCTATGTTTTCAGCACAACAGACAATTTTCAATAAATATAATAATACACATCGGGTTGAATTACCAACAAAAACTGCTCCTTGAATACTTTGTGTCCCTTGCAAGGGGGTAGGAGAGGAATCCCTTAAGGATGTATGGTAAAAGTGTTTGGGAAAATGTTTGGCTAAAGAAGGACGCCTTGAAAAATTTTACTGAGATTCCTACAATTTAAACTTAGGTCCCTAGAAATAATAAAGTGCTATGAGGCTTATTTGAATTCTGGTAATTTAGAATTAATTAATCTATGTTGTGTCAGACAAACTGAGCCTTCTTTTAAAAATATTTAATTTTTACTTATTTTGGCAACCATAGGTCACAACTCTTGTTGTTATGTTGTTCAATAAACAGGCATCGAATGTAGTTGAAACTACATATTCTAACTTTAAAAGCAATATCGTGAAGAGACAGATGGCTGAGATGCCTGTTGCTAGTAGCCCAATAGCCACAAGAGGGCAGCAGGTCTCCACTGGAAATTGTGCAGCTCAGCCTTTTCAGGAGGACCATTCTCTAGATGATCAGATTGATGCTTCTGGATCAGAGGTGGAGAGAACACAGGAGGAAGTGACCATGATTCTTGGTAAGAAATCCGTGATTCTATTAAGACATGTCTTGTGACTCTGAATTTAACGATATTTCATTTTTTAAATTAAATTAAATTTTTTGTTACATTTTAAGTTCCAAAGTGTCTCCCTCCCTCCCCATTTAATGCTATTTCTGCTCCATTCAAACTATAGAAATATGAATTGTTTATTTTGTATTTACCCATCTGGGTTTCTCTTTCCCTTCTGAAGAATCAGAAATTTCCAAAGAATAGAAGCTTAGTGTGCAAGTAGAATATAATTTGACTTGAAAACTTCTTTTAGGCTTACTTTGATATATGATTTCTTATAAATCACTATGACCTTTTAAAGAGATGCTTTCAATTTATTTTGAAAATTGTTTTTATTATTCTGGCAAGAGGTTCATTTGCTGGTCCTTGGTGGCTAAGGAAAATCATTGATGTTGGGATAATCAGGTGTCTAATTTCTAGTTTACCTATAATTTCTTGGGATGGGGGTGAGGGAAGAAAGTAACTGGAAAGTTTTATACATCATGGCTGAAATAAAATTCAAGTTGTCCCTGTCCTAAGCAAAGTTCCCATCATAGGTCCCACATGTGGAGAGAGGACAGTCTAGGAGCCCTGAGTACTTAGCCAGGGACCCTCACCCCACCATCCTTCCTCAAAAGATTGTAACCAGTCAGAAGAGTGAGAAGGAGCAAATTTTTGAGGGGTACCCTGCAATCTAGAGAAGAGAATAAAGGGAGGAGAGAGAGAGAGAGAGAGAGATGATTCTGAGAAAGAAGAGGAAAAAAAGTAGAAAATGAGGTTAGAGAAAAAGAGGAGGGAGAAAGAAATAGAAAGAAAAGAAAAAAAATATAGATTGTAAGAGCAGAGGAAAGAAAGAAAGCAGAGCCAAGAGATGGATGAAAAGGGGAAGAAAGAATAGGCTTATGAACTTACATTAGGCAGGGCTTGGAAATAGGCACTTCTTTAAGGGGGGCTGTGCCCAATTTTGTGAGGCATGAATTCTAGTATCAACCTATTGGATCTTAAAAGCATGAACTTCTTCTCGAACAATGCTTTGAAAACTTTCTAAACTCCTTTTAATTTTTTTCTGTCCAGATGTCTAAATAAATGTGAATCCTGGACTTTAATTCATTTTGATCATTGTTTTTCTTTTTCCCTTCTCCTGAAGCAGGAATTTCAATGTTCACCCAGTACATAGGCTCCAACCATTGCTAACAAGGCTCAGTGACCTTTAAGTCTAAACAGACATAACTAGGAATTTGAGCATCTGAGGGAAATTGAGTTGAGTGGGGAGGACAGATAGAAACCCAACTCTGCTGTTGGAAAGATGGAACACACTGCAAATCCTTCTGATCTTGATGCTGGTTCCTGGCATACTCCATGGCAGGGGCCTGGCAGTATGATATGGACCATTTGTTCTGATCAATTATAATAATGGTGGCATGGCAGGAGAGGAATATGGGCACCAGGAGAGGGGTATGACTGGAATGGGATTCTTTGGTATGTTAGTTCAGGGCAGGGGAGGGATGGATGGGGCTGCAGGTGGGGAGGACAACTGTTTTCAGGAAGTATGCCCTTACTGAAAGGAAGCACCCCATCTATCTCGTGTCTCTTCATCTTTTACAAGGATATCATAAAACACTCTTGTCAAATGTCTTGATGAAATCCATATATGCTATACCTATAGCACTTTCTTGATTTATAAATTCTCATGAGGTTGCTGTACATTTCACAAGATGTAAGAAATTCTTTGCAACCTCCAACCCCTAAAGAGATAGAAACTGTGATGATAGTGATGAGAGGGGAGTGAGCCTTTCTCTGACCCTTCCTCATCTAGCAACAGAAAGTCTTAGTTGGCAAACTTTCTGGCTGCCAAAACTAGAAACACCATTTTCTGCAAGTACTTATTTCTCCAAAATCATAGTAGTGTCAGCCAGCCCCTGGACACTGGCCCCAACCACAAAAGCCCACTGGTGGGGACCTACATTGCTTTTATGTCTTTATTAAATATTTTTGCTATTGGATCGTTGACTACCAGATTGTCTAGTAGTAGAGGATATTACACTAAATGGGAGCTTGGGTTATGATTTGCATAACTGATTACCTCCAAACAACTATTATGAACTTAGAAAAAGTATCAAGTGGCCCCAGAGACTCCAGAGGTCCAGTAATAATATAAACAAATTCCATATAATAATGGAGGTTAAGGCCCTCCTTGTTGTGTTTGTAGAAATTTAAGGAGCATTTTTATTTTTTTATTTTTATTTTTTTTAATTTGGTATTTTTTATTTATTTTTTTGTTTTCAACATTTACTTCCACAAGATTTTGAGTTCCAAATTTTCTCCCCATCTCACCCCTCCCCCTGCCCCAAGATGGCATGCATTCTAAATACCCACCCCCTAGTCTGTCTTTCCTTCTATCTCTCCCCCACTTCTTTTATCCCCTTTCCCTTCAATTTTCCTGTAGGGCAGGATAGACTTCTATACCCCATTTCCTGTATTTCTTATTTCCCAGTTGCATGTGAAAATATTTTTTAAAACATGTGTTTTTAAAACTTTGGGTTCCAAATTTTCTCCCTTCATCCTTCCCCACTCACCCTCATTGAAAAGGCAAGCAACTCAATATAGGTTATACGTGTGCAGTTATGTAAAACACTTCCATAGTAGACAGGCCCTTAATCCTATCCTGTCCCCCCCCCATTTGTTCTATTCTTTCTTTTGACCCTGTCCCTCCTCAGAAATATTTGCTTCTGATTACTCCCTTTCCCAATCTGCCCTCCTCTCTATCATTCCCCTACCCTCTTGTCCCCTCCCCCCCTATTTTCCTGTAGGGTAAGACAGATTTCCACACCCAATTGAGTGTGTATGTTATTCCCTCCTTAAGTCAAATTCTATGAGAATAAGATTCACTCATTCTCTCTCACCTTCCCCCTTTTCCCCTCCATTGTAAGAGCCTTTTCTTTTCTGTTTTTTTTTTTGTAGGATAATTTACCCCATTCTACCTCTCCCTTTCTCCTTCTCCTAGTATATTCCTCTCTCACCCCTTAATTTTATTCTCCAGATATGACCCCTTCATTTTCAACTCACCCTGTGCCCTCTATCTATCTATATCTATATATCTGTACATATAATTTTTTCCCCTCTAACTACCCTAATACTGACAAAGGTCTCATGAGTTACAAATATCATCTTTCCATGCAGGAATGTAAACAGTTCAACCTTAATAAGTCTCTTATGATTTTCTCTTTTCTGTTTACTTCTTCATGTTCCACTCGAGTCTTGTATTTGAAAATCAAATTTTCTATTCAGCTCTGGTTTTTTCATCAAGAATGCTTGAAAGTCCTCTATTTCACTGAATGACCATTTTTTCCCCTACAGGATTATACTCAGTTTTGCTGGGTAGGTGATTCTTGGTTGTAATCCTATCTCCTTTGTTCTCTGGAATATTATATTCCATGCCCTGCGGTCCCTTAATGTAGAAGCAGCTAAATCTTGTGTTATCCTGATTGTGTTTCCACAATACTTGAATTGTTTCTTTCTGGCTGCTTTTAATATTTTCTCCTTGACCTGGGAACTCTGGAATTTGGCTACAATATTCCTAGGAGTTTTCCTTTGGGTATCTCTTTCAGGAGGAGATGGGTGGATTCTTTCCATTTCTATTTTGCCCTCGGGTTCTAAAATATCAGGGCAGTTTTCCTGGATAATTTCTTGAAAGATGATGTCTAGGCTCTTTTTTTGATCATAGCTTTCAGATAGTCCAATAATTTTTAAATTCTCTCTCCTGGATCTATTTTCCAGGTCAGTTGTTTTTCCAATGAGATATTTCACATTGTTTTCTAATTTTTCATTCTTTTGGATTTGTTTTACAGTGTCTTGATTTCTCATAAAGTCACTAGCTTCCAATTGCTCTATTCTGATTTTTAAGGAAGTATTTTCTTCAGTAATCTTTTGGATTTCCTTTTCCATTTGGCCAATTTTGCTTTTTAGGGCATTCTTCTCCTCATTGGCTTTTTGGACCTCTTTTGCTACTTGGGTTAGGCTATTTGTTAAGGTGTTATTTTCTTCAGTATTTTTTTGGGTCTCCTTTAGCAAGCTGTTGACTTGGTTTTCATGATTTTCTTGCATCACTCTCAGTTTTTCCTCTACTTCTCTTACTTGCTTCTCAAAATCCCTTTTGAGCTCTTCCAAGGCGTGGGATTGATTCATATTTTTCTTGGAGGCTTTGGATGTAGGAGCTTTGGCTTTGTTGTCTTCTTCTAGTTGTATGTTTTGATGTTCTTTGTCACCAAAGTAAGATAATATAGTCTGACTCTTTTTGCACTGCTTACTCATGATCCCGGCCAATTACTTGAGTTTTAAACTCTTTGTTAAGGTAAAAGTCTGCTTCCGATGTGAAGAGTGTACTGTCCCAAGCTTCGGGGGTTTGCACAGCTGTTTTCAGAGGTACTTCGAGGGACCTGTAAATTTTCAGTTCTTCCAATGTGGTATGATAAGGGGCGAGGTGTTTCCTCTCCACCACCACAACAAGCTCCACCACATCAGCACTCCTCCTAGCCCCAGGACCGCCCCTCAGAACTGTGACCCAGTTCCAAGCACAGGTAAAGCAAAAGATTCCTGCCTCAGCACTGGCAAAGAGATCCTTGCAATCCCCATCTGATAAGCCACTTGATTCCCCCTCAGTCTGTGGGCTGGAAGCTCAGGAAACAGTCGCTGCCCCCAGGGCACGCTTGGGACTTGAGGCTGAGACCTAGCTCCTCTCTCACCACAGTCACAGACTTTTCCCACTGACCTTCCACGTTGTCTTTGGCATTCAGCAGTAGAGAAGTCTGGAAACCGCTACAGCTGCCCGTGATTCAGTCCTCTGAGGCCTGCTCCAGGGTCGCTGCGGCCTGTGCACCCATGCTGCACTTGGCTCCTCTCCCAGCCCAGGGCGATATACCTTTCTGATCAACCATTCAGGCTGTCTTTGGCTGGAAATTTGTTTCACTCTATCATTTTTGTGGGTTCTGCTGCTTTAGAATTTGTTTAGAGCCATTTTTTTAGGTATTTGGAGGGCTTTGGGAGAGAGTTCAAGACAGTCACTGCTTTCCCTCCACCATCTTGGCTCTGCCCCCAAGGAGCATTTTTATTAAACTGATAGCAAGTCAAGGAGCAAGAATTATAAATTTAGAGATGTATAATTCTTTAGGTGCAGTGAAATATTTGGGAGAGGAAACAGGCATAGCGTTTTATCAATTTTGAAAGAAAAATGGAAATGAACAATAACAATTTTAAGACACTTCATTTATACATTACTCTAACTTAGGTCTGAGGGATCTGTGACCTCATCAGTATGGGTATTATCTCCATCAGTGCAGCTTACAATCCACATTTTTTTTTTTTTTTGGCTAGGCATTGGGGTTAAGTGACTTGCCCTGGGTCACATAGCTAGTGTCAAGTGTCTGAGGCCGCATTTGAACTCAGGACTGCAGAGCCGGTGCTCTATCTACTGCTCCACCTAGCTACCCCATTCTGAGCCACTCTTATTTGTATCTTTCCATAAAGTCAATGCACAGGGGTGGGGACCCTGTGGCCTTGAGGGCACGTGTGGCCTTCTAGGTCCTTGGGTATGGCCTTTTGACTGAGTTTTACAGAACAAATCCTTTTACTAAGGGGATTAGCTCTGTGAAGTTTGGCTACTTTGGCTATAAGACACTTTCTTTTTCTCCTCCTGCGGCTCCTCCACCCACTTTTCTGGCCATGTCTGCCTTGGATGACACAGGATGGTAGCTTTAGAGCTGGAGAGGGCCTCACTGGCCATCTCACCCAACACTCTTCTTTTACCAAAGAGGAAACCAAGGGCCCACCCACCGGGTTAAGTGAAGTGGGTCATGGGGTAGTAGCGTCAGAGATGGGACTTGAACCCAGGGTGTCTGGTTCTAGAGTTAGTGTCCTCTCTTCTGTAGCACACAGCTTTTTGATACCTGCTTTGCCACAGTCCCATAAGGACGACTTGGCCTTTCCGTTTAACTTGCAGCTGAACCCTCCTATGTGTTGTCTCCCCCTATTAATGTAAGCGAAGAGAGCAAGGATTGTCTTGCTTTTCTATATAAAACCCCAGCATTTTGCGTATAGTGAATGCTCTTTAATTAATTAGCTAATTAAATACCCTTTTCCTATGTAAGTCATTGTGAATAACGAACTGGAGCCTTCTTATTTGCACCATGTGTCTTTCCCATTGACCTATGAGTTATGCTCAGAACATTCCCTTAAAATAGGGAAGGGAAGGACACTTCAGGAAACTGAGGCAGAGAGAATAAATGGCTTGCTTGTGGTCATATTGTCACTCCTGTTAATGACAAAGCCAAGGTTAATTGATGGTTTCCTGAGAAAGCAATAGCATTCTGCCAGATACTAGTTGATTTGTTGAGATACACTGTGACAGAGTGGGTAAATTCTTAGACTTGGAATCTAAAAGACCTGGGTTCAAATCTTGACCCTGACATTTATTGCTATGTAACCATTGCAAGTCACTTATCCTTCTTGAACCTCAATTTCCTCATCTGTAAAATGGGTCTAATGGTATCTACTTTGTTTGGCTCAGAAGAGATAACGTGTGTGTATGTGTGTGTGTGTCTGTATGTGTGTGTGAATTTGTAAACTTTAAAGAAGTTTATAAATTTTATTATTTTATTTATTATTATCGTAGTCAAAAGTATGGGTTGACAGTGTTCTTTTCCCCAAACATTGGATGTTGAATTGTTACTGCCATTCGTGTGTTCAGGCCAGGTCCTTTGACACAGATTGCAGAATCCTGTGGCTGCAGTAACCAGCAAAAGTGTTGTTTTAAGAAATTAACCCTCCTGGCTCTTTAGAGTATAGTAACTCTGTGACCTTGCACATGCTAGACTGGGACTTACCAGGTTTTCCTAACCAGGTTGTGTTCCTTGTTGTGTAGATGCCTTCAGGGCAGCCTCCCATTTGAAGTTGGCCCCCTGAATGAGGACAATTCCCTTCTTGAGATCTGCAGTGGAAGGGGTGAGGCTTCTTTTCTGGTTTACAAATAAAAATCAAATCTTGTTTTCAGGATCCCCCAGTGATCAGTTTTGGGAAGACCTGTGTGGTAGCAAATTTAGGAAGAAAGGATGATGCTTTAAGGTGTTGGGAGTCATCTAACATCCAATGGAAAAATTGGCAGAAAAATGTTGCTCTGAAAAGTCAGGTAGGTAGACATTATTGATATTGAGGTTCAGTGGATAAGGCCAGGAGAGGAGAGAAGAAGTAGACCCTGCTATTTGGGAAAGAAATGGAGGTCTTCCTCGGTGCTTCCATGTACATACTACAAAGGACTGGCTCCAATTTCTGAGGGTGGTGATTGCTGATTTCAAAGCACTTTACAAATGTGAGGTATTAAATAATGAAAATAAGACCTGCTGCGGATAGGATCTTGTATCATTCGTTTCTTGTCAAGATGTATCTTGCCACCAGATTTGACACCTTGGAGACCTCTTACAGTGAGCTGTGAATACATTGCATTGGAGCATCAAAACTAGGTATGCTCTCCAGCTGATCTTAATGTAAAGAAAATGGCAACCCTCAATGTTTCAATTTCTTTTTTTAAAATTAATTTCCGTGACACAGCCCAGTAAATCACATAGACATTCAGCAGGATATACATCTGAGAGGCATCTTTCTGACCCAGGTCTTCTCTGACATAAACAACTAAAAAAAGTTGTTTCAGGGTCTCTAAGACTGTTTTCTGTTGCTTTGCTACTTATTTCTGTTCCCATTAAAGAGTTTACTGGTTCAGTGGTCAAAAGCAAACAAACAAACAAAAAGAAATGGGAAGAGTTTTAGAAGTCTAGTCTAGTGCATATGGGATTAAGCTAAATTAGAGGTAATTTTACTTATCTCCCAGGATTTTGAAGTAAAACTAAAAGAGTCCTTAGGGAAAGTATTCTTATTGCCACAAGAAAAATAATAATTTGTGTTATTTTTTTAAATGTCAGAAATAGATTTCTCAGCCTGATTTCTAAAATCCTCTACAATTTGGCTTCTACTTATTTCATACGTAATGGAGGTCCTAGGAGCTAGTTCTATGCAGTGGTGTCCTGGTAAATGTTTAACAAGCTTCCCTCCCCATCCCCCACACCCCAAAAAGTATGCAGGACTCACTTTTCAATTTAATCTGCACTATTAACATTTTCTCCATCACTTTCATAAGTTGAGGCAATCGACAAAACAATAAATCAAGCCCTTATTTATAGCATTTACTGATGTCCAAGGTGTGAATTACTCACTCTAAAAATTTAACAATCTGCTCAAGAGAGGTGATTTGAACAGGATCCAGCACATTCCTGGTTCTGTGATGTGTATTCTGGGGAGACGAAAGAAAAGAGGGAGAGATGGATAAAGAGAGAGGTGAAGGAAAAGGGTGAGAAGGAGAAGAGGAGGAGTTGAAGGAGAAGAGGGGGAGGTGAAGGAGGAGAGGGAGAGATGGATGAAAAGAGAGAGGTGAAGGAGAAGAGGAAGAGGTGAAGGAGAAGAGAGGGAGCTGAAATTGTTCTCTCCCCTTAGTCTGCTGAGTGGACAGTTCTTCCTGCCTCTGGGGCCAAGCCTCTTGAGACATTCCTTGCCCCTGCTTCTTTCGTGGGAACCAAAGGATTTTAGTCAGCCCAAAGCCTGGGCACCTCGGCATTGAGCCCTACAGGCGGCACGTGGTCCTTTGATGGTGGTGGCCTTGCAACTGTTAGCTGATTACCTCCATTACACACATTACTTTACTCTGCTCCATCTCTATTCCAGTCCCACCGACCTGCTAGCCCTTCTTTGGCACATGGCATTATCTCCTGACTGTGCATTTCATTGGCTGTCCCCAAGCCTAAATGTTCTCTCTCATCTCTACCTCTTGGCTTCCTTGAAATCTCAATGAAAGTCCTACCTTCCGAAAGAAGCCTTTTCTGGTCTCTTTTAATGCCAGTGCCTTCCCTCCATTGATACTCTCTAATTTATCCTGTCCAAATCTTGTTTGCACGCAGTCATTTTCACGTTGCATCCCCGTTAGATTGTAAGCTCAGGGTCTTAAGGTGAGGGACTGTCGTTTGCCTTTCTTTGTATTCTTAGAGCATAGTCCAGCACCCGGCAAGTAGTAGGTGCTCATTGATTGATTCTCAACATATTTGCATATTTGGGAGCTATGTCAGCTTCTAGTCCAAAGGCAGTTTCTCCTGCATTTGAACTTTTCAGAGAATTATCCATGACAGCCTCACATTATTCATTACGCTTGCAGCTTGTCTAGCCTTCCTTTGCCTTTGTTCACTTTCAGAGGTGTCTCACCCCACTGCCGTCACTCCTGAAGGAGCCCTGGAATGTCACGGGGAAAATGCAGATCTGTGCGAGACCCAAGTGCCTGTGGAAAGGTCTGTGTTGGAAAGACATGAGAAGATGGAGTATGGGTAGTGCCTGAAGAAGCTCAGAGAAAAGTTTTTTCTTTAATCCATCTTCTTTCTGTCAAGTTGTAGAAATTCTTTTCTTTTGAGGTAAGATGGAAAAGACTCCAGAGTCAGAGGACCTGGGTTCTAATCACACCTCTCAAACTCAGGCAAGTCTTATAACATCCTGGGCCTCAGTTTCCTCATTTGTAAAAAGGGACCGGGCTGGATGACCTCTGAGGTCCCTTCCAACTCTGGAGCTAGTCCTCTCTTCCTTCATTTTTCTTTTTCTTTTGTCTCTTTAAGTAGTATTATCCTTACTCAGAAGGGGGCCCTCTAGTGAGGTGGAGGTGCCAAGAACATAGAGAGAAGCTTGCTTTCTCTAATGATAACTGTCCTCTAGGATTTCTGAGACCTAAGGCACTTTCTTAAGTGTACAAGAGAACATGTTTTTGTGAGTGCATGTGCATAGAGCAGGAGCCGCATCTCTCCCTAAGCATGCTTGATGTGGCATAGGCATAGCAAAGGGGTGAGGGCATGACTGGAAACTTTGAGACTTAAGCAAAAATTTCAGATGAAGTCAGTCCCTCTCCTTTGCTGCAAAAGAAAGAAATCTTCAAGTCTTTCTTCAGGGCTGGGTCTAGTTATACCTACAGGAAAAGGAAAAAGCAAGCTGTTGCCATAGCGTCTTTCCTTTGGATTGACTTGACTGATTTTTGCATTTTTTCCACATGACCCAGAGGTTTCTAGTAATGATCCCTCCGCTGAGTGAGTAGCTGAGCCTCAGCTCCTAGTCTGACGTAGAAATAATGCACAGAAGGCACTGTTGCTGCTTCCTTGGAGGAAGATATTCTCTGTTGAATCACCTGAGCTTTGGAGACCCCCCCTTTAGTTTGTCCTTTGAGCCCAAAGAGCTTACTTGAATGGTACCCCTGTACCTCAAGATGCAGTCAGGAAATCTGGAAGCTATAGCCATGTCAAATTGTCTCTTCAGGCTACATTGGGTTCCACCAGAGGTTTCATGGGTGGGAGTAATGTCTGTAGGAGATGCTTGGTGAGCAACCTAGCCTCTGGGTGGAAACATCACTGGAAGAACTAGCTGTTCCTTTTGTGAATGTCTAGGAAAGCTGCCAGATATGTTTCCTTCTGGAATAAGTGTCTAGGTTGCTTTGGAAGGGTCACCATTAAATATGCTCAGGATTGATTGGGAGTCAGAAGCCCTGAATCCTAAATTGTAATTCTACTCCTCATCCTCCTTCTTTAGACTTTTGTGTAATCATTCATTCTCCCTTCCTCAGTTTTTCCAGGTGCTAAATGGGGACAAGTATAGCCAACTGTACGTTAGGATGGAGGCAAAAGCTTCAGACATTTTATATATTCTTTTAGGTGTGCAGGAATTTAAAGTTAGGAAAATGGGGAAAGCTAGGGACAGACCTTTGAGATCTCTGCTTTCAGGATGACTCTTTAAAATCAAACACAAACATCAATGGGCTTTGGGGAAATGTGTAGGTGAAAAGGAGAGGGGAAAATGTCTCCTCTACTTCCTCTTTTGATGTGACCAGCAACAAGCTTGTGTTTTAATAAGATTCTAGATACTTGATTTTGGTCCAAAAATTATGTAGCAGGTTGAGGCAAGGAGGGCTCTATCCTGTGTCTGCATTTTGACATTTTAGGGGATTTTTGGCATGAAGCACATCTGGCCTGAGGATGTCTAAGTCTGCAGCTGCGGCCCACATTTGATTACCTCATAAAGAGACTATTAACCCTACCCTGGTCCCTTGGCTTCAGAATCTGCAATCAACTGAGCAAAAATCCAACATTTGAAAAAAAAAAAGAAAGGATGGCTTCTTTGCTTCCAAATAAGTGAAAAAACCTTGCTGGAATTGTCTTCCATGGTTTTAATATAGGAGTTCTTGACCTAGGGGTTAAACTCCTAGATTTCTTGGGGTCCATGAACTTGGATGGGAAAAAAAAATTACTAACCTCTAGCTGGAAGTTAGCATAGCCTTCAATTATTTAGAAAGATTATTCTAAAGAGTCCCTAGGCTTCACCAGACTGCCAAAGGGATCAATGACACACACACACACACACACACACACAAAGCTAAGAGCCCTGGTTCCAATCAATCAGTCCCACACTTTGGAAACCTGGACTAGGTTTGAGTCTTCCAGTTTAACAAAAGAAAAGGAATTTGCATGATTTGTAGTGGAGATGGTTGAGAGCATGTTGGTAATTAACTGCCTTTGGTCTTTTTTGTAATGACCGATGTGTAGAACAGGGGTGTTTCTGGCTGTCCCATCGTCCTCTGCACAGGACTGCAAATTTTCTCAGCCGACAGATAGCTTCTTACACATGACAAAGTAGCTTCTTGCTGCAGCATACAGGGGTCCCTTGTGATATATTAGCTGTCTCATAAGCCACTCCACTACAGGACTGCTGTGTTTGTTGCATTGCTCATCGTGTGCACGAAGCTAGAGAAGCAGAAGCCACAGTCCTGTGGGTTTTGCCTTTGGGAGGGAAGTGTCTTTTGATTAAAATTTGACGCTATCAACATTTTAATGACTGTATCTTCAAAGTAGAAAGAATTAGCATTCTATATGCTGACTCTCATAGGTAAAATAAACTGGAAACAGTATCTCTAGACACCTTGATACAGAGATAATGAATCATAGAAATGGATCAATCAGTCAACCAATATTTATTGAATGCTTTGTGAAAAGTGCTCGCCAAGTAGGGCTTCACTTAACAAAGGTGAATTTTGGCCTGCTGCTTATATTAATATGCAAATGTCAATGTGGATTTGTGGATTCAAATAAAATAGTACATAGCCAAAGCATGTTCAAGCCAAGTCGTATTGCTTACAGTTGTATGTATGTATATATTTGTTTTGAGGCAATGTGAATAAAGTATTGGACCTAGAATCAAAAAGACCTGGGTTGAGATGTTGCCTCTGACACTATCTCTGTGGATAACACATGGATAATTTCCCTTTCTGCTCCTCAGGCAACTCACTAAGGCTTTTCTACTAAATTATAAATGGGTTATAATC
Source organism: Vombatus ursinus (assembly GCF_900497805.2). Classification (NCBI taxonomy): domain Eukaryota; kingdom Metazoa; phylum Chordata; class Mammalia; order Diprotodontia; family Vombatidae; genus Vombatus; species Vombatus ursinus. The sequence goes on from NW_020954550.1 coordinate 22,163,756, forward strand.
AGCATGTGTCAGTCAGCGACACAGTCAATTAAGTATTTATTAAGTGCCTACTGTGTGCTGGACCCTGTGCTAAGATCAAAGGGTATAAAGAAAGCCAAAGATAGTTTCTGCCCTTGAGGAGCTCACCATCCGATCATGTGCACTGATGTACATGTATGTTCTTTAAATTAGAAAATGTCTTTTTATTGGTAAAAATAATACCCTCTAATTGCAGTTACTGCTGCTGCCGGCCTTTTCCCCTTCTCTCCTTTTCCACTTTAGAATGCAGCATGATTTTCATTTTCCCTACGTCTCTGGCACCTCTTTATACACATGAGGAAATATTTGAACATGTTCCCAGGACCCCCATGGAGTGTAGGATGGGCTCATCTTTGATTTGTTCCTTGTAGGCTGCAGGGATGGAATTCATAGAGAGGAGTTGGTGCATCATCAAAGTTTCAGTGACATGAAACTCCAGCCAGAGGTGAAGATGCATCTTACTGGCCTACGAGATGACTACTGTGAGTTTTTTCTCTTTCTTCTCCCAGCAGATAAATTGAAAGGTAGAAGTGAGCAGGGAAATTCAGAATGTAGACACATTGGGTCATTGGTTGTAGAATTTGGAGTCCTGCTTTCTCTCCTGGCCTCTGGCACTAACTCATCCTTTGAGTCTGGAAAAGTAATTTATTCTTTTGCATACCAATTTCCAAAATGGCCCATAATTTAAAAAATGATTACTATAGTAGTTGTTTGGGTTTCTAAATGCTGATATTGGGGGATGGGACTAGTACTTTTTTCTCTCTGTTACTGTCCCTTTCTCTGTGTGTGTGTGTGTGTGTGTGTCTCTCTCTGTCTCTGTCTCTCTCTTTGTCTATTTGTTTCTGTGTGTCTCTTTCTCTGTCCCTGTCCCTCTGTCTCTGTTTCTCAAATCAATCAATCAACCAATATTTATTGAATGCTTTGTGAAAAGCATTTACAAAGTAGGGCTTCACTCTCCCAGGTGAGTTGTACATGATTGTTATATGCAAATATTTAAAGAAAATAGCAAATAATCAAAGCATGTTCTAGCCAACTTGTCTCTCTCAGTTTCTATCTTTGTGTCTGTCTTTCTGTGACTATTCTCTTTGAAAACAGATAATTCTGCCAGAGCTGGCAAAATAATGAAAGATCAAATAGTATGCTAAACAGCTGGTCCACTGGGGATCCAGAGTATATAGTGATGTGGTGAGTATGGGGTCTTTGGGAGGCTGGGATCCAGGCAATGAATCTGTGTTGTCTAGACTCTAAATTGGGTCAAGGTTAAGCAATCTAACGAGAAAACTAATGGTGTAGGATGCATTCAGGTAGAGTGGGGACGTGTGTGTTGAACATAGAATAGAAATGAGATAGTACACAGACTGAATATTTGTGAATGAACACGTTTTTCATTATTTATAACAATAGATTTTAATTCTTTTGACTTTTCTTTTAATGAGGAAGAGTGACCATTTACCTTTTATAGGGATGTTTTAGATACTGTCATTTTAGAAAATTTCCTGTTGTCACAGCTATAGGCAAGTAAATGGCCTCAGTTTCCTTATATATAATATAATAATAGCACCTACTTCCCAGAGTTGTTGTGAGGATAAAATGAAATAACATGTTCAGGTACTTTGTAAACCTTAAATCCCTATATAAGTGCTAGCTATGATAATAAATGAAAAACAAAATAAACCACATAAATATATGCAATATTTATCTGGCAACAATTATTATAGAATGAAGAATCTTAGGCAGACAGAGGTTATAAGTGACTTATTCAGAGTCACAGAGCGAGTAATTTTCTATGCTGGTTCAGTGCTCTATCCACTGTGCCAACAAATTTTCTCCTTAGGGGCAGCTAGGTGGTGCAGTGGATAGAGCGCCGGCCCTGAAGTCAGGAGGACCTGAGTTCAAATCCGGCCTCAGACCAAACACTTGACACTTACTAGCTGTGTGACCCAGGGCAAGTCACTTAACCCCAATTGCCTAAAAATAAAAAATTTTCTCTTTAGATTGCCATGTCTTGATCCGATTTTGACTGTGGACAGTATAGACTCACTGCCCAGGTCCCAGCCTCTTAAGGACTGAGGTCGCTGTCCAGTTCACACTAACTTTCTGCAAGGTTAGGGGGAGAAAGTTAAATAGCTTGTTTGGAAAAGAGAGGATCTTTTTATACCTGAGTTAAGCTACAGAACAAACAGAGATAGTATTAACAGAAGGATTGAGGGAAAAATATGCAGAGGGTAAACATAGCTGGGAAAGAGAGAATAAGCCTTTATATAGCACCTACTATGTGCCAAGTACTATACTAAATGCATCATAAATATCTGATTTGATCTGTACAACAACCTTATGCACTAGGTGCTTTTCTTTTTATAACTGAGAAAGCTGTGGTTCCCAGGGTCTCACAGCTAGTATCTGAGGCCAGGTTTGAATTCCTGACTCCAGGTCTAGTGCTCGAGCCATTGGACCACCTAGCTGCCCTTGGTGTGAGTAACTGAGAGTTGACTCTATTTTTTGTGATTATCATGAGATAGAAAGCAAGACAGCAGCTTGTCCCTTAGATAAAGAATCTGGGGGCAGAGCCAAGATGGAGGAGTGAAAGTAGTGCCTTGCTTGATCTCTCCTGTAAACCCCTCCAAATACCCATAAAAAATGGCTCTAAACAAATTCTAGAGCAGCAGAGCCCACAAAAAGACAGAGTGAAACAAATTTCTAGCCAAAGACAGCCTGGATGGTTGATTGGAAAGGTCTATTGCGTCGGGCTAGGAGAGGAGCACAGTTCAGCATGGGCATGCAGGCAAAGACCAGGTCCCAGCCAACCTGGAGCAGGCCTCAGGGGACTGAATCATAGGCAGCTGTGGCAGTTTCCAGACTTCTAGACCCAGGAACACCAAAGACAACGTGGAAGGTCAGTGGGAAAAGTCTGTGACTGTGGTGGTGAGAGAGGAGCTAGGTCTGGTCCCAGTCCTGGAACAGTCCCAGGGTGGCGGCTGCTTCCTGAGCTCTCAGCCCACAGATGGTGGGGGGGGATTGAGTGGCTGATCAGAGGGAGATTGCAGGGATCTCTTTGCTGGTGCTGAGGCAGGATTCTCTTGCTTTGTCCGTGCTTGGATCTGGGTCACAGTCCTGGGTGGCGGTCCTGGGGCGAGAAGGAGCATTGGTGTGGTGGAGTTTATGGCTGCAGTGGAGAGTGAATCCTCACAGTTCCAAGGCAGAAAAGAGTGCTTATGGTCACTCATGGACCAGAGCATAGGCCAGGAAAGGAGTAAACACCTCTCCCTTGATCATACCACCTTGGAAGAACTGAAAATTTACAGCTCCCTAGAAGTATCTCTGAAAATAGCTGCACAAAATGCCTGAAGCAGACCCCTACCTTAACAAAGGGTTTAAACATCAAGTAATTGGCTGGGAACATGAGTAAACAGCATAGAAAAAAAATCAGACCATAGAATCTTACTTCAGGGACAAAGAAGATCAAAACATACAACCAGAAGAAGACAACAAAGTCAAAGCTCCTACATCCAAAGCCTCTGAGAAAAATATGAATTGGTACCAGGCCATGGAAGAGCTCAAAAAGGATTTTGAGAAGCAAGTAAGAGAAGTAGAGGAAAAACTGGGAAGAGAAATGAGAGTGATGCAAGAAAATCATGAAAAACAAGTCAATAGCTTGCTAAAGGAAACCCAAAAAAATACTGAAGAAAATAACACCTTAAAAAATAGACTAACCTAAATGGCAAAAGAGGTCCAAAAAGCTAATGAACAGAAAAATGCCTTAAAAAGCAGAATTGACCAAATGGAAAAGGAAGTCCAAAAGCTCACTGAAGAAAATAATTCCTTAAAAATTAGAAAGGAGCAAATGGAAGCTAATGATTTTATAAGAAATCAAGACATTATAAAAAAAAACCAAAAGAATGAAAAAGTAGAAGACAATGTGAAATGTTTCACTGGAAAAACAATTGACCTGGAAAATAGATCCAGGAGAGATAATTTAAAAATTATTGGACTACCTGAAAGCCATGATCAAAAAAAGAGCCTAGATATCATCTTTCAAGAAATTATCAAGGAAAACTGTCCTGATATTCTAGAAGCAGAGGGTAAAATAGAAATTGAAAGAATTCACCAATCACCTCCTGAAAGAGATCCCCAAAGGAAAACTCCTGGGAATATTAGAGTCAAATTCCAGAGCTCCCAGGTCATGGAGAAAATATTACAAGTAGCCAGAAAGAAACAATTCAAGTATTGTGGAAACACAATCAGGATAACACAGGATTTAGCAGCTTCTACATTAAGGGCCCAGAGTGCTTGGAATATGATATTCCATAGGTCAAAGGAACTAGGATTACAACCAAAAATCACCTAACCAGCAAAACTGAGTATAATCCTTCAGGGGAAAAAAATGAATATTCAGTGAAATACAGGACTTTCAAGCATTCTTGATGAAAAGTCCAGAGCTGAGCAGAAAATTCTACTTTCAAATAGAAGACTCAAGAGAAGCCTGAAAAGGTAAACAGGAAAGAGAAATCTTAAGGGACTTATTAAAGTTGACCTGCTTACATTCTTACATGGAAAGATGATATTTGTAACTCATGAGACCTTTGTCAGTATTAGGGTAGTTGGAGAGGAAACATATATATGTAAGTAGATAGATAGATAGATAGATAGATAGATAGATAGATAGATAGATGGATGGATGGCACAGGATGAGTTGAAGATGAAGGAGTGATATCTAAAAAATAAAATTAAGAGGTGAGAGAGGATTATACTGGGAGAAGGAGAAAGGCAGAGGTAGAATGGGGTAAATTATCTCACATAAAACAGACAAGAAAAAGCATTTACAGTGGAGGAGAAGTGGGGGAAGGTGAGAGGGAATGAGTGAATCTTATTCTCATTGGATTTGGCTTAAGGAGGGAATAACATATACATTCAATTGGGTATGGAAATCTATCTTACCTTATAGGAAAATAGGGGAGAAGGGGATAAGAGAAGGGGGGATGATAGAAGGGAGGGCAGATTGGGGGAGGGGTTAATAAGAAGCAAATGCTTCTCAGGAGAGACAGGGTCAAAAGAGAGAATAGAATAAATGGGGGGTGGGATAGAATAAAGGGAAATACAGTTAGTTTTTCACAACATGCCTGTTACGGAAGTGTTTTGCATGACTTCACATGTATAATCTGCATGGAGTTGCTTGCCTTCTCAATGAGGGTGGGTGGGGAGGGAGGAAGAGAGAGAATTTGGAACTCAAAGTTTTAAAAACAAATGTTAAAAATTGTTTTTACATGCAACTGAGAAATAAGAAATACAGGCAACGGGGTATAGAAATCTATCCTGCCCTACAGGAAAATAGAAGGGGAAGGGAGTAAGAGAAGGGGGAGGAGATAGAAGCAAGGGTAGATTAGGGGAAGGGGTATTTGGAATGCATGCCATCTTGGGGTGGAGGGAGGGATGAGATAGGGAGAAAATTTGGAACTCAAAATCTTGTGGAAGTGAATGTTGAAAACTAAAAATAAATTTAAAAAAAGAATCTAGATTGGTGCATTTTAAAAAGTAATCAAATATGATTTATTTCAGTAGCAAGAGTTTTCTAATAACCTAGACTAGAAAGGAATGCCGAAAACCTTCTTATTTTATATAATTGATTAATGGGGAGCTAGGTAGTGCAGTGGATAGAGCACCAGCCCTGGAATCAGAAGGAACTGAGTTCAAATCTGACCTCAGACACCTACTAGCTGTGTGACCCTAGGCAAGACACTTAACACCAATTGAATCCAAAAAACCCCAAAACAAAAAATGGAATAGTTCTTTCCTCTTGACAGTCAATCTCCATCTGGTGGAGATGGGGTTTAGAGTTGTGTCTCCTCCCAAATATATTATATGATGTATTATAAGAGCAGCATGTTTGTAATTGCAGGAACTGGGTGGGCTGTTGCTTATATGCTAATAAAGTAGTAAAGGAAAGTGTCCTGCTCCTTTAGTCCTCTTATCAGATGCCCTTGACCTCACCAAAAAATGGAATTGCTTCCTGGACTGCCATTAGGGGGTATATTTGGGCTCCGTTTTTTCTCCTATCACTCACTTGGCAAATCCATATTTATAAAAAGAGAATAATAATGCCTGCCCCCTCATGCCTCACAGCATTAAGATTAAATGTGTTGAGAAAGTCAGATAATAACTTTATCTCACTTATGCAAGTCTAAGAGATGTTTACTTTAGGATTCTGTTATTGCTAAAGAAAATGATTTATTATAGCTCTTTCTTTTCCTCCCTCCCTCTCTCCCTCCTTCCTTCCTTCCTTCCTTCCTTCCTTCCTTCCTTCCTTCCTTCCTTCCTTCCACCCTCCCTCCCTTCCTTCTTTCCTTTTTTCCTTCCTTCCTTCCAGATCTAAACATCCTGGACTGATTCTGAAGGTCTTCTTGCTCTTGCCCTTGGGTCTGCTGTACACATCTGGAATGGTGAAAGCCACGATGGGATGGGACACATAGACTTGAGTCCTTGGTCCAACTATATCTCCTCAGTTTCCTGGATAAAAGAGGGAGCCTGCCTGGCCATTGGCACCAGTGAGGGAGAAATACAAGTACTGAATGTTTTGTTCTTACATACATTTTTGGTCATGTTGGACCAACAATATTTAGATCTTTCAAAGCTCCTTTTAATTGGTAGGTTAATATGAAATGTAAACTCTTGAATAGGAGAAAGACTTGAGGCTACTGTGGCTTCAGGGGAGGTGGCATTAAAATTCTTTCCTGTTGTCCTTATCTTCCCTCACTTTCTTTTTCTTCTTTCCTTCCTTTGATGTGGGTCAAGCTTTCTTCTTATGCCCCATATTTGTGCAAGGAAGAATTGCACAACATTAAAAGTTTCATTCATCATATAGATTAGAATACTGGCAACATTGCTGACTAGGAGACACTTAGCTGCAAAAGAAAAACAAACTTGACTTCCTACGGGGAACATGGAGGAGACCAATTAAATTTTACAATCTGCTTCTAGGCAAACTACAGCTAGAGCTCAAAATTTAATAGTAATAATTTTAATTATTTATAATTATATTATATAATTATATTATTTTAATTATGATTTTTGTTTATACTTTATAATAATTTATTTATATAATTTATGCCACATTATATATACATTATATATGCCACATTATATATAATACATAATTATATACATATTATTTAACTACAAGTTTTTAATAACAGCCAGAGAGGGGGTGTGGCCAGGGCTAACGATGCTGACCATCAGCCAACAGAATACTGGCCTCCTCAAAATTAACTGACCCATTAATAACCAGCCCTGCACAGATTAAATTAGGCTTGTAGAAGCACCAATAGAACACTGATGTGGTTATAATCTATTTATTTCTTTTCAATCCCCAGTTATGGGATGTGGTGATTAAAAAGAGGCTGCGAAATATGGTTGGTCATATTTCAGTAGTTGGGGCTTTGAGCTGGAATCATTGTGTCCTCAGCAGGTGAGAAGTACACTGTTGGAGCCAATGATGTTTAAACATCTTGCAGTTTTGTGTGTGTGTGTGTGTGTGTGTGTGTGTGTTTAATTGTAATTGAGCAATGGGACTGGGTTAGCAAAATGAATCAATTTAAAAAAAGATCAATGAGTCAATTGTTGTATTTTTATATCTTCAGGTATTCAGTTGTAGAAATGGTGTAACTGATTACCTCAGGTGCTTTCTGCAAATGTTATTCTTGAAACCTGTGGGCTCAGTATTCAGGACTATATTGTTTAAATATAAAACTCTTTCCAAATAAAAATTTTTTTTAGCAGAGCTTTTCTCCCATACACACTAGTTGGTGATCCTCTTGGAAATCATGTGATCATTGCTATGATTTCCATTACTTTTGCATTAAATTAAGTTTTATGGAACATTGTTCTGTTCCTTAATCTGAAAATTTTAGGTCTGTCATATAAATCAATTTATTTCTGAAAAGGAAATTTCAGGCAGAAGTTTCATTCTTAGTTATTCAGAGGATTTCTAAATGGGTCAGAAGTGACCAATGGCATCTATTTAACAGGGGTGGGAACCTGTGGCCTTGAGGACACATGTGGCCCTCTAGGTCCTCAAATGCAGCCCTTTGACTGCATCCAACCTTCACAGAACAAATCCCCTTAATAAAAGAATTTGTTGTGTAAAATTTGGACTTAGGCAAAAGGCCGCACCCAAGGACCCAACAGGCCACGTGGCTTTGAGGTTTCAGGTTGTCCACCCTGGATATTATTTTTTTTAAATAATGTTTTATTAACGTCTATTATCTTTATATGACATTCATTTCCTGCTGTTCTTCCAGATTGAACCCTTCCTTTTTACAAGGGCATCTGTTATAGGTTCTGTATTTGACAATGTTTGCAAAATTTTGTCCTAGTAGCCCCTTACCTTTCTGCCAAGAGGGAGAAGGTATGCTTCATTATCTTTTCTTTGGGATCTTCATTTTTTTTTCTATTACTCAGAGTTCATTTTAGTGATTTTTAAAGTTTATATTGTTTTACTCACTGTGTATATTATTCTCCAGTTTCTATTTTGCTCTGCATTAATTCTCACAAATCTTCCCATAGTCATCATTTTTTGAAGCACAATAATATTTAATTATATTCTTTATTACACTATGAATTTATTTTAATTCTTTACACATATGCTCCTGACAATAAGACTATCATAATAAGATGTCATAATTTACTCATATCAGCCCTAGATAAATCTAAAGAAAATTAACAAGAAGAAAGTTAATGACATGAATAGAATTTTGGAAAATTAGATATGATTGATCTTTAGCAATTATTGAATGGAAACAGGAGTATTCATATTTCTTTTTTTTTTTTTACTTTATTAGTCAATTTTGATTCATCAACAATCACCTCCACAGTCCCCCGAGTTCCAAACTTCTCTCCCTCTCCCTCTCCCTCTCACTCCCCCACCAAGACAGCACGCAACCGATACAATCCAGCTACACACATACATTCCCACCAAAGAGTATTCATGTTTCTCAGCTGTGCATGGCATCTTTACAAAAATTGATCATGTCTTAGGACACAAAAATCTCATAAATGCAGAAAAGGAGAAATATTATACACATCCTTTACTGATTATAATGCAACAAAATCATATCAAGGAGTCATTAAAAGTATTAAAAATCAATGAGAGACTAAATAACAAATCCTAAAGAATTGTTGGGTCAATGAAGAAATCACAGAAGCAATGGAAAATTTCATTAAAGATAATGACAATGATGAGAAAATGTTTCAAAATTTTGGGGATATAGCCAAAGTAGTTCTTAGGGGGAACTTTTATTAACTAAGAAAAAGATAAGAGAAAGAACAAATCAGTGAATTGGGAACACAACTAAAAATACTAGAAAATCAATAAGTTAAAAACCTTTGAATATATTCAAATACCATACTTTTCTAGCCATTCCCTGTCTGTTTTTTTGCTACCACAAGGAGTCAATAGCATCTATTTTTGCATTCTAGGGATCTTTGGATAATTTTATCACTGATTTACTGGAAGTCCCTTTATATTTTTTTGATGGTCTCAGAATTCTTGTACAGTATACGTAGTTGAATATAACCTAGGAGGTGATGGTCAACCATGCTTCTTTTCTTTCCATACAGTGGTTCAAGACTGGGCCATATTCGTCATTATGATGTTCGAATAGCTCAGCATCACGTTGGAACACTTTGACATGAGAGAGCTATATGTGCCCTATATATATGGTCACCAAGTGATAAGCTGCTTTCCCGTGGTTGTATTGATGGGCTATTGAATATATGGCCCTATGATCCTGGTGCCAAATTCTGTTAACCACTAAAAGTCCTACATCATTCTACAGCAATTAAGGTAAGAAAGTCAAAAGCTTTTTTTGGTTAAAGAGTGTTCAGTTCAACAAATTGGGGTATCTAGATGGTGTAGTGGATAGAGTGCCAGGCCTGGGGTCAGGAAGGCTCATCTTTGTGAGTTTGAATCTGGCTTCAGACACTTACTAGCTGTGTGACCCTGGGTAAGTCACTTAACCCTGATTGCTTCAGTTTCATCACTGCAAAATGAACTGCAGAAGGACATGGCAAATCACTCCAGTATCTTTGCCAAGAAAACCCCCCCAAAGAAGTCAGAAAGAGTGAGATACAACTGGAAAAGGACTAAACAACAACTTCAACAAATACAATTTGATTAACGTTTATTAAGTACTTATAATGTATTAGTCACTGAGGGTACAAGAATAGATGACAAAAAAGAGAAAACAAACAGCCCCTACCTTAGTCTCACTATCCCCCCATTCTAAATAATAATAGCTTACATTTACATAGCAATTCAAGACTTGCAAAGTGTTTTACATACATTAACTCATTTGCTTCTCCCAATAGTCCTGTGAGGTCAGTGCTGCAGGTATTATTAGGCCTATGTTATAAATGAGGAAATGTAAGCTCAGGGCAGTCACATGACTTTCCCATGGTCACACAGCCAATAAATGGCAAAAGTATGATTTGAACTCCCCATCTCTCTTCACTTCAAGTTCAGAATTTTTTCCATTATACTACATCATATTCCTCCAAAGTATAATACTTTAAGCATGTGATAGGGGAAAGACAGTGGTTTCAAACTCAAAGAGAAATGGTGGGACAGGAAGGGGAGAGAGCAGTAAATCACATATAAGGATCCCTATGGGTGAATATTGAGTTAGAAAACCAAATATTAACATAAGTGTGCTTTATTATATTTCTGTTTATTTTGTTAACCACTTCTCTATTTCATTTTAATCTGGTTCACACCACTGGGCAGTATAGTAGCATTGAGGAGTGTTGGGTCACACCTGGCCATGGGTTGTTGTTGTTGTTCTAGAAGAGGAACATCAGGGAGGTGATGCCATGACTTGCAAGTGAATTGAATTTAAGTGGAGGGCTGTGCAAAGTCAATAGCCTCACTCTTTCCTTTGGAGCTATCTGGGTCCAGTGGCAAGGCATAGATCAGGATGACTGGACATGGCCCCAGATGCAGTGGGGGACCTTGGACTTTTTAAGCTAAGGTCTTTCGCAGGTCTCAGTTTGACTGAGGCAATGCCCATTCAGTGATTAAGGCTAGGTAAGAAATGAAGCAAAGAATGGCCTCTTTTACCTAGTCAAAAAAAAAAAAAAGTCAATCTGGGAGGGGAAAACCCTCAGGGTTTCTGGCCAAAACACAAACAACTGCTATTTACTCTGAGCCTTCAGGGCCCAAACAATGACCAACTGAGGCTCGGGCTGGGACCTATTATGGGCCAATCAATGATAGCCAGAGTGATTTGGGTTTAAGGCATGGTCCTTAAGAAAGAAATCTAGCCAGTAAACCCCAAGATAAGTTTCAACCCAAGAGGTTTCAGCGATCAAAATGCATATACTCCTTTGGGCAGAGCACCTGCTTGTTTATAGGAAGGAAGAGAAAACTTTTGACTAGGCAGATATGGAGGAGGTGGCCCATGGCATAGGTTTTGAAGAGATGAAAGTATCTAAACAAGGAGCTACTAGGGTGGTGCACATGAATGTGGAAACAGGAAAGTGCAGGATGAGACGGGGACTAGATGGAAACTCAGCTTAGCTGGAATATAGCAAATATGGGAAAGAAATATAAAATAAACTTGGAGACAGATTGTTGAGGGCCTTAAGTTCCATGCTAAAGAGATTGTATTGTATCTTAAAGATTATAGGGAGTTGTTGAAAGTTCCTCAACATGGTTCATGTGACCAGACTGATACAATTAGAGCTCTGTATTAACTTAAGGCAATGGGGATGGAATGCACCTCACACATAAGGAGCTAAAATCTCTTTTGTCTAAGGAAATCTCTATGGAGAGGTAGCCTCCACAAGTAATCTACAATAAAAGGATGTAACATAGAATATTAATCATTAATATTCAACACAAAACCAATTCAGTAGCCACTATTTCCTTTATATAACAGTGGAAATAAATGGTAAGGAAAGAACAGAGAGTGTGAGGATGAAAGAGACAGTCTGTACATAAGCGCAGTAAGTGCTGGGCATTGCTAATCTGTAGCAAGAGTCCGTTTTCCCTTTTAGTTCTTTCTTCTCAGGAAGAATCAAGATAAAACTCTGCAGGTGTGAAGTACTTCATTGTTGCTACTTCCTTTTCCTACTCAGAGTCATGGCAGAAAGTTTTAATCTCTAAGAGGGATTTGGGGTCATCTCACCAAACCTATTCCTATCGTCACCACATCTGTCATCACCACTCACACAATCTCTCTGGGCCCAGTAGCAACTGCATTGTTAATGGCAGTGGCAGGTGCAATAGTCACAGCTCCCTCTCAGTCTTTGTATGAAGTTATCAGGAGGGCAAAAATCAGGAGACCAGCTAAGTAGTGCTGTTTTGTTTTTTCTTCTGATAAAATCTACCTGATGGCAAGATGTGAGATAGGGATTTCTGTGCCTTTCACAGAGATTTCTGGGAGCAGAAATCTCTGTGAAAGACACAGAAATCCCTGTCTTATGATTTCAGTGCTGGTGGGATTCTGGGGAAGCATCTTTCATTTCTCATCTCATATTGATGCTGATGAAGGGTTACATTAGGAAGATTATTTTTGGCAGCTGTGTGAAGAAGGGTAAATTGGTGACTGAAGAGACTGGAGGCAGAGAGCCTATTTAGAAGGTTATTACAATAACTCAGGCAAGAGATGATTCTAGGCCTGAGACTAAGATGTTTGGAATATACGTAGAGAAGAGAGAGAGGACAGATGGAGGAGAAATTGTGGACATGGCTTTCACAGCAGTGGTTGATTGGATTTGGGATGTGAGAGAGAAGGAATGAAAAATGACCAAGGTTTTGAGCCTGGGTGATTAGAACTATGGCAGTGCAATTGGCAGAGATAGGGAAGTTAGGAGAAGGGATGAGTTTGGAAGGAGAAGATGGGGAGTTCTCTTTTTGAAATGGTTTAATTTGAGATGCTGGTTGGATGTTCAGGTGGAGATGTCTACCAGACAGTTGGAGATAGAGGGCTGCTGCTCAGGTAAGAGAAAACAGTTTGATATACAGATTTTGTAGTTGTTTATATAGAAGTAATCAATGGAGCCATGGTAGTACATAAGTTTCTTAAGGAGTGGAGTGAGGAGGCATGAGGACGGAGCCTTGGTGGATACTACACGCTTAGGGGGTGGGAGGAGGAAAATGAATTCACAAAGCCTGCCCGGTGGTTAGGAGTGGTTATATAGGTGTGAGAAGAACCGAGAGGATAAGTGTCTTGGAAACCAGGAAGGAGAGCATATAAGCAAAGGAGGAGGTGGTCAACAGTATCAAATGCAGAAAGGTCAAGGAAAAATATTTTTGGACTGGATCTGGGATTTCATTGATGAAAATTCTTGATGATGAACCCCCTCCACCAGTAAAGCTCAGCACCTGCTTCTTCAGCTTATGGTTTTAGAGAATTGCCTGGGGCATGGAAAAATTAAATGACACACCTAGGGCCACCCAGCCATTATCTTGCAGAGGCTGGACTTGAAGAGGCAGTGCGACATGATAGAGTGTTGTCTGAGTCAGGAAGTTCCTGGTTCAAATTCTGCTTTTGAAATTTATCACTGTATGACCATGAGCTAGTCACATAACCTCTTTAAGCCTTCCTCAACTGTAAAGTCAGGAGATCTAGGGTCTCTATTAGCTGTAAATCTGGGGTCCTATGCAGCTAAGTCTTCCTGGCTCTCCACACACTGTGTGTCACGCTGCCTCTCGAAGAAAGATTAGAAACATGGCATTAGAGACAGTGGAGTGGTTGGGGCTCAGCAATAAGTGAAAGGTGAGAAAGCAGCAGCAAGAATCATAGACTGCTCTTTCTGGACTATTAACAGTGAAGCAGGGGTAGCCTTGAGGGTTTTTGGTTTGTTTTACGAGAGGGAAAGCTTGAGTATGTTTGTGGAAAGCAGAGAAGGATCCAGCAGAGAGGGAGAGATTGAAGATGAGAGAGAATAATTGATGGAGTAAGGTGCAAGTGGAGATGAAAGGGCCTGGGATCCAGGGCGTAGTAGCAGTGTTTGTTTGCTCATCCTTTGTTCCTGAAGGAGACCAATGATGGCAGGAGGGTGATGTCTTGACTTGCAAGTGAGTTGGATTTAAGTGAGACAGAGCTGTGCAGAGTCATCAGCCTCAGCCCTCCAGAATCATCAGAGTCTAGCGGAATGCTTTGACAAGGAGGCAGACCACTTTATTCTTTGAGGAAGGGTGAAGAAGTCGATTCGGAGGAGTAGAAGAAGGGAAGAGATCTGAAGCTCATGATGGATGACTTTGGGCTTCTCAGACAAGATTGTGATGAGAAAGGGTGATGGGGCTGGAGGAGAGAAGTTTGGAAAAGCGGCTGTGGGGAATTTGTCATGGAGTCAGAGAGTGATGGAAGCACTGCTGTGCAATTGGGGTGTTGGTAGGGGGGTCAGTAGGTGATATTCTCCCCACTTCTAGCTCCTTCTTTCTGAGATTACCCCCACCATTTACACTGTATACATAAGCTCCTTGAGGGTGGGGGCCTTTTTTTTTATTGCTTTTCTTTAAATCTCCTATGCATAGCATAACATTTGGAACACAGTAATTGCTCAATAAATACTTGTTGGTTGATTGATAATTAGCTTGAATAGAGATTGATCTTCAGACAGTCACCTAATCTGACCTACTGACCTAATTGATGCATATACCATTTCCTGGGGTCCTCAATTCTTCTGGAGGGGAAAGATTTCTTTATTGACTGTGCAAAGTATTGAACTTACAAAATGAAAACTTATCTACATTTTAAGGCTATGAACTGGTGTCCTTGGCAATCTGAAATCCTTGCTGTTGGAGGAGGTATGAAAGATGGACATTTACATGTCTGGGATATAAACACTGAGAACAGCATCCAGAGTCCATGTACAGAATCACAGGTAAACTCACGAAACAGATTTGAACTTATTCTGCATTCACTTCATTTTGGTTCTTCCAGTATTTTAAATAACATTTTGTGGTGAAGTACAGGTCCAAATCACACCTTTCATTACTTGTTGTTTATGCAAAAGTGTCAATTTGCTAAAATTTCTTTCCTGTATAGCTCTTTCATCTAGTAATGCTATTTTCATTATTTAACTTGCCTCTTTTCATTCATCTCCTCCTCACTTCTCACCATTGATTTGCCGGGGAAATTGGACGAAAGGCCAATTCCAGCTTAATGCCTCTCACATCGTACTCAAGGGTATGAGTGGCATCCTTGTTCTACAGTGGTTTGAATGAGTAGAACCAGAATAGACTTTCTTCCCTATAGAAAAACTACCCTTTCTAGATGTTATTTAGACTGTATTTCATATTGTGTTTATGACTGAAACAAAAATGGCCACAACTCTATAATTTATTTGAATCTTCAACAGATTTGTTCCCTGATCTGGTTACCTAAGACAAAAGAGATTGCAACTGGCCACGGTATTCCTAAAAATGAAGTGACTCTATGGAACTATCCCCTTCTGACCCAGTCTGGTGGATTTTTCGGTAAGTAAGTGGGTGAATCAAATGTGTGGTCCTACAGTCAGTAAATTTTTATTAAGCACATATTATGTGCCAGTTGTACCCTACTGTGTGCTAAGCTCTGGAGATACAAATACAAAGAAAGATAGTTCCTGCCCTCAAAGAACTTAGAATTTAGTTGGGGAAGACAATAGATAAAAGGAAGCCGAAAAGTGATGGTGGGGGGTGGGAAGAGGAACAAGGTGAAATAAATTACTCTTCTTTAATTGGCCTGAAAACTGGAGTGGAGAGGGAATAACTTACTGGAGTTTGACTGAAATCAGGTGGTTGTTGTTTAAATCTTTGGGCCTCCTTCTCTTGGCATTAATTTTGGGGGATATGGTGACAACATTAGGCAACTGAACACCAATTCTAAGCCCACTTAGTACCTTGTGTCCCAACCTACCTCACCTCACCTCAAACGCAAAAATGCTGCCTGGAAGGGTAGGAGATGAGGCAACATGAAAGGGCTAAATTTCTAGGTGTGAAACTTTGATTCATCGATGCTAGATGTAATGTGGTCACTCAAAACCCTCATGCTTCCTGTTTGCTCCGGTCCTGCCCTCTGAGGGAAGACTGCTTCTTATTTACTGACAATTCTAATCAGAGCACCTCAGAGGAGGTTCTTAGTCCTAATTGGAAGAATAGGGAGCACAGCCCCACACTGAGAGGGCCCTTGGGAGCTGGGGAGGCTGATGGATGGCCTAAGGAGGCAGCCTGGTATGATGGCCAGAGCACATCTGGAGTCAGAAACCCAGGGCTTGAAGCCTAGCTCTGCCCTGACTGCACTGTAACCTTTGTCTCTCTGACCTTCATTTTCCTTATCTGCTTCATGAGGGAATGGGACTAGATAATCCTTAAGATTCCTTTCAGCTTGGAATCTATAGTCTATGAATTAGATATCATCAACATTAAATGTGTATATGGGCACAGAGTAGGTGCTATATACATATATATATGTGTGTGTGTATATATATATTGCTTTTTGGCTAGGCAGTGGGGTTAAGTGAATTGCCCAGAGTCACACAGCTAGTGTCAAGTATCTGAGGTCAGATTTGAACTCAGGTCCTCTTGACTGCAAGGTTGGAGCTCTATCCACTGCACCACCTAGTGCCCCCGTGGTTTATAATTGCTCACTAAAAAAAAAACAAATTTGTAAAAGATCCATGGGGTCTTTTTTTTTTTTTTAAAGATTCTCTGATGTTATCTCTCAAGGTAGTATAATGGATAAGGTGCTGGATTTAAAGTCAGGAAGACCTGGGTTCAAATTCTGCTGCCGACATTTATTAGCTGTGTAACTCTGGGCACGTCTCTTCACTTCTCTGGCCCTCAGTTTCTTCATTTGCAAAGTTCTAAAGCTATGATCCCATGATCTGCTGAATTAGTATTCATAGAGTTTAGTAATTATATTTGTTCTTCCAGCATGAGGTGGCATTCCAGAGAATATTAACACATGTCTTATTGTAAAAATTACTCTGTTTACAGAAACCTTAATAACTGCAGTTGTGTTAGACACACAGAACCTTAGCCTTATGATCCTCAAAATACAGGACTACCCGCTCAGACTACTCCAGTGGACCTGTCATCTCAAATGCCGGAGTGTGCTGCCTTGAAGCAAACTAACAGAGCTGATTGTTAAATTTTCGATGTGATCATTTATACCTCAGAAATTGGCCAGCTATGTATTGGGCTTGATTTTCTGCTTTGTTGATTGCTTAGATTTAAGAAAGTGATAGAAAAAATGTTTAATAATGTAGATCAGACTTGAAAGTGTGTCCTTTACACCTTCCTCCCCCTTCCTCAAAGCTGGTTCTTAAACATTTACACTTAAAAATTACACATTGCAGGATGTAGGTATTCCCTACAATGAAGCAGAAGGAGCTCATCCATGCCTGCCCATCCTGTGACGCTCTTCTCTCCATCTCCCAATAAATTAATTCACCACTGGGGGCCTTCACCAATTTGCCAGGGGATCTCCCTTAAGTTCTGATGTGAGGAAACCAGCGGTGCCCACAGGCTGTCCATCAGTTATCTCTCTCATCTGGCCAGTCTACCTTCTTCATCATTCATACATTTATCTTATAACATACTCTCCAAACTTCATTTTTAATGTGTTGTGGTGTGCTCCTGCCCACCATGTGCCTCTCCATTGCCTCACGGGTGATACACAATTTGAATTCTTTGAGACTGTTGTGCTGCTCAGGGGTGCATACATATTTAGTTTCCATGAGTTTCCAGTGTGGCACCAAGAATGGTATCTGGACACCTCTGCATGCATTCAAGGATAGCACCCACACCCTACCACATCAACTGACTACAATTAGGCTCTTTGCAATAGTAGCATATCTTTTCTCAACTTCTGTTAGCTATGCTTTTTTTTTATTTCAAAAGAATAGAATATTCATATTTGTAACCATAAGACCGGGGAGCTTTAGTTGAAAGGGATCCACCTTACTGTTAAAATTAGCCACAAAGAAGAAACTGAAAACTGGTTCTTAAAGATTGTTTTATTACTGAGCTCTAAAAGAGTGTAGCAAATCTTCTTTTGTCAGATTTGACCCTTGCTTGACCCTCCTAGGAGGCAGTGTCCCTTAACAATAAGGTGCGAGGGGGAGGAAACAAGTATTTATTAAACACCTACTATATGCCAGGAACTGTGCTTAGTGCTTTACAGGTTATTTCATTTGATCTTCACAATAAGCCTGAGAAATAGGTGCTATTATTATTCCCATTTTACAGTTAAGGAATTGAGGTAGATAGAGATTAAGTGACTTGCCCAGAATCACACATCGAATAAGTGTCTAAGGTTGCATTTGAACTCAGGTCTTCCTGACTCCAGGCCTAGTGGTCTGTGCATGATGGTGCCACCAAAGCTCCTCCACCTCTGATTAAAGGTATCATCATAGAGATTGCACTGCACCAGGAGTCAGGAGGCCTTGATTCTACTGCTAGCTATGCCACTTACTAGCCATATGACTTTATCCACATCATTTCTTTTCTCTGGCCAGTCTTGAGTCAGGCCGGTGTGGTGCTGGTTCAGGTTTATGATTGGGATGAAAGGAGATACTCATAGATCACCCGGCAATTATCAAAAGGAAATTCACTTAGCCTTTTATGGAAAGGCTATTCGACAAGGATATAGCTTTGATTCACTTGGGCACACCTGTTGCTGTGTTTGTCATGGAGGCACGTTAGTGTCAAGGGAATGGCTCCTGAATTCTTGCATGATGGGTCTTTGCACTTGGATCGCCAGGAAACTATGTCAATGGTTCAAGCCTGTGACCCCTGGACCAATGAAGTTTAGAGAGATTTCAGGAAAAGCTAACCTAGCCTACATGGCTGGGACCCTGGTAGATATTGCTGCTACCACAGGGTTTCAGTTTCCTTAGCTGACCTCCCTTTTCTCACCAGCCTTCTATAGTACCACCTTCCCTTTCTACCTGGTTTGAAATTCTCACCTATTAGCCATTAATGGGTTAAACAACAAAGAATAGGGGCATTGCTTAAGAGAAACGAGTTACAATGCACATATTTTCTGGTAGACTTCTTTCATCTTCTGTAATTAGAAGCCATTTATTAGATTAATAATTAATGGTATTGGGTCCTGAGGAAATGTGATATAGAAAAGATAAATTTCTATGGGAGTAGAAAACGTTGATAATGATGGCAATTTTAATCTCAGGGAGGGCATAAGGCCTAAAGACAATGGGGTATCTGGGGGAGGCCCCAGGGAAGAGTGCTGAGGGGCACAAACTTCACTTACCTCTTAATTTTACCCATTAATAGCCCTAGTTTCGTGCATTTTAGCAGAGTCAGGACAAAGGCTCAGCCAGAGGTTGAGGTCTGGGTTAGGGATGAGGCCATTGGTGTGCATTGTATCTTGGGTCAAGATTAATGTAACCGGATGATTAGCTCCCGTATAAACCTGCTTTTAAATCTTATTTTTACCCCCTGGTATTTGTATCTTTTCTTCTACAGGTCACAGACGCAGGATCTTGCCCCTGGCCTTGAGTCCAGATCAGAGCAAGATTTTTTCGGTTGCAGCTGATGGAATAGCCTATGTCTGGAGATGCTGTTAATCTGGTCAAAGGAGACGGGGGTTGATAGAGCCTCTTCCTCGGGGGCTCCGTTACAGCTGCCTGGGGCAGATAGGCCTCAGTTCTGTTGGATTTAGAGGAACAGCAACAGTTCAGCCTGGGAGCATACTTTATGTCTCAGAGGAGTTGCCCTTACTGGTGCCCCAGTTTCCTCTCACTCCTCCAGACAAGAAAAGACATGTGAAGGGAAGCCCACCTCCCACTTCCTTAGATACCCAAACGTTTCCACAGGTTGTTTCTTCTTTTTGAAACCACTTGAAAACTGTACCCTGTCCCTAGAAACGATGTAGTCACTTCAATCACCTTCTGCAGCTGAGTCCCCAGTCACTGGGCCTGCTGGCAGCTCTCACCCCAAAGGGCTTGTCCCAAACTGCCCCATATACTTACCCCCAAGCAATGACAACTGACAGCCAGTTGGGGGCTAGCTGCCGAGAGGCTTTTAGGAGAACTCTGTTTGCTAGGAGCACATTTTCAGAAAGTCAGATGATTAATTTTGGATGCTACTCTATACGTAGCCCACCAGTGCTTTTGTCCATTATAAGCAGATCTCTCCCAGATCTTTTTACTGGCTATCCCTCATCCCTGGATTACACTCCCTCCTCATCTCCACTTCCTTCTACCTTCTAGCATCCTCTTCTTTCTTCAGGATGCAGCTTAAGCAAAACCTTCTACAAGGAGCATTCTCTGATCTCCCCAGTTGCCAGTATCCTTCCTCCAAAACTACATTGTATTTAATGACTCTATTTGTTTGTATTTATTCCTTTTTGTAGTTATTTTCTACATATACTTGTATATGTACCTATTGTCTTATCCATTAGATTATAAGATCCTTGAGAATGGGGATTGTTGCATTCATTGTCTTTGAGTCCCCAGTTCCTAGTACTGTGCCTGGAACTTAGCAGGTGCTTAGTAAATGGTAGTTGGTTGATTATATCTCAGATGCATGAAGTGAGATGTGAATGAGTATTGAACTGACAACATTATAGAAGCTAGAATGAATCTCTTACCCCCAAAACCACTTTCTCATGACTCTATGTGGTTTACAAGCTTTTTAGAAATCACATGACATAGAGTGGTTATACTGAGAGCATTATTTTCTACTTTTCTCACAAGACACATGTAACTTGGAACCAGTAACTTGTAACCAAGGATCCATACTTACAAAAGTATAAACACACTCATCTACTGATGTATGTGTGAGTGTGTGTGTGTGTTTGTGTGTGTAAAGCCTGGGGCAAAGAAAAAAATCTTCATCAATGACTCCCTAATCTATAAATCCAGCCCTAATTATGTCCTTGAAGCTGTCCTCACACACTGTTAACTCCTTCTACATCTCTTGTGAGCACCTCAAACTCAATGCTGCCCAAAATGAAGCTCATTTCCTTCTCTCACTATACGTGCCCCTCCTCCACACTTCTCTGTTTCTGTTGCATGTACTACTATTCTCCCACTTGCCCAGATTTGTGACTGCTGAGTCATCAATGATTTTCCCGTCTCTGCCATCCTATACATCCAGTCAGTTGCCCAATATTGTTACTTCCATTTTCCTCCATTTACATGGCCAGCACCCTCATTTAGCCCCTTCTCTCTCCTAGAACAGTGATCTATGAAGTTTTTTGATCCCATATCCCATCAGCAAAAAAATCAACAATCACAAAGATAAAGCCAAAAACCCAAATCTTTTGAGCATTTGCTCTTTTATTTTTACTCACTTATCTAATTAATTAAACACATATAAATCAGTTATTAGAATGTGAAACTGCCCTAAGAGTTTTGGGACACCTTATATTCACATGGGCAAAAATAGGAATGCAAAAATATGAGATAAAGGTGAAATAATATTAAAAACAATTTTAAAGTGTTACTAATAGTATAAAACTCCTTTTTGCTCCAATAAGCTAATTTTGACAAATTATTAATAATGATATTTTAAAGGGATGTGATTGAATATGCTTCCATGTTTTTTAAAATCTTGGGTTAACACTTTGTTAAACCAAATGATTTGAAGGATGTTTCTAAGTTCAGTTTATTTTCATTCTTGGTTTTGATGTTGTCATAGCCAAAAAAGATATCATGGAAAAATTACATGGATCCAAATGAAAGAAGTACATCAATAGATGTATGTTCTAATTCTTAATGTTTATCTTTCAATTCCAGGTCACCAACTAGGCAAAGGTTTTTGTTGAAAATTTTCTAGCAAATTTCTATCTTTTTCTGCTAATAAGTGGTTCTTGCAAACTAATCAGGTGGTGTTACTTATTTTTTTTTTAATTAAGTAATTTCAAAGTCCAATGAAAGTCTTCATTTGATTTGGATGTAGGTTAGAAAATTCTGTTTCTAAATTTAAGTGTGTAGCTATGCAAGTTTTTATAGGTGACACATCTTTTTTGACAACAAAAGTTTAGTTTTTAAAATTCTTCTTAATTGTGAAGACTAATATCTCAGGGCAGAATGTAGTGAAGGTAAGGATCATCATTAATGATAGTAGACGTAAATCTGTATTCAAAATAATGTTCTTGATAATTTTTACTTTTTTTGTTAACTTTTTTGGCAGATCTGATTAGATATCCATAAAATATGGCTGATAGAAAATTCCTACTAGGAGTAGAAATGTCTGTCATTTTATCATTCGATTGCACTTTCAAAAGTGTTTCATCTTTACTCTGTGGTTTCTTTGCAGGAATTTTCCAAAGCCACCGATTCATTTTGTGAGAATTAGTTAAAGTTAGATAATATAGTCCCTAAATCCACTTAACCTGGTACATATAGACTGTAATATGTTGCAATGTGCCAATAGCAAAAAACAAGGGAGGGCACCACTGTCAGCCCTTCCATGGTTTGGAACTCTTGCTCTTCTCTTAGGAGCAGAAGGCGTATGCATATGCACCAAGTAAGTGTATGTGCTCATCTAGCTATTAAATATTCACACAGCTTAATTCTAATTTTATATGTTAGTAGCACTTCGGTGCAAGTAATGTTTTATTTTATGTATACATTTTTATATATAATAACATAGCTAGAAGTTCTAATTTCTTTCTCCACAACCCAGTGGATCATCCTGGGTACCTTTGGGGTTTGTGCACCTCACTTTGAAGACTACTGCCCTACACTCCTACACTACCCTCTGACCCTCTGATTAAGTCTTTTTCTTCTGAGCTCTCCCATTGCAGTTCAGCTTCCACAAGTTGTAACTCACTCCCAACGTCCAAATCTTTCTTAGGCAAAGATTTGATTTGGTTACTCACTTCCTTAAAAACTTCAGTGGCTCTGTATTGCCTCTAGGATAAACCATACAACCTTATCACCTTAGCATTTTAAGGCTCTCCATAGTCTGGCTCCCACTTAACTTTCATAGCTTTACTTCATTTTACCCACAGTATCTTTAAGCCAAATTGGGACGCTAGCAATTTCCCAAACTTAGGATTCCATCTCCCATATCCTTGCCTTCATTCTAACCCCCTCATCATCTCTACCCTTTCTCTTTCCAAGTCTCAGGTCAATCTCTTCTGTGAAACAGTTCCTAATCCCCCAGTTAGTACTGCTCTCTCCCTCCTTATTTTTATTTGTTTCTGTATTATTTGTGTTCATATTTTATCTTCCCAGTAGAATATGAAATGGTTGAGAGTAAGGACTATTTCATTTTTGTCACTGTTTTCCCAATATCTTGTACTGGGAAAAGTACAAGATACTTTAGATAGATATATTTGTTTACTTAGGCATCTAAAAAACATTATTGAATTGAATCAAAGTCTAGGTGATTTGTAAGAAAAAAAGAAATTTTTGTTGTAGTTAAATGTTTATGAAATTTGAAATATAATATGACATGAACAGGAAGAATATACCATGTAACAGAGATAAAATGGCTTACATACCAGTTGTAAATTTTGGATTTTTATAAAATAAAATGTAATCAACTAGGTTAATAAGTATCTCGTGGTCAAAATTGGAATGGAATGAGACTCTTGCAGTCCTTCTAACAGTTGGCAAAAGGAAGTTTACTTAGGTAACCATAGCAAAAGAAGGATATTCAGAGGAGGGAAAGTACGTTCATTAAGGACATAGCCAGTGGTATGCTGGAGTCAGCTCATGAGAGCTATGAACATTTACCCTTGGAAATCTGCAAACTACTAATTAGGGCTTGATTTAGTGTTTTGTTGATTATCTAGTCATAAGAAAGTGGTGAATACAATGTTAAATGTAGGTTAAATTTCAAAGTGTGTCTTGCATACATTTTTCCTCCCTGGAGAGCTAGTTGTCATCACCGCGCTTGGGGGAAAAGCCTTGATTCAGCTCTCTTGATCTGGTGCTGGTCATGCTCTTAGTCTGCATTCAGAAACCTGAGGGAGGCTCAGCGGGTTAGGGGTGAACATCCTGGTTGTTTTAGGTGACCAGGAAGCTAAATCCAACACTGTTTCCATAATATCATGCTACCTCTTGCCTTGGTCATATATTCTGTCTTCCAGTCTGAGTTTTGAGACTAACAAGTTGATATTAAAGTTTAGCACCAGAATCAGGTGAATTAGACTGAGAAATATGATTATGGGCAACTCAGTCTAATAGATATTAGTGTAATGCCACAAAAATGCTATCATTGGTGCTTCTAAATTTCAGTTCCATATTTTCAAGGCTGTGAGGGAGCTAGATGGTGCAGTGAATAGAGCACTGGGCCTGGAATCAGGAATACTTGAGTTCAGATCTGGCCTTTGGCACTTACTGCCTTTGTGACCTTGAGCAAGTCACTTAACCTCTATTTGCTTCTGTTTCCTCAACTGTAAATTGTTGATAAAAACAATATCTACCTTTTCAATGTTATGAGAATCAAGTGAGATAATATTCATAAGATGTTTAGCACAGTGCCTGACACATAGTAGGTGCTATATAAATGCTTATTCCCTTCTTCTAACCTTTGTGTAGAAAAGCTATAATGAATTAGGATGCTGGATTTGGGGTTGGGGCATAGATACAGCTTTGGTAAAGTAAATTTAAATAGTTTGACAATCAGGCTTCACGTGAACAACCAATCTTTTAGTTTAAATGATACCCTAAATTGTCCTGTGTTAGCAAATACTACCTTCCTCATAGGGTTGTGAAGAAGATGTTTTGTGAGCTTGTACCTAAGGAAATGTGAGTTTTTCTAATGCTGTCCAGACAGGATCTCATAGCCATCCACATCTGCTGTATTTCTCACGTAGGAGGGGCAGATCACCATTGGTCAGGTTATTAAGGCAGTTATCTGAATAAATCAGGCAAAATCCCACTTTTCATTAACATCTGCAGATTTTTTTTTAATTTGAATTATCTAAATTACTCTCAATTTTTGACTTCATTTTGCCAGTGGAAACTTGGCTTACATTTACTTATGCTTCAGGAAAAAAAAAATGACTTTCTCTTAGGTCCTAATTGTTGAGTATAGCATTAAGGAATCATCGTACTGAGTCAAAGTGGGCTAAGCCACTCCCTTGATGGTATTCTTTATCCAGTTGAGGTATTTCACTGAGAGAAGAGTGTAGACACCAGGTCCTTGGGGAACTCCGCATTTTCCAGGAAGACCAAAGGAAGTGATTCCTATAAAACTGCCTTGGCATATCAAAGGGCCACCAGAATCCCCCTGGAAAAAAAAAAAAGGAGATGTGTGGTGAGAGGGAAATCAACATTAAATGTTAATTAAAATAGGAAAAAGATTTAAGAGATTTAAAAAAAATGAATTGTCTTCGGTTTATACTTAGGTCAAGTGAGAGTTAATGCCTAATAAATACAATTGTGTTAGGTAATATTTGAAAAATCCTAAATTTTATTATTCAGTTTCTTTCAGAATCAGTGAAAGTATGAGCTAAAATCCTAGGTAACAGCAGCAGCTAAATCTTTTTGTGTGTGTTTTTTTCTCATCGTTTGAAATTAATCAAAATGTTTTCCTTTTGAAAAAAGAAAATTTCTGGAAATGGTGAATTTAATAATTTAATTAAAAGCGATGTTTTTACATCAAAGAGCAAATTAGTCAAATATATCTGAGACATTTAGACTGAAGTCCAAGAAAAGATGTCTTGGTGGTTTAAGTTATTTATGGATTATTCAGTCATTTCAGTGGAGTCTGACCTCTTGACTCCATTTGAGTTGGTAAAGATACTGGAGTGGTTTGCCATTTCATTCTCCAGCTCATTTTACAGATGAAGAAACTGAGACAAACAGGGTTAAGTGACTTGCCCAGGGTCACACAACTAGTGTCTGAAGCTGGATTTAAACTCAGATCCAAGCCTAGAGCTCTATCTAATACACCACCTGGCTACTCCTCTTTGTGGCTTATCCCCCACCAAAAACCAAACAAAAACAAAAAAACCCCAAATCCAAAACCAAAGCCTCGCCAGACCAGGAACCCAACCCAAAATTCAATAAGGGCTAAACAAAAATCTCAAAACAGATATATTCTCTTAGGTTTCATTTGGATTAGAAAATCCTTAGCAACCAATGACAC
Organism: Vombatus ursinus; assembly: GCF_900497805.2. NCBI lineage: Eukaryota > Metazoa > Chordata > Mammalia > Diprotodontia > Vombatidae > Vombatus > Vombatus ursinus. The sequence continues at coordinate 22,189,830 of NW_020954550.1, forward strand.
ACTAAGATGCGTGCTAGAGTCAGAGGGCCTCAGTTCAAATTTTATCTCTGATATTACCTATATGACCTTGCCCATGTCACTTAACCTCTCCTTGCCTCAGTTTCCTCAACTGTAAAATGAGGATGATAACACGTACTTTCTAGGGTTGTTGTGAGGATCAAATGAGATAATACTTATAAAGCACTCTGGCACATAGTAGAGGTTTTATATATATGAATATATATATATATATATATAATTTTTTATTATTATAACACCTGGCACATAGTAGGCTGTATTAAAATGCTAGCTATTATTATCAGTCTGAATGGGAGCCAACATATGACTACCTGCAGAGAAATCTGGTGGTTGATAGGCAGGATCCTTGATCCTGTAGCACTCCTACAGAAGTAAGTTATCATTTATGCAAACCATCTGACCACTTTCAGGCATAGTTAATCAGGGCTAGCAAGCCATTTGAGAAGGTAGAGTAGGGAAACTGCTAATACGGGCCAATCTAAGTGGTCTGATCAAATCCATCTCCTTTGTAGGCTTGTCATGGTTCTGAAAATTCACAGCAATGGCTTTTATTCATTAAGGGTTAAGGAGGCAGCATGGCATAGTGGGAAGAGCTGGGTTAAAACCTGGCCTCTGATGTTAGCTATCTGTGTGACTGTGGGCCTCTCACACCCTCCCTGGTCTTTAGGACAGGGGATGACAGGACAGAAGATGTATGTTTTGATGAGTTGGCAGAGAGAGTTGAAGAGGTGTTAGGGAATGGGGGTGAGGTCCTGTTGTCTCAAGGTGACTTAGACGTGTGAGGAATAGAATGTTAAAGGATATGACTGGGGACTGAGGAAAGGAAGCTGCATGGTGCTGACCAGCTCCATCTATTTCACAATCTGGACTACAGCTGTCTCTAGTGGTAGGGCACCCACATTGATTTCCCTGCTTCTGTTTCCCCTCCCTAGACTCTTTCTTCTAGGCCTCACCCGCAATAATCTCCTTAATTTAGAAAGGCAAACCATTCATTCTATCCCTGACTTTGTTTACCTGACAAAGTAACTACTGACTCCAACTTGTTCTTTTACTTACGTCACACGAGTCTTTCCCGCCATTTAAATCTCCAGCACAAATCATGTTTGGTCCAATAAAAGGTTTAAGATTGTAATGAGCTTCATCATTGCAGATTTTTCTGTCGATAACAGTGACATTGACTTCTCTCAGAGTGTCTGAAGGCTTATTGGAATTGTTGATTGTTTTTCCCCATCCTGCAACGTGGCAAGCGGTACCCGGTTTGATGTCTTTTCCACTTCTGGGCAGTTTCAGTAATCTTACAGCCTTTGTAATCTTCACTTTCCCATTCAACTATTGGATAACAAATGTAAACAATTATATTATCAGGACAGGATAGTAAAATAATGCCCATCTTTGTTGCCAATAAAATAGATTCAAATTAAAGAGATATGGACAGAACTGAGCACACATTAAACACCAGAAACCCAAGAATGCATCTATGTTTGTGTATGTGAAACCTTCCTTTTCACATCCTTCCATCCTCCCCACCCCAAACCCAAAGTATTCCCTTCCTCCCCAGATATGGCAGCCATGGGAAGCAGTGGTAGAAGCCTGTGGTCTGAGAGATGGCAGTCAAAGAGTGAGGAGCAACCTGGCCAATGTTGGGGGAGGGGGAAGAGAGTGAGAAGTGTCCTCAAACATCAGACTTCTGCAATAATATCAGGAATTCTAGGACCACGGATCAAGTACATGAGGCCTGGAACTGGGAGAACGAGAGAGGCCTGAGTCCTAAAGTGGGGGGAGCAAAACTTCACTTTTGCCCACATGACTGTAGCTTCCAAAGGTCCAGGGTTCTGATGTTGTATTCACCAAGTTCACACCCTTAGGGTAGTACTATAAGACTAGAGGTTGGTATGGGTTCCAGGGGTAAAAAGTGAGAGGAGCAATTTAATTGTAATGGGCTTCTGGAAATTCTTTGAATTCTTTTTTTTTTTTCAGCCAAAGACAAGGTTTATTAAAGATCTGCCATATTGGCCAGACTCTTGAAGAATCTAAGCATTTGTACTAATGCAAGCATGCCAGATCTTAAGAATCTGAGCACTTTATATACAGAAAGACTGTGGGAGGGATCTAGGAGTAGCCAAGTAGTCTGGGGTGACTTGAGGAAGGGTCTAAGGATGATCTAGATGAGAGTGGTCAGTAAACTGGGGTGATTATGAGGTAACAGAACACCAGGTACTTGGACCACTTGGCCAAGGGAGAATGGAGCCTAGACAGGGTAAACTTGAAACAAACCTATTACCAATCAGGTGACTTCAGTTTTGTTAAATGCATTTCTAAATTACTTTACACAGAGAATCAGCCTCTCATCATTAACAGTTAAAACTGCAACTTTAAAAGAGCAGGCTTACCCAAGTTTGGAGGCTAGCTTCTTTACCTTAACCATCCCCTTTTCCTCTCTCCCCACAGTTGCTGGGGATTGAGGTGGGGGTGAGCAGGCTGTGCCGAACCAGAGTGATGCTTCCAGGCAAAGGTTGCCCCAGGGCCCAAGGCCATTGCTAGTGGGCTTCATGCTGTAGCTGCTGCCCCTTCCCCCTCCTTCCTTTTGCCAGGTGGGGGAGGGTGAATTCAAAGGTGAGGGGGGAAGGGTGAAACTCTCTTCTATGAGAGGGGTTAACAAAGATACCCTCTTGACTCAAGGAAAGGGAGTGGGAGAAGGGAGGGACCAGGGTTGTAAGGAAGTGTTTCAAAATTCCTTAATGATCGATCACAAAACCTCCAGAATCTGTTAAGATGTTTTTGTCTGTTCTAACTTTTCCCTGTAGCCTCTGTGAAGGAGGATCCAGGGGTGGAGAGTGAAAGGAGTAAGTAAACCTCAGGGAAGCAAAAAGCACCTGCAGTTTTCCCAATTCCCTAGCACGGAGGGAATTGACAGAATTGGGCATACGCTTCCTGATAGGGAATCCATCCTTGTCCTCTGTGCTGCTGAAGGTGTACCCAGGTCCTTGGCCTCACACTGAACTGGTGGATTGAGAGCCTGAGAGCATCAGGCTGAGTGTGAGACAGCCTCGTAACTGTCTGCCCAAAAAGCATCTCCAAGCCTTTCTAAGGGCTTCAAAAGTGACCCCAACTTGAGGGCAAGTAAGAGGCAGGGAGGCTTACATACCTTCCAGTGTTGTCTGGAGAAGAGCTTGGGGTTAGGCAGCTTCCCTGTACGGGCCACCAAAATGTTGAGGTTTAGAGGTTTAAAGGTGCTGCCACCCCAAAATCATGACACGTGTGTCCTGCCCGAATAAATTCATCCCAAGCCTTCTTTCAGCCAAAGACAAGGTTTATTAGAACATGGGGGGTGGGGCGGTGAGTGAGATTTGAAGAATCCACCATATTGGCCAGACTCTTAAGGAATCTAAGCATTTGTATCGCTAATGCAAGTAGGCCAGATCTTAAGAATCTGAGCCAATCCTTTGAATTCTTACAGGGGTGAAATAAAAGTTGTCCCATTAAAAAAAAGACACAAAAACCCTAAGGCTACTTATGGAGGTGGTAGATCTGTTGGCTTTAATGAAAATCCATGAAACTAATGAAAATGCAGTATGAGGGGGCATGGTATAGTAGATAGATAGGGCTCTGGTTTTGAAGTCGGGAAGATCTGGGTTCCAATCCCACCTCTGACACCTGTAAGCTACATGCCTCCTCGTATGTAAAATAAGGGAATTGGACTTCCAAGGTCCTTCCCAACCGTGAATTTATGAATCTCCAAAGTCTCTTCTGGCTTTAAATATGAGACCCTCTGATGTCTAGGGAATTTATCAAGGAAATCTTTTAATTCCCTTTCCCCCCCACTGGAAGGAAGGAGAAGTAAGCATTTATTAAGTATGCAATATGTGCCAGGCACCGTGCTAAACACTTACAAATATTATTTCATTGGATCCTCAAAACAATCCTGTTAAGTAGGGCCTATTATTATCTCCATTTTACGGAGGAGGAAACTGAAACAGACTGAGGTTAAGTGACTTGCTCAGGGTTATACAGCTAGTGTCTGAGGCCATATTTGAACTCAGGTCTTCCCGACTCCAGGCCCAGCATTCTACCCACTGGCCACCTAGCTACCTCTGTGGGCATGTCTGCTTATGATATATGCTTTTGCCCTAAGGCAACCAACCATTCTTACGCCCCTGAAGAGGGACTCTCCCTCCTCCCCACTTTCCTCACCCCCAACACATGCTGCTTCTAGTAAGACATCTCTAGTACAAAAAGGAAAAGGGCCCAAGTTCTTGATGAAAGCTCCTTTTTATAGACTGGTATATTATCTCCCCTCAAATGCAGTGGAGCTTCTGAAAAGTTTGTCCCGTAACTCTAGGAGTCAACCAGTTCATCTTGGGGCAGCCCCTGTTCATGAAATCTGTAGACCTGGAGATGCTAAAGGGCAGCTCCTAACCAACCAGTTCATCTTGGGGACGGCCCCAGTCACTGAGACATAAATAGGAGAGTCTTTTTTCCTCTCAACGCAGCATCAACAGGTACTTTATAGCAGGGGTTCTTAACCTTTTTTTGTGTGTCATGGATACCTTTGGCAGTCTGGTGAATCTTATGGACTCCTTTTCTGTTTCATGTTCTTCAATGCACAAAATAAAATACAAAGGATTGCAAAGAAAACTAATTATATAGAAGTAAAGATCCATATTTTCCCCATCCAAGTTCACAGACCCTGTGAAATCTATTCAATGACCCCTTGGGGGTCACTTGAAGCAGGAGATATTTCAAAAATCCTTCCCAAAAGCGCATCGTCTTATAAATTCATCATGCTGATCAGGAAACATCTTTGATCAACTCCTTACAGTTATAAGGCCAACACCTGATGTGTTGACTAATTCATAGCAGTTCTATGTGTAAAAGAATAACAAATTGTAAATTGCATACCTGAAGAAGTTTAAGATCACCTTCATGTGTGCTTCGGTCATAGCATGGATAGGGAATTTCTTTCTTAACAGTCATAATCTGTTTTTCTGTCTCTTTCTTGCTTTTCGAGTGAGCTCCAAGAATGACTTTGGTTGTTCTTTTTCTGAACCAGATATGATGCTGTTAGTATTAGGTAATTCCAATTAGTTACTACCTATGCCATGTTGCTGATCTAGCTAAGTCATCTGTGTGTAAAGATGTATATTGTTGAAATACTATATCTGCTGTAGATAGTAGGGATGTGAAAATACTTGGGAAAACTCTAAAATGCTTTATATATCTAAGGCATTATGGTTATTCATCTCATTTATCTCATTTTCCTCTTTTTTGGGGGGGATAAAATTCAGATAGAAATGGTCCTAAGATAAGCAATATTTAATTAATGTTCTCTGGACTATTGCACAAGTGACTAAAAGAACTTTTTTTTTTTTGGTAATTGAATAAAGTATTGGCATATAAGTTCATCTTCTTCTTAGTAGTAGTAATAGTAGTATATATCTACCTAGTACTAATACAATATATGAGGAGCAGTAGGTGGCAGAGCGGATAGAATGCCAGCCTGGAGTCAGGAAGACTCATCTTCCCGAGTTCAAATCCAGCCTCAGACACTTACTAGCTGTGTGACCCTGGGCAAGTCATTTAACCCTGTTTGCCTCAGTTTCCTCATCTGTAAAATGAGCTAGAGAAGGTAATGGCAAACCACTCCAGTATCTTTGCTGAGAAAACCCCAAATGGGGTCCTGAAGAGTCAGACACAACTAAACAACACTCTTTACAAGGAGAGGCAGGTAAGTGGTATGGTGGGTAGCTGCTGGATTGTGAATCAGAAAGAGGAGTAAATTCTGACACTTTCTTATCTATGTGACCCTGGCAAGTCACTTAACTTCTCTGTCTGTTTCCTCATCTATAAAATGGGGGTAATGATAGCACCTACCTCACAGGATTTTTGTGAGAATCAAGTGAGATAATACCTGTAAAGTGCTTTGCAAACCTTCAGCAGTTAGGAACTATTTTTAAGGAGTGGTTTGCCATTTCCTTTTACAGCTCATTTTACAGATGAGGAAACTGAGGCAAATAGGGTTAAATGACTTGCCCAGGGTGACAGTAAGTATCTGAGGCTGGATTTGGACTCAGGTCCTCCTGACCCCAGGTCTCTAACCACTGTGCCACCTAGCTTCCCTAAGAGAAAAGAATAAATGGCTGTCCTGCTACTGAGCTTTGTAACATTCTCTGCTCCTTATTAATGGTTGTGAAATGGTTCATTTGCCTCAGCTGACCCCACATTTTGCAGAGACTGTGTAACCCTAGCTTCAAATCCCATTTGAATAAGACTCTTCTTTGTTGGAGATTAATTACTTCAATGCTCTATGCCTTCATGGAGGATAGGGAAGAGAGTTGATAAGAGCTTGGGAGGAGAGGGATCCTGATTTCCTGATTTCCAGTTTTAGATTTTCTTCAGTTCCCTGAAGGGAAAAAAAAGACTGAGAAGAAGCTGACATATAGAGGAGCCTGGCACCTCAATCATTTCAAGGACTCAAAGAGAATCTGAAACATGTGTCTTCTTTCTCAAAACTGGAAGGCAGAAGACCAGGATCTCTCTTCTCTCAAGTTCTTGCTAATTTCACCCATCCTACAGGCATGGAGCACTGGAGTTACCAGTCTCCATCAGAGGAGTCTTCAGCAAATGGGCTTTGAGGAGAGGATTATATTCCCATGTGGACCCTAGACCCAGGGCCTTTTTGTCCTTGGGTGAGGCAGGCTTGTCCTTTCACAGGCTGTTCAGGGTTTTCTGACAGCAAAAGAAACAGGTCTAATTGGGGAATTCAGGGCCCCAGATTTGGACTTCCCCAGAAAAACCAAGTAGATACAATGGATAGGTATATGGAAAACATCAGGGGCTAGGGTGAAACCAGACTGGGTATTGTACATGGAAGTTAAATAATGAAGTTGTAGGACTTAAAACAATTCAAAAAAAATTTATATTAAAGGTTTTTTTTTTTCCCACCTGGCACTCTTTATTTTCTTTGGAGAACCAGTGTCCCTCTCTCACCCTCTCCCTTCAACCCTCCCCCAAACAAAAAACAAAACAAAGCACTCAATTATTCAAATTTACAAATTGCAACATTCTAAAGACACACGTTTATTTTACATAATACTATCTTCTCAAAAGTCCCAATTCACATTCTGAACCCATTAACAGGAGCTATGAGAGCAACATATTCAACACTGGGTTCACTTACTTGTTAGTAAGTTTTTCCTTCTGTAAGTCAAAACCTGTCTCAGCTCTTTCTACCTCATTGCTTTACTTCCCTATTAATCTTCATGAAGAATTGGGGCAGTTCAGCGAAATTAGTTAAAAAATTTTTTTGAAGGGGGCAAAGTGCTTACTTACATGGGACAGTGAGCTGCAGTTATCACCCAGTTTTCTTTGATCAGAACTCCTCCACATAATCTTTTTCCCTCCAGGATTAAGGCCATGTAGGGTCTTGAATGAGGATATACTTCATTGCCTCCAATTATATCTACACAGGAGTCTGAAAAAAAAAGAAGTAATTCCAATAATAAGCTGTGTCTCTATAACCAATCTTTCCTGGAGAGGCTGTATGGAAAAGAACTGCTTCTTCACTCTTCTTGGATATTCTACATTTAAATATTTCCATCTGGAAGGGAGGGCGTACCTCCATGTCACTCACAAAGACCATGTTGATTTTGAGAGTCTTTGTGGGAGGGAATGGTGTGGGGTAGTAGGGTTCAGGTTAGAGTTGTGACAAATCACTGGCCTAGTAATATCTGGAGAACCAAAGGGCAAATAGATAAGACTGGGCCAAAACAAGTCTGTAGTTGTTTGGGGAGCATGAATGGCATTTGTGTGGGGCCGTGGCCTTTAGAGGATCCCGGAGTATGATCCTGGTGCTAGTTTTGAGGAGCAGAACTTCTTGCCCTCAGGTCCTGGTGAAGTCCCTTACTGCAAAGGACACAAGCAGCCCTTTGGTCACAACCTTACCTCCAAGTCTTTGGCCTGTAGTGTGATTTCCTTTGGCTATAGTGTTTTGCATCTTGTAATTTCTCATTTTTGTTGTTGTTCAGTCATTCCAATCATGTCCAGCTCTTTGTGACCCCATTTGGGATTTTCTTGGCAAAGATACTGGAGTGATTTGCCATTTCCTTATTCAGTGGATCCATTTTGTCAGGCAGTCAAAGGTTAAGTGACTTGCCCAGGATCACACAACTAGTATGTCCAATGTGGGATATGAACCCAGGGTTTCCTGACTCTAAATCTGGTATTCTATCCATTGCACTAATCATTGAACACAAATTTGTGTGCCAGAACAGTGCTAGGTGCCAGGGTTATAAATACATAGAATGAAACAATCCCTGCTCTTAAGGAGCCTACAGTCTTGCTTTTATACCTGTATATATTTATGTAGTACAGAGAAATTATTGTTGTTGTTCAGTTGTTTTGGTTGTATCTGACTCTTCGTGACCCCATTTGGGATTTTCTTGGCAAAGATACTGGAGTGGTTTGCCATTTCCTTCTCTAGCTCATTTTATAGTTGAGGAAACTGGGGCAAACAGGGTTAAGTGACTTGCCCAGGGTCACACAGCTAGGAAGTGTCTGAGGCTAGATTTGAACTCAGGAACATGAATCTTCCTGACTCTAGGCCTGGCACTCTATACACTGTACCACCTAGCTGCCCTAGAGAAATTGTTACATAAACCCTTTGTCCCAAACCCCAAAAATCTCATTGCACAGCACAACACAAAACACAAGAATTCCCCAAGGGTGCACAAAACAGAGTTGAAAGCAGACAAACCCGGAGAGCCCCTCAAGACCCCTTACACCTCTGTGGCTCAATTGCTGTTGTGATGAGATCTTCCTTAGATCTTTTCAAGAAAAATACCTCTTGGGGCAGCTAGGTGGCGCAGTGGATAGAGCACTGGCCCTGGAGTCAGGAGGACCTGAGTTCAAAATTTGGCCTCAGACACTTGACACTTACTAGCTGTGTGACCCTGGGCAAGTCATTTAACCCCACTGCCTAGCTCACTCCCCCTCCAAAAAAGAAAAATGCCTCTGTAATTGCACTATAATGTTCCAATTCATAATAAAAACCACCCCAGAGGTTTTGGCTCTTCTGAGCAGCCTTAGAGTAGAAGTGAAAGATTCCTGTACTCCTGAGGTCTATTAGCAGCAACTGCTGTCTCCCTCTTCCCATCATAACGTTCTTTTTGATTTGTCCTTCCGATTGCAATCACACTAAGAATGACACAGGATTAGGTTTGGATTTTTCAATTCTAGTGGTGTCATGGGGCCACAGCTTTCACCTCCTAGGGGAGGGGATAGAATGTACACAAATAGTCCTGCTTTTGTAAAATAGCATTTTTGCATGATGGTCTGGAATTGTTTGAAGATATTTGCCTGTGAGCATGGAGATGATACATACAGACAAAGGTATTCTAGGGTCAACTTGAACCAATTGATAAGGCAGCTTGTTAAATTTTCAGTGTGAAAATTCATGCCTTGGGAAGCTACAAAGTCTATCTCTCGAGGCTTGAATTAGTTTTTTTTGTTGTTGATTATTTAGACTTAATAAGCAATGGAGAAAATGTTAAAAATTCAGACTAAATTTAAAAGTTTGCTATGGGTCCATTTTATTATTATTACTATTTTTTGGAGAGCTTGTTGTCCAACATTTACCAGCACACCTCTGTATACAGAGTTCTCTTTACAAGTATATGTAACTAACCCTGTAACTTTGGTTGTTCATTTTCAGAGACTATCAGAAGCCTATTGCCAACTCTCCAATATGTTTCTTCATGCCTACTGGATAATCTTTATGAGAGTTTTACAGTTAACAAATTATACCTCCCCATCCCCCAGATAAAATGCAATGCATTTTATTGATCATATGATATGGCCCATGTAACACAGAGCCAGGGACTGGACTAATGAATGAATGGATATAGAGATCTACCTTTACCACTGCAAATAGTCATCTTCTCTATAACTTAGTAGTCTTAGAACATTATCAAGGGCACTTAGAGGTTGTGACTTGACTAGTTTTCAACATTGTCCTTACTGGCAAGTTTAAAGCTTAAAACTGGCAGTGGTGCCCCTTTGTATTTCTCTTGCTTATCTGAGTAGATAATGCCAGTGGCTTTAGCACCTTTTTTTTCCAGATACAACGATGAAAAAGCTTTCCTTCTAAAGTAGAAGCATGCATTTTAGTTGTCAAGAAAGAATGCTAAAAATGTAAAAGTTCTGCAACCTATGATAACTTCTTTGTTTCTGACAGAAACAATATCAAGGCCTCCTCCTGCACATTTAAGGACTGGAACAGAAATAGTTAAAAACAGTCTTACCTCTAGGAATTAGCAGTAGGAATGTGAGACCAGAGAGCAAAGAAACAAAGGAAGTCAAAGGCACGTCCATTTTCGCTTGTACCCACTTACTCCTGGGAGTCTTTTTGAGCATTGATGCTCTCTAATATATACTGAAAAAATAAAAGGAGGATGTGGTTTTCTTTCACATCTGTTCCCCCACTTGCTTTTTCCCCTCTCAAAAATTGGTGTTAGGAAATGAAGCATGTGTGACCACCAAGTGACAATAACAGCTGACCAATCTTAGCAGCCATTAAATGTTTCTCCAGCCTTGCATAAATTTACCAGACTTAGGATGGGGCAAGGGAGAGGACCCCCTTTGAGTCAGAATACTACTGAAGTTGTTCGTTAGTATTACTGATGTGACTCATTTTTTTTAAAGTAAAATGATACCAAGTGTCTTGGATGATATTTCAAGGAGTGTGATTTTAATTGGGAAAAGAAGATATTTTGAGATCCAATAAATTTAGTCTGGAAAAACTATATGAACAGTCAATCATCAACCAGATCTTTTATTAGCCATCTCTAAGACGTGTAAACATGAATTGATTTGTCAGTTTTGAGTGGAAGAATATTCCTACCCATCCCCAGGCTGATGCCCTCTGGTCTCCTGGTTGCTTTCCCCTTTCTGGAGAATGAGTTAGCTGTATTCTTGTCTGGAGGTGTTGGGGAAGAACAGATGAATTAGATCAGGGGTTTTTAACTTTTTTTTTTTTTTTGTTATTAACCTCTTTAACATTCTGGTGAAGCCTTTCGACCCCTACTCAGTGTAACCCAGGTTTCAAGCTTGAGGCGTTTTGTGTGTTGCTGCTTATGCAGGATTCTGGTTGGTGGAGAGAAGGATAACTCAATGCTGCATGACTGGGAGAGCTTTGTAAAGGAGAGATGTTCATCATGTCCTGCTTCAAGAAAGGATATACATGGCTCCAGACTCTGTTGGGGACCAATTTTGGAGAGCAGGAGGAAAAAAAGATTTTGGAAAGTGGCAGATGTATAAAAAAGGCCATGTCTCAGTAGGTCCTTGATTTCCTCCAGAGAAATTTTGGGGAATTTCCTGTTGGGCAAGATCAGGGCCCATCCCTTGGCTGAGCCATCCAGTTCATTCATTCTGTATCTTTTCTGGTGTATTCTAATCTATGCAATATCTCTGATTTCTGTTTTCTATCAACTTGGATAAATGTTTGCTAGTTTTTCACTATTAGTGATGGTCTTTCATGTAACTAATGTAGGAAGGAATTAAGCCAGCAGATGTAAAATTGGTGTAAGTAGTCTCTTAAAAGGATAATGACCAAACAAGTGACTTGGATGGTCTTTCATTTTTTTAAAATCATGCCTTTAGACCAGCAATATTTGGGGGAAGGGGGATAAATATTTTTTCCAGTATATCCCCTTTCAGAGGAGAAGAGAAGAGCCAGCCTCATGACCCATTCTCTTGCTTCCCCCAGGCAGGAATCAAAGTCTCCCTTGGAGAGGAGTGGGCAAGATTTCATATCTGTAGACCTACATTTACATTTATATCTATATATAAAACTCCCTGTAAACTGCATTTAGACAACCCCTACACAAAACCACATCTTACACATACACTCTGCAACAGAATAATATTTTTAAGTGCATAAAATAAAATACATAGGATTATTAAGGAAACACATTATGTTGACATATAGTTATCAAAGTATCAAAAACAAGTTCATAAATTCTTAGATTTTTAAGAACCCCTGGACAATATAGATTCTTGAAACTCTTTGAGTTGGTGTTTAAAAAAGAGTTTAATGTTTCTGAGGCTTCAAAAATTTCTCAGACTCTTGCAAAACTTAAGTATTTCAGGGAATTTTTTTTCTTAAAAGAATATATGTGCTAAGGAAGGAATGTTTAACTGAAAGAGGAAGCCAGATCTTGCCACTTCTGTCCAAATTGAGGAAAAATTTTTTCTAAGGATTACTAGCTTCAGCTTTTGAGGAAACATTAGTTACATTCTAATCTTTTAGAAATAAAATTAATTTTTATACGTGACAGGTAGGGAGGTGGGATGTGTTAGAATATCAAGCAGACATTTCCATGACTCTTTAACCTTTTTGATGATGAATTCACAAGACTCACCATTAACAGTCTACTGACCTCAAACTTTATAGCTATTTCTTATAAATTATGATTGAAATTTTCAAGTGTGGCCACTCTGAGGTCATCCTTTCTGCTTTTCCCACCACTTAAGAGGTATGTCATAGGTTTCAGAAATGGACCGCTTTGTTGCTGGTTTTGGTGGGGAGTCTGGTGGGCAATTTTTAATGTAGACTGAAACAACAAAAAACAAGACTGGTTAACACATAGTGACTGAAAAACCCTCAAAGGAAGATTTGACTCTTTTGCTTCTCTTCCTATTACTGTGGTTGCCATGGCTGATTTGATGACAAATTTTTAAAAACGAAATTGCTGCTGGGCCTGTGAGGACTGAGTTACTGTGCACTGTACCCAGGCACATGGTTTGGACAGGCTTCAGTCTTAGGGAGTCTGTCCTTTAATGAGAGGGGGCTAGGCTCTGTTACATAGGACACTCAATCATAAGTACACATTTGAAAGGAACAAATTTAAAACAGAATTCAGTAATTTCATTTACAACAACTGTTATGAGTGATAGGAAGATGATATTTAAACCTCATCAGAATATGAAGTAGATTTTGGGACTTTTCGTTAGGCATTTACATTTCACCTTAGTGAAGGTGGTCCAATTAACTTCTCTTGGTACATGACTGTAGGAAAAATGGCCAAGCTTGAATGAATGAATAAAAACTATTTATTTAAGCAAGTATTATTATTTGCCAGGCATTGTGTTAAGCACTGGGGATACAAATATAAGTAAACAAGGTTGTCCCTACCCTTAAGGATCTTATAATTTAATAGAGTAAGACAACATATAGAGGTATTGATGATGTATTTTGGAGAGGGAAGTCAGAGAGAACAGCAATTGGAGTAATAGGGCAATTGATTGAGCTATTCTGGCCAGGAATGGTAGTTTTGATTTGATTACTGTTCTAGTTAGAGTTGGTAAGGGGGGTGGGTGGGTTGGGGAATGAAAGCAGCAGGATGGCATAGAGATGTCTGGGAAGTCATGGTGGCCTGCGACTGGGCAGTGCTTACCAATCAGAGCCCAGGGTTTATGGGTACGATTTTTAGTTCCAGAAAGAGGTAGAGGCTAGAGAGCAGCTCTTGTCAGGGGCAGTCCTCTCCAGTGTAGAAACTTGCCCTCCCACTGGCCAGTTCAAACTCACATGGACCCAGGACATTGAGATCTCTCAACTCACAAGGTCATCTTCAAGCCTACACATTTTATTGTGGTTGTTTAGTCATTTTCAGTTGTGTGCAACTCATCATGACTCCATTAGGGGTTTTCTTGGCAAAGATACAGAAGTGTTTTGCCATTTCCTTCTCCAGCTCATTTGACAGATAAGGAGACTGAAGTAAACTGATTAAGTGACTTGCCCAGAGTCATGCAGCCAACGTCTGAGGCCAGATTTGAACTCAAGTCTTTCTGATTCCAGGCCTGGTGCAGTTTCCACTGTGCCACCTAGCTGCTGCCAAGCTTACACGTGTCAATCCCCAAAATCGTATTTGATCACATACTCAGGCAAGGAAATACAAGGCAGAAAAGACAGCCAGGGGCCCAGGTGAAAACTTACCTAGTTGAGTTCATTTTCCATTGGAAAGAAGGTGTAAGTGGCCACAGGCTGGAAAAAAAAAAGAATATTACCCCTTCCTCTACCTTCTTCCAGAGAGAGTCTAGAGACAAAGCATGCTACCAACCACACAGAAAGCAATAGGCTGGACTGGAAGTCGCCTGTTATAACTGACATGGAGGCCCATCCTTGGGCTGCTGTCAAGGGAGCAGGAGAAGGGCTGAGGAACCACTCAGGGCTTGCCACATCATACCAAAATGCCAAGGGCTCCTAACTGGGCAGCCTCAGGCCTGGAACCAGGAAGGGTGGCTCTATCGGATGGCCCCTGCTACATGGGAAAGGCATTCTCGTGTTCTCAAAGCAATATTTGCTTTTGGTCTATTTTGAGTGAGCCATTCTATCATGTGGGAAGTTGAAAAGATCCTAAATATTTTCATAGTGAAGAGATTTACCTTTGCTAAAGGGGCAAAAGGAATTTGGCTCCCAGAAAAACCTTAAAACTTTTAGATTCCTTGTAGACTCACTTTATCTCTCTCAATTTGAAAGCTTATTCAAATACGCTTTCCTTTCTGGCTCCAAAAAGAACCTGGCTTCTGTTTATCTCTCTTTATCTCCATTTGAAAGCAAACTTACCCCCCTTTCAGCTCCCTTTCTTTTCCCAACCAACCCCCCCCTTCCTCTGGCCACCCTTAATCCTAGCTAGGCGCCACAAAGTCCGGGACCCAGGCGTTCTGTTTGCCCCAGCTTGCTGGCCACTCCCATCCAGATCTCCCTAGGCCCTGCCTCCCCTCACCCCAAACTGCTTGGCCACTCCTAGACCCCTCCCCAATCTTTCTGTACTTAAAGACTCATCTTTCCCCCACTCAGACGCTGGGAATTTCTCATGCCCCTAGAGGATGAGACCCCATGCCCGCTCGAAACGGGCGTCACCTGGCTTGACCACCTTAGACCCCAGCCCCTACTCAGACCCTGAGCTTTCCTCACGCCCAAGAGGTTGAGACTGCCTCATGCGCACCTGACCACCTTAAGCCCCATTTAGATCACTGATGTTTGGTTTCCTTTGGAGTCTGGCCTATATGCTTATCTTCAATAAACTTTTTCTCTGGCTGGAAGAAGATCTGAGTTAAATTCATTCAGGCAGATCCGCACCGCTATCTGGGCTTTTTCCCGCCATCTTGGGGTGCCTCTGTGCATGTAGAAACACCACAAAACCCCCACCCTCTTCAACTGAGGCTTATTCTTTGAGGCAGATTTGTACTCACTTCCTGAAAGTCTCATAGAAAAAATGTTGCCTAACTGAATTTTCTGGAACCAGCTCCTATTACGAGCTGAAATTTTCAGTCTGTGCATTTTCACCTTGGAAATTGGCAAATCAGGGCATGATTTATTGTTTTGTTGATTGTTTAGACTTAAGAAAGTGATGGAAAAATATAAATAATACAGATTAAATTTAAAAGTATGTTATATGTACTTCTCCCTCCTAAAGAGCCAGTTGTTAAATATTTACCAACAGATCTCTGGAAGATCAAGGGCATGACGATCTCTGTGTGTTGTTGAAGGGAAGTGGGAATTGAAGAACTTGTAAGAGGTTGTTTAAAGGAATATTAATATGGATATTGAAGTCCCCTAGTATGAAAGCAGTGGCTTAGGTGGAATAAAAGACTGAGCCAGGCACTGACTCAGTGAGGAAGGTAGGAGAGTGTCCTGAGCTGGTTGACAACAGTTACCAGAATCTTGAATGGGTGATAAGTTTGGATTGAATGAACCTCAAAGGAGAGGTGGCAATGAGGAGCAGAGAGTATTGTTGACTCTCAGAACCAGTCCTGGAGAGAGTGGCCAGGCATATGATGCCAACAGGAGAGAACCAGGTATCAGTGAGTGCCAGGAGATGGAAAGAGTGGGAAAGGGAAAGATATTAGATGAGAGCAAGTTCGTTAACTATAGAACAGGCATTCCAGAGGATACAGTGGAAGAGGTGGATAGATTGGAGTGGGGCATTTAGGGAGGGTAGGATTGAGGGGGTTGGGAATAAGGGGATGAGCAATAGGGGATGGGGAATAGGATTTGTATAATGACACCCAGGGGTTCAAATTGGCCTCTGTTTATGGGGTAAAAAGAAGTAAGGAGCTCCACCTGGTCTGGTAAGCAGATGGCTACTAAATCATTTAAAAGAAGAGAAAAGTAGTAGCAGTGCCTGTATGGGTACAGAGGAAAGGATATTGAGGAGAATTAATACTGGATCGTCTCACTTAATAGCCAGTATTTCTATGTGATCCATCCTTTCCCTCATTTTGACAGACCCCACATCTGAAGATCAGGCAGTTTCTGAAAGGTGAACTTAAGGTGATTATTCCTAGCCCCCAAGGCATTTGCTTACCAGCCAATAAGGCCCTCCTTTTATGGCCTGACTTTTCCTAACCTCCAATGATGAAGTAATAGGGAAGAACTGAGACCTCTCAGCCCACCTCCTCATTAAAATGTCCACCAATCAGGCTTGCCTTATGTTTTCTAGGGGAGGTCCAAATGACGTACTGTCAGGCCAATCAGAAGAAAGCTGCACATAGTGTTAAAAGGTGGTGTTGACCCTCGCTCTGGATCTTTGGCACAAATAGAGGCATGTTATAAGACCCCCCCCCCCCCATGTTACCAGGCTGCATGTCCTTGCTAATAAAAGATATCTTGCTTGGAGAATTGCCTTGGTCTGCACTTTGTTAAATTGATCTCGAGATAGTATGGCACTGCGGTCAGAGGACCTGGGTTTGTAACCTGCCTCTGATGCTTACTATTTGTGTGGCCTGGCCTAAATCACTTTAGCCTCTCTGGGTCCCAGTTTCCTTACCTGTAAAATGATCCATCAGGCAATATACATTTCTTAACTAACTACTTCTGTACTAAGTGCTGAGGATACAAAAAGAAGCAAAAGACAGTCCCTGCCCTCGAGGATCTTACAGTCTAATGGGGTGACAACCTGTAAGCTACTATGTGCAAACAAGCTATATACAGGATAAGTGGGAAATAATTAAAAGAGGGAAGACACCAGAATTAAGAAGGGTGGGAAAGACTTCCTGTAGAAGATGGGATTTTAGTTGGGATTTATAAAAAGCCAGGAAAAGCAGTAGGTGGAGAAGAGAGGGGAGAGTTTTACAGGTATGGGGGATAGCCAGAGAAAATGCTCAGAATGGAGAGATGAGGTGTGTTATTCATGGAATAACCAGGAGGCCAATGTCACTGGATTTAAGAGTGTGTGGTGGGGAGTAAGGTGTAAGAAGACTGGAAAGGAGTGTGTGTGTGTGTGTGTGTGTGTGTGTTGTGTGTGTGAGCCTTGGTTCTAGATCATAGCTCTAGAGTTGTGATCCTATGATACTAAGTGTAGAAAGAAGACAGAGCCATAAAGAAGCCAGACAGCTACAATGATTAAATGGCAAGAAAGCTGTGAATAAGGAAGGGATCTTGTAATTGATGGATATACGTATGTATGAGTATGTGTGTGGGGGAACTAGGTGGTGCAGTGGATAGAGGGCAGGGCCTGGAGTCAGGAAGACTCATTTTCCTGAATTTAAATCCAACCTCAGACATTTAGTAGCTGTGTCACCTTGGGCAAGTCACTTAACCCTGTTTGCCTCAGTTTCCTCATCTATAAAATAAGCTGCAGAAGCAAATGGAAGGTTTTCTTGGCAAAGAAAACTCCAAATGATGTCACAAAGAGTTGGACACAACTGAAAAAATGACTAGAGAGTGTGTATGTATTTGTATGTGTATATGTATGCACACATATATATTATATACATAAAAATTTTAAACGTAAAACTTTTAGAATCTCCTACTCCCATGAGCTGAAATGAATATACAAGTAAATATTTCTTATCTCCTGAAATTAGCAGTAGAAAATTGTGATAAGAAGAGAGAAAAAAGGAAATTTCTATTGGTTTTGATTATTTACTTATCATGGTAGATATAAGTGGCTACTTGGGTATCGAGTTTACTAATATGCACCCCTCTCCCCCCACAAAGGATGTGATCTTTTCTTTGTTCTTGTAAAGATTTTGACTGATTATGGGACACCCTTCTCCCTCAATTTCAGCTAGAATAGGGTGGTTTTTAAAATTTCTTATCAGGTAATTGTCACATCCTTCTAGGTTAGATGGTTAATGCCTCAATGCTATATATGCAGACATTGAGAATATGAAAAATTTATAAGAAAATAAAAACTCTGAGATCAATGTTACTGAACACTTTTTATTTTTTGTCTTTATGTGATCAATACTTCTTAAAATTTAAAACGTGTTTCGTGTCTTTTGCTCTTAGTTCTTTCATTTCCAAATATATCACTTTCCCAGTGCCTTTCCAGAAAGCCATCTCTTGTAACAAAGAATAAAAGAGAAAAAGACTGCAGAAAACAGTCCGGCAAAACTAACCAGGACATAAACTGAATCTGACAATATGTGCTGTGTTCCCCCTTAGTGCTGCCCTCTGCAAAGAAGGGAAGGAAGTACCTTTTCTCTCCTTCTTTGAGGCTAATCTTAATTATTATAATTACATTATAATTTTTTGTTCTTCCCATTTACCTTGGTGTAGTCCTTGTGTGCATTGTTTTCCTGGTTCTGCTCACTTCACTCCCTAACAACTTAGTAGGTTTCTCATATTTTTCTGAATTCTTTGTATTCATTGTTTCTTATGGGGCTATGATAATATTCCCTTACATTCATGTGCTGCAATTTACTTACCCATTCTCCAATTAATGAGTGTCTAGCTTGTTTCCATTTATTTGCTACTGGAAAAAAAAAAGGTACTATGAAAATATTATTCTTCTTCCTCCACCGCACCTCTGGTATACGGCCCCCTCTTTACACCCACATACTGGGGAGGTGTAACTGCCTTCATCTCCTTACACCTGGACTATTGCAACAGCCTGCCCTCAGTCTCTCCCCACCCAACTCCATTCTCCACTCAGTTGCCGAAGTGATTTTCCTAAAGCACACGTCAAACCACATTACTTCTCTACTCATTAAAATTCAGTGGGTTCCTATTGCCTCCCGGATGAAATATGAAGGCTTCTCTTTGACATTTAAAATCCTTTACAACCTGGCTCCTTCCCATCTTTACAGTTTTCTTATACTTACCCTCTCTCACTTGCTGTATAATTTAGTTACACTGGTCCACTTTGCTGTTCCTCTCACATGACATTCTACCTCCTGACTCCGTGATTTTCTGTTGAATTCAGTAAACATTTATTAGGCAGCTACTATGTCCCAGGCACTGTGTTAAGTACTGAGGATACAAAAAAAGAGGCAAAAGACAAGTCCCTGCCCTCAAGGAATTTACAGTCTAATGGAGGAGACAATATGTAACCAAATACATACAATGCAAGCTACATACAGGATAAATAGAAACTAATTAAAAGAGGGAAAGCATTGGAATTAAGAGGGATTGGGGAAAACTTCCTTTAGAAAGTGAGATTTTAGCTGGGACAAAAGAAGCCAGGGAGGTTAGTAGTTCTAACAGAGGAGGGAGGCCGTTCCAGGTATGGGGACAGTCCGAGAACATTCCTGGAGCTAAGAGATAGAGTCTTGTTCATGGAAGAGCCAGGAGGCCAGTGTCATTGGATTGAAGAATACATATCTGGGAGGAAGATGTAAGTCTTCCCAGTCTTGGAAAGGTAGGAGGAAGCTAAGTTATAAAGGGCTTTGAATGCCAAACAGAGCTCTTGGTATTTGCCCCTAGAGGAAAAGGAAACCATTGCAGTTTATTGGGTAGGGGTGTGACATGATTGGACCTTCATTTTTGGAAAATCGCTTTGGTGGCCGAATGGAGGGTGGATTGGAGTGGGGAGAGAATTGAGGTGTACAGTGCCAGCAGCCGCCTATTACAATAATCCAGGAGTGAGGTAAGATGGGCGTGCACCAGAACAGTGGCAGTATCAGAGGAGAGAAGGAGTCTTATTGGAGAGATATTGCAAAGGTGAAATCAGCAGACCTTGGCAACAGTTTCAACATGAGGAGTGAGAGACAGCGAGGAATCCAGGGGGAGAGGAGTAGTAGCTCGTGGAAGGTAACTTGAGGAACTGAGTGGTTAGGGTATCTGAAGGAGAATCAATATGTATTTTGATGTTTCTAGTATGTGGGCAGGAGTTGAGGAGGAGAGAAAAATTGTAAACCAGGCATTGAACTCATTGAGGAAGGAAGGAGAGTGACCTTCAGGTCTCTAGACAACAGCCGCCAGGACTTTGTTTGGGTTGTAGATATGAATAGCATGAACCTCAAAGGAAGAGAGGTTCCATGGTGAATGAGGAAGAGGAAGAGCCCAGAAGTGGCAATGGAAAGCAAGGAATATTCCAACTTCCCAGCCTCGACCAGTGAACTGAGGAGAACAAGTGAGGGAGGGTACAGTGGGTACTGGAAAGGGTGGCCAGGGAGGCCATGGTGTCACTAAGAACTAGAAGATGGAAGGAGTGGGAAAGAAGGAGATGGAAGATGAAGGGAAGTACTGACTTTCTTCCAGACCTGGAATTCTTTGCCTCTTAGCTTCCCGGGCTTCCTTGAAGTTTTAATTCAAATTTCATCTTCTCCAAGTGACCAGAGATCTGAACCGCTGCTCATGCTGTACCCTCTGAGATTGCTTTCCAACTACTTTGTATGTATCTTGTACATACCTGTTTACTTTCCTGTTATTTCCCCTTTAGAATGTGAACTCCCTGAGGGCAGGGACAATATTTTTGCCTTTCTTAGTATCTCAAGCACTTAGTACAGTGGTTAGCACATAGCAAACGCCTAATAGAAACTTGTCATATGACTGCATGATTTTTTTTCATTCTATGTTTGACTTGCTTGATATATACTGTAGTCTATCAGTGGGATCTCTGGGTTAAAAGGTATGGCCATTTTAGTCACTTTCTTAGCCTAATTCTGGATTATTTTCCAGAACAGTCGAATGAATTCATGTTATATTACATATATGTATATATATATACATATATAATACATATGTATGATAAATTATTGAAATGCTTTCTTTTTTGTTGGCATCTAAGTTTAGAATAAAAAAATAAAATGAATATATTTATATTTTATTTTGGAAAAAATCATTTTAAAAAAGAAGTTAATTCCTTTATTTTATTTATTTTGTTTTATTTAATCACTTATTTTATTATCTTCTTAATAAAAACAAATACATAAATTAATTTTTTTATTCTGAACTCAGACATCAAAGAAAAAGGAAGTATTTCTATAATGACAGAAGACAGTAGCAAAACACAAAAAAGGGGATTCTGTATGAAATCATGAATCTCCATTTCAAACTATTTGATTTTTTTAAAAAGTATAGAATAGATTCTACTCATTATTTTCAAAACTGTCATGCTTGTCTGTATTTCTGTCTGAATTTCTTTCCATTCTCTTGTGAATTAAAAAAAGGTAACTATGGTCCTCTTTTTTTTGTCATTGGTGTTAATTCCCCTCCTCTCTCCTCTTCTTTTTAACCCAAAGAAAAAGAAAAAAAACTTGCAATAAATAAGCATGGTTAAACAAACAAATCCACATATTGTTTATATCATAAAATGTTTGTCTTTGCAGCTTATATGTCTCCACCTCTCTGTCAGAGGTTGCGTAATATGTTTCATTAAATGTCCTCTGGAAACAGTAGGTCGTTATTTTGATCAGAATTAAGTCTTCCAAAGTTGTTTTTTTCTTTACAATGTTGTCCTTGTATAAATCGTTGCAGTTCTGCTCACGCTACTCTGCATCAGTTCACATCACCCAGGATGCTCTGAAATGGTCACTTGTGCCATGTCAGTAATAGTCCATCACATTCATATCTCACAGCATTTTCAACCATTCTCCAGTTGCCTAAGAGACAATCAAATACACTCTTACAGATTCTAGTTAGCTCTTTTTTTTTTAGGAGTTTTTTTTTTTTAAATAAATGCACATAAGGTGAAATGGGTAAAAGCAGAAGTCAAATAGAAGTAGTGGTGGAAACTAAGTTTCAGAAATCCAAGGGAGAAATTTGCTTAGGCTAAGATAGCAGCAAGAGGTATGGTATCACTACAGCAAAAAGCCCTCTGTCCAGCAACATCCCTCTGTGTCTTCTAGGCTGGAAATGCAGATGCTTCTCAGTGACTTGATGCCACTACTGATGGACACAAAAGTTTTGACCTGTTACATTTCTGACCTGGGCTGGTTCACTCCTGTTTGCAGCCTGTTTGCATTTCCCCCCTTCTTCATAGTAGACGTGACCAAAACAATATCATTTATGGCTCCTATTTTCTCTTTTCAAGTTTTCTTAGCCAGTATTCTACATAAGGAAATCATTAATTAAACGCTACAATGGCAATATTAGCTTTTTGTATAGTTGAGAAAAATGTAAACATTAATTTTTTAAAATAACATTTGCAAGTATGCTCAAAATAAACTTAGAAAATGTTTAGCATAATATATGCCTATGTTAAGTAACTGTAAAACTTATCAAGTAATATGGATAATTTAAAAGGATAATATTCTTGTACATTTTTGACTTTCATTTTACATTCTCATTATAGTTCTATTTTTATTTGCAAAATATATATAGATCTTTTTTTCCCTATCTACCCTCAGGGCCTACTTTAATATATTGGTCTGAAAAAACAAATATTAAGCCCTTTAAACAAAAAGTCAAATAGCCAAAGAGCTTTCCCTTTATAATGAAGTTCAGAGATCTAGCAAATAGCATTTTTCAAAGTATACAGTTGTATGTCTATGTTCATATCTCTTAATGTTCCTTCATAAATAACTGAACAGTTGGTATGCATGTCATATAACAAGTACACAGAACTTTATAAAGAGGGATCCACTGAGAAGATATTCAATTTACTCTTGCTCCTATGCATGGAAAGCAGATTCTTATTAAAAGTTCTTGTTATCTTTGTTGATTTTCTGTGAATCTCATCAGGCTGCTGCAGGAATATAAGGTCGTTATGTGACTGGCTCATTCCAGGATCTTTCTGATGATGCCATGGATGTTGTATTTTTTGTTTTGTTTTTGTGAGGCAATTGGGGTTAAGTGACTTGCCCAGAGTCACACAGCTAGTGAGGGTTATGTGTCTGAGGTCAGATTTGAACTCAGGTTCTCCTAACTCCAGGGTCAGTGCTCTATCCACTGTGCCACCTAGCTGCCCCAATGATGCCATGGATGGAAGAAGACTTTTGCTTCCTTTCTTAGAATTCCACCTCTGGTCTTTTCATCAAGAATACTTGGAAGTCCTCTATTTTGTTAAAGTTCCCCCACAGATCTCAGAAGGAGGAAAGAAAGCCCATAGTCTTTGACCATAAGCAGATAAATCAAAAGGAAAAATATTAACAGCATAAGAAAATAAGGTTTGTGGTTCTATGAAAAGAGTTCAAGCATCCTCCAGTCTTGGCTGGACAAGAGCTTGGGATTAGGCAGTTCTTCCCAGTTAGCAGGGAACCATATGATAAGGTCTAGAGATTAGGGGTGCTAGGACCCCAAAATCACAACACGGGGGTCCTGCCCAAATGAATTCGACCCAAGCCTTCTTTCAGCCAGGAGACAAGGTTTATTAAAGATCTGCCATACTGACCAGACTCTTAAAGAATCTGAACATTTGTGAGCTATTGGCTAGGTTCTTAAGGAATCTGAGCTTTTAGCTAGACTCTTAAGAATCTGAGCCCTTTTTTCTTTCTCCCACATTTTAACTCCCCCCTCAGGATTAGGAAGTTTGTTTTGCTTGTGTGACTTCTCTCCCAAGTGTTATCCTTCCTTTTAGTCCTATTAGTCACCCCTACTTGTTTCCTGGTTGAGTTTTATGTATTTCTACACTAACTTGATGTGTTTTCCCCGTTTGTCCAGTTCTGATAAGAGTGAGCTTCATATGTCTACTCCCCCAATCCCATCCTTCATGTTTGTATATTTTTCTCATGCACCCCAAGTTACATCCCACTTATTCCTTTCTAAGCTATCATATTCTTCCTTTTGCTCTCCCTTCTTTTTCCTCTCTTCAAATCCTTGGAACAGAACCAATCTACCTCAAGAATCTATATTTTTAAAAATTTCACTTTGTTGATGTTTTTTGAAGACTTTGGGGTTCTAAAGGGATACTTGTTTCTTCTTCCCTATTAGGATGTTAGCACCACATCATCATGCATATTTGAATTGTTCCAATAACTCTACCTTTCTATATTTGTCTGGGCTCTGTGTTTTTATTTCAAAATTCCTACTCAGCTATGGTATTTTCATCAGAAATGCTTTAATGTCCTTGATCTCATTAAAGATACATTGCCCCCTGTAGGATTATATTCAATTTTGCTGGGTAAGTCATTTTTAATTGTGAATCTTTTTATTTTGCCTTTTGGAATACTGTATTCCAAGATCTCAGGTTTTTTTTAGTAGAATTTGATCTTATGTCACTCTGAATGTAATTCCTTGATACTTGGACTCCTTCTTTCTGGATTCTTGTAGTATTTTTTATTTGATGTGGGATGGATTGCTGGACCTGGGTTAGGAAGACCTGAGTTAAATATGGCCTCAGACATTTACTAACTGTGTTATCCTGGGCAAGCCACTTAATCTCTATCTGCAACAGTTCCCCCATCTATAAAATGGGGATTATAGCACCTACTTTACAAGACTGTTGTGAGGATAAATGAGGTAATATTTATAAACTACTTTGTAAACTTTAAGCACTATATAAATGCTTGTTGTTGTTATTATTTTGTCTGTGACTGGGACTTTCTCCATTGGGGTTTCTTTCAGGAGTTGGTTGTTAGATTCTTTCTATTGTTACTTTGTCCTCTTGCTCTAATAAACCTGGATAGTTTCCACTAATTTTCATCTGATTTCTTAATATTTAGTGTCCAGGCTTTTTTTTTATTAATTTATTTTGATTTATCAACAATCACTTCCATAAGCTTTTGAGTTTTAAATTTTTCTCCCCCTCCCTCCCTCCCTCCCTCTCCAAGACAGTGCACAATCTAATATAGGCTATACATACACATTCCTATTAAACATATTTTCACATCAGTCATGTTGTAAGGAAGAATTAGAACCAGTAGGAGGAACCATCAGAAAGAGGAAACAAAACACAACAGAAGAAAAAAATAGCAAATAGTATGCTTTGATCTGCATTCAAACTCCATAGTTCTTTGGATGTGGATAGCATTTTCCACCATGAGGCTTTTGGAGATGTCTTAGATCCTTGTATTGCTGAGAGGGTTTAAGTCTATCAAAGTCAGTTATCACTTAATGTGGCTGTTACTGTGTACAACGTTCTCCTGGCTCTTCTCACTTCACTCAGCATCAAACCATACAAGTCTTTCCAGGTTTATCTGAGGTCTGCCTGTTCATCATTTCTTACAGCACAATAGTATTCCATTACATTCATATATCACATTCACAAGTATGATAACTATCTGTGTCTTTCTCTTCATCCTTTTCCCCTGTTTATGATTTTCTTTCTCCTTTTCCCTCCTCACTAAAGTTTTGCTTTTGACCACCACCTCCCTCAGTCCCACCTCCCTTCTATTAGCCCCCTCCCTTTTCTTTTCCCTTTTCCCTCCTACTGCCTATAGGGCATATTAGATTTCTATACCTAACTGATTATGTTAATCCCTTCTTAAGCCAAATCTGATGAGAGTAAGATTCAAACAATGCTCATCTCCCTCCCTTCTTTCCCTCTGCTGTAATAGTTTTTGAGCCTTTTCCTGTGATGTAATTTACCCTTGTCTGACTCCTCCTTTCCTTTTCTCTCAGTACATTTTCTTAGTTAGATCAGATTAATTCATTTACTTGGATCCATTTAACCTACTTGATTAGATTTTTTTCATCATTTCATCAAAGTCAATTTATACCCACCCCTTTTATGTATTCCCCTTTTACATGGTGTAATAACAATACAGTTCTCAAGAGTTACAAGTGTCATCTTCCCTTGCAGGGATGTAAAGAGTTTGTCCTTATTAATAACATGTTGTTACTTTCTGTCCCATTTACCTTTTATGTCTCTCTTGAGTTTTGTATTTGAAGATCAAATTTTCTGTTGAGCTTTGGTCTTTTTATCAGGAAGGTATGGAAGTCCCCTATTTCATTGAATATCCATCTCCTCCCCTGAAAGATCATGCTCATTTTTGCTGGGTTCCAGGCTTTTAAAAAATCAATTTTTTTTCAAGAAGTCCAGGGATTTTTAAATGACCCCTCTTTGACTAGTTTTCTAGGTCTTTTGTTTCCAATATCAGGTATCATACATTTTCTTCTATTTTTCAATCTTTTGATTTTGTTGCAATATTTCATGAAATCATTGACTTCTGTTTGGGCTATTTTATTTTTTAGAGATTCCATTTCTTGGGTAAGGTTCATCACTTTCTCTTTGAAAGTACTTTTTTTTCTCCGAATTCTTTCCTCACTAGGTTTTGATTTTTTTATCTCTTATTTTATTTTCTTCTAGTTATTAATGTTGTCTTTATGGAAAAATCTACTTTTTTCCTTTAAGTCTCTGCTTGTAGTTGAGAGACATTGAGATGGTACAGTAGACAGAGCTTTAGACTTGGAGTCAGGTAATCCTAAGTCTGAATCCTGCCTCACATTTTTACTAGCTATGTGATCCTGGGTTAAGTGACTTACTCTCTATCTGCTTCAGTTTCTTCATCTGTAAAATGGGAATAATAATTGCACCTACCTCTCAGGATTGTTGTGAGGATTAAATGATAAAGGCTTTGCATACCTTAAAACATTTTTTATGGAATTAGAGTGGCAATATTTTTTGGTACTTGTAGGAATCTTAGGAATCTAATTGGATTTATTTATCTCTCTAGCTTTAGTTCCTAAATTTTGGGCTTTGTTCCAGAGCCAAACTTCACTCCCTGCTGCATTTTTGTGTAAGATACTCAGCCCTGCTTGGTTTTACCCTAGATGCTCTGGGTTCTTGCAATGACCTCTTCCTCTTGCAGTTAGGCTCCCATGAATATTTGAGGTTCAGCATATTGGAGGGCCCTTTCTGGCATCTCAGAACAGTGTTAGAGACAGAGACATTTTAAACCCTTTACGTCTAGTGTTAAATGAATTTCAGGAACCAGCAAGCAATTGGGGAGATATCTTTTCAGGACTAAGAATCTCCTGCAATTATTCTACTCCAGAGGGAATCTCTAAAGGTAAACTGGATTTATTTCTTTCATGGTGATGGGTGCGATGGAATCAAAAACCATTGGTGCCTATTACCTAGCTCCCCTCTCATTCCTTGCCTTCCTGAGTACAAGACTCTGACACCTGCCTCCTCTCCATTGGCTCGGCCCAAGGTCTTCTTTAGGCCTGGACCCCTTTGGAAAAGAATCCCTCCACCTCCCATTCCCTAAGGGTCTTCTCCAGATTGAAGATCTCTTGTCTTCTCCCAGAACATTCCCCCACCCCCTATAATATTTAATCTCTCTTTATCCCCTCTTACCTACAAACATGTGCCCTTCTTCCTTAAGAAACAAAAAACAAAAAACAAACAAATAAATAACCCTCATTTGACCCTGCCATCCGTTCAAGATCTCTTATATCTTTTGTCCCTTTCACAGGCAAACATTTGAAAAATTCCATTTACTTCATTTCCTTTACTTCCTCTCCACTTACTTTCAAAAAATGTTTTATTTATTATGAATTTAATTGTCAACAAACACAAACATTTCAAAATATGAAGACTAAGGAAATGAGTTATGTAAGAAACTGTGAAGCTTTTGCTTTGTGCAGTTATATATATGTGTGTGTGTATAATAGATATATATTTAGAATAGGGGATGAACCTATTATTTCATTAACATAGGGGACTCCAGAATGCATGAGGAAATGCCTTCAAAGCATTGCTTTTTGATGATCTGATGGTGTGAGATAGAACTTGCCTTTGTTTTAATTTGCTTTTTTTTCTTCTTACTAATGATTTGGAGCAGAGGTTTGGCCTACCACCTTCTTTTTAAAAAAAATTACTCAGCACTCCCTGGAAATTGACTTTCTTTAACCCTTTAACATTTTTAAAAATTTGAATCATTTAAAAATATAAAATTTTTTTTAAATGATGCATCTTAAATTTAATAATTTATTGTAAATTTGTGTGTTTTTTCCTGCATTGAAATTTTGATGATGCAATATTGCATCATGTAGCCATATGGTATCATAACATAAACAAGTCATTACAAGCACATATTCCTGCTGATGCCTGCTGGACTTCTTGACAATGTGCAACATGCTTGCCTGCCAACACTTGATTCTTAAGACCTGTCAGTGGACTTGACCACTGAGCAGTTATAACTTGCATTTTGTGTGTTTATTTGAAAAATAATGTAATCACTATGACTTTAACTTTGTTACACAATAGATGAAACGTACAAATGTTTTTTTCAAAATTTTCTTCTCTTCTCTTCTTTCCTTGTGCTTCCATTGCCCTCTTACTTTTATTCAATGTCCCCCAGTTGTACCCGAGGCTACTACCACCTCCCTGGATCATTCCAGGGGCACTTTGGGAACCTCTGAGAGCATTTTAAAAATATAGTTGTTTATTGCTTGATTTCTTTTTTTGAGAACTGAAGGGCTTGGCATTACTTAACATTACTCTGTGTGCTAGAGAGTTTCTTCTACCCCCAGGTTTCTTGTGTAATAGGACTAAGGCACATGGCAGAGAGGAAACAGCCCTGGATTTGGATCCAAAGCACCTGGGATTTGAATCTTTGATCTGCTGCCATTGACTATGGTGTGACCTTGGGCAAGACATTTAACTTCAGTAGGCCTTAATTCTGTCATCTATAAACCTAGAAAATTAGATTAGATGGCCTCTAGTTTCTCTTCCAGCTCTGCTCTACCCTGATGCATCTAACATAAGCTCACAATTCTTTTTAGACTGGACAGATTTCAGAAAAACCTGGAAAGACTTAAATGAACTGATGCAAAATGAAATAAGCAGAACCAGCAGAACATTGTACATAGTAACAGCAACATTGTGTGATGATCAACTATGAATGACTTAGCTCTTCTCAGCAACACAATGAACCCAAGACAAGTATGAAGGACTCATGATGGAAAATGCTATTCATATCCAGAGAAATAACTGATGGACTCTTGAATGCAGATGGAAGCATACTATTTTCACTTTATTTTTTTGTGTGTGTTTTTTTCCTTTAGGTCTATTCACAACATGACTAATGTGGAAATATGTTTTACATGATTGCACATATGTAACATATCAAATTGCTTACTGTTTTAGGGACAGGGGAGAGAAGGAAGGAGGGAGAAAAACTTGGAACTTGAAATTTTAAAAATGAATGTTAAAAATTGTCACTACAAATAACAGGAAAAAATAAAATATTATCAAAAAATAAAATGCTTTTGCTACTAGTAGTTAGAAGGAAATAGGTAAGGGTCAATAAAATATAAAAACAATGAGGAAAGGTCACAAAGTTATGAGAATTTTTCAAAAGGCTGTTCCTCATTGGAATGTATATGAAGCTAGACTCAATCTTTCTTGGTTCCTGTTTTCTTTCATTGACATCATCTTGATTCTTATTGCAAGGTGTTTTCACATTCCTAAACAGAAACTTTGATCTCTTTTTTTTTTATTCCCATGGCTGGTTTTATCATATATAAAAATGTAAAATCCATTCTTAACTCCCAGAGGGCTATACAGGAGCAGGCAGTGGGCTGGATTTGGCCTGATGTGTCTTAGGGCTCAGAAGAAGCAACAGAAGAGGCCCCATAAGGGGTTTGTGTTCATGTGCTGTCAAAGAAAGGGCAAATGATTTCTGCAGAAGCTGAATGTTGGTTCCTTTACAGCCGACCACTATCCCCCTCCCATCGAGGAACATTTGCTTTGTGCGAATGATGGCTGAGGAGATGGCCATACTCGTTAATCACCAGGACCTGCGCCACTGCTATCTGGGAAAAAAGCAGGTTTATTTACTTCTGAGGGAGACCTCATACAGTGGTGCTTCAGTTTCACCGTCCATAGGAAAGCTCTCCTAGGCTATTGCCCAAGCCACCTTTCCTTGGGCCTTTCTGGTGGCGGGGACTGTACTTTGGCAGGAAGCTTTGGAGACTGGCATTCCCCTGTCCATACTACTTGTCAATTGCTAGCAGGATGTTCTTGTTAGCACCTCTCCATTCTCCTTCCTTAAAAAATCACTTATAAATAATTTGTTTTTAAATTACCTTCATATTTCTCTCCATCTCTACTGAGGGAGTTATCCACATAATAGAAAAAAAAGAAAGAGGAAAAAAAATTCAGCAAAAACAACCAACATGGTGACTGAGGCTGATAGTGTAGTCTCTCTTCCCTCCACATTGTCCTCTTCTTCTATATGGACCGCTTTCCTTTCAAGGGCAAAGCTTCAGGTAAAGAGGATTAGTTTTGTCCAAGAGAAGTAGTCACCCAAACGAGTTGGTGCCAGCCTCCCCCATCTGTGCCTTTTGAGCACTGATAAAGAGAGAAATGGTCTGTTCTAGTGATTCATCACAAATGTCAACATCTAAAATGAGATCTTGTATACATTCTGCCCAGGCAGTTAGGTGTTATAGTGGAAAGAGTGCTGGGTTTGGAGTCAAGAAGACCTGAGTTCAAATCTGACCTCACATACTTGCTAGCTGTGTGACTGGACAAGTGATTTAACCTCTGTTTGCCTCAGTTTCCTCAACTGGAAAATGGAAATAAAAACAGGACCCACCTCCCAGGGTTGTTGTGAGGATCGAAAGAGATAACATTTATAAAAAGTGTTTAGCATCGTGCCTGGCACATAGTAGACATTTTATAAAAACTTCTTCCCTTCTTCCTTCACTTGCCCAAATCTAAGATGTAGAGGGTAACTTCAAAGTGAAGATTACACTGAGGCAGCCAGGTGATTCCTCCTTAGGCTCCTGGGGGCTCACCATAATGGTGTTGGAATTAGTTAGGACATCTGATCATCTTGGCAGCTCAAAAATACCATGTTTGAGCTATCCACTATCTTCTGTCTTTCCCAGTAGCTGGCATTCCTGGCTAGTGCCACCACACCCATCTTATTTTTTTTTCAATTATTTAAATACATTATGATGAGGAGGGGTCCATAGGCTTCACCAGACAGATTGCCAAAGGAGTACATGACACACAATAAGTTAAGAACCCTGGATTTAGTGGCTGATTTTACAGTTACGGTAATAGTAAAACCCTTGCTATTGAATGGAGGTGAATGGCTAGTCATGTAAGTTTAAATTCCATGCCCTGTATGAGTCACAAAACTGGTCATTTATTTTGACCCTCTGTCCCCAGTGTTAGGGACTTTGTCTTTAAGATATAAAAAGGAGGGAAAAGACTTGTCTGCTCAAAAATATTCTTAGCTGCTCTATTTGTAGTAGAAGTACTGGAAATAACTTATATGTCCAGCAATTGGAAAATAGCAGAATAAATTATGGTATTTACATAAGGGACTACTGTGTAGATTGTAACCCATCTGTGCCTGTCCATTTGGCATAACCCTCATTCACCCATTGATCCTCTGCAGAGTGCATTCAAAGGGATTTTTTCTTTCATTTTCTTGACATTGTGTGGATAGCAATGGAATATGCAGGCTGTCTGTTCAACACAAGGAAACTTGGAGTGTATACTAGAAAAAGCATTGAACTGGGGGTCAGGAGAGCTAAGTCTGATCATTGTGGCACTGAGTAGCCATGTTGTGTTGAGCAGATCACTTCACCTCGTGGGCCTCAGTTTTCACATCCAAAAGTAGAGTGTTGGACGAGCTGCTCTTTCCAGCTCTAAAGCTCTTTGAATCTTTTAAAAAGGTTTCCAGCTTCTTCATTGGAACGCTCCTCACAAGCACCAAAAACACATAAATATAAATGAACTGTGTCTTGGAGAAAAGGCTAGGGTGATAGTGTTACTTTTTGGGATTTTACGCTATCTTCATTCTGGCGTGAAGGGAGTTTTGGGTGTGTATTGCGTTTAGGGTCAGGATGTGGAACGCTGCAAAACAGCAGAATGTCTATTGCTGAACTATTTTCATAGAATGGAGATGCTATTTTCCAAGCATAGAATGTACAGTAGACCAGAAAATGAATGAACAAGCTTTTAAAAGAGATACACACACATGTAGTTGTTGTTGTTAAGTTGTTTCGGTTGTGCCCTACTTTTCATGACCCCATTTTGGGGTTTTCTTGGCAGAGATATTGGAGTGGTTTGCCATTTCCTTTTTCAACTCATTTTATAGGTGAGGAAACTGAAGCAAACAGGGTTAAGTGACTTGCCCAGGGTCACACAGTTTTAGTATATATTTGAAGGTAGGTTGAACTCATAAAGATGAATCTTCCTGATTCTAAGTCCAGTGCTCTATCCACTGTACCACCTAAATGCCTATGCATATATCTGATCTCTATTGTATCTATCTATCCATATCTATCTATCTCTATAAATCGATATATCTGCATAGATATATATTTAGCTGATCTCCATAATATGTATTATAGAATAATTTGATATAATATTTTATCTTCATATGATCTTCTTCACATATTTTCAGTTTCACATTCACAGTTAAAGTTGCCTTTAAAAACTCTACACTTAGAATCTAAGTTTCATTTCCTTGGTTTTTGTTGATCAGGTTTAAAACAGCATAACACTGAGAATGTCATTGTCCTGGACCATCTTGTGGTACAGTAGAAAGAGCCCTAGATTTGGAGTCAATGTACCTTGATTTGAATCTTTTCTGATCTTGGGCAAGTCACTAGGCCTCAGTTTCTTCATATGCAAAAGAAAGGGGTTGGATTAGATAATGTCTAAAGGCCCTTTCAGCTTTAAATCTAATATGATCCTGTGATTTTGTCCAGCCCCCTCTCCCTCCCAACCTTAATGGTGTATATTTGAAGGAATGTGAGAAGACAAGTGAGGACCTGTTACAGATACTGAGGAGCAGAGACAAAGATCTTGTGTGGTCATGGAGCCCTGAAGCATTGAACTGTTAGAGTTAAAAAGAGAACTGAAGTTTCCTCCTCCTCCCCATTTAAGATAAAGAAATGCTTCCTATCCTTTTAAACTTGCTCTCCCCCAAGATAAGCCTCATCTTCAAGAAGTCGAGAGATCCCACCCAGTGTAAGCCTTGCTCTTGTGCAGCTGCAGCATGTCTGGTTGCAGTCGGGGAGACATCTTTCACACTGACGTGGCTGAAACATGTTGTGTTCGGTCTCTTCCTCCCAAATGGAGCTTTCACAAATACAAAGAAGGTTGATTTGTTTAAGGGCCTCAGATGGGGGAGGTCTAATGATATGAAAACATGGTTTAGAATGAAGTTCTCTACTATAAGTTTTAAAATAAGAATTTATGTGGGAAATGGGAGGGGCATGGGACAAGTGGTTAATCTTTGGGGAATCATTCATCAGCACAATGCAAAGAATCATATTCATAGTAGACTTGCCCCATATTTCTAAATAGAGTATGCATTCAATGTGAGTATATGCCTAGTGACTTTATAGGTTAGGCACAGTGAAAAGCTAGGCAAAGGACAAAAAGAAACCACTGAAGAGGTACCCCCTGGGAGAAGAACATGACCCCCAATTTGGAGGTGGCTAAGGTGACTCGGTAGGTGGAGTGCTGGACTTGGAGTCAGGAAGGCCTGAAGTTAGACCCTGCCCTTAACACTAACTACCTGTATGACTCTGGGCAAGTCACAACTCTCAACCTGAGATTCCTCATCTGGAAAATGGGGATAACAATAATACCAACCTCACAAGGCTGTTGTGATGATCAAATGAGATAATATACATAAATCATTTTTCTAATCTTAAAGTACATGTTAGCTATTATTATTATTGTTCTTCTTCTTCTTCTTCTTCTTATTATTATTTAGGCAGCCAGGTGACTCAGTAAATAGAATGCTGGATGTGAAGTCAAGAATCCAGCCTCAGACACTTATTAGTGGTGTGACCCTAAGCAAGTCACCTGTGTCTGCCTCAGTAGCTACACCTGTAAAATGGGATAATAGTACCTGCCTCCCAGAGTTGTTTTGAGAATAAAATGAGATAATATTTGTAATGTGCTTTGAAAACCTTAAAGCTCTAAATACTAACTATTGTTATTATTCTCAACAACAACAACAACAATAACAACAATAATAATGATAAACTTCATGGAAAGGAAGTTTCATCTGTACCAAGAATCCCACAGTAACTAGTTGGCATCCCTTGCCCTCATGCTGCCCCCAAATGCAAATAGTGTCAATATTCCTAGGAAATCCTTCTCCCAAATTCTGTTTGGATGGTGACCAAAGTGGTAATACAGGGGTTAAATCCTTTGTTGAGCCTGTCTGCCCACCAGATCAGATCGCTTCTAAATGAAGGGATCCTATTAGTCATATTCAGAGAGGTACCCAAGTGATTTAGCCCAATTTTGCTTAATTATATACCTATGTTGTTGGCATTAGCTATGGGTAGGGAGATAAATAAACTAATCATTTACTCTTCTGATTTATTTCCCCCCTTCCCCTGGCATCATGCTATCTTCCAAGTCCAGAAACATATGAAAACTTAAACATAGATATAGATATGTAGCACCCAGTGAAACCTTTCTTATTATTGGGGCCCCAGGAGAGCTGCCTCATGTTTAGGATGCTGTGTGGGTCCTGACTCCTGAACCTTTAATGATATGTTTACTTTTACCCACTAGACAGAGAATACATTAGTTGAGACTTCAGTTAAGTAGAATAGTAAATAAAGTGGTGAGAAATGAGAAATTTTTCTGTCATCACTTACCACATTACTAGTGGAGGAAGATGCACATGCGAAAAACATACATAACCAGATAATATGCATGGAGGAAATACACAGGGGAAACACGTGTGGGCAAGGACCATTCATGAAAGGGTGCATGCCAGGGATCCATGTAGTTGTGGCACACATGGAGAACATACTTATAGAGAAAAGTATGGTCAGAGAACATACATGGTCAGGGCAATTCTTAGATGCAAAACTGCTGAAATTCTTTGGTAGAGTCACCAAACTGCTAAACATGTCATTTTCTGGGCAATTATATCTCCTCTCATCTGGGTACTGTTTCATCTAGGTTGAACTGCTCTCTGCTGCCATCTAGTGGGTTTTGGCCCTTTAGGACAATCTACTGATTCTCTGCTCTTATCAAGATGCATTGACTAAATAGTCTTTCTCTGACAAGGGCAGGCTTTTTAGTATGGTTAGGGCTATGAGCCTCCACACCAAGCTAATAATGTCAAATAAAAGCCAGCCAATATGCCCCCAGGCTTTTAAAAAGTTTATTCTTTTGACTATGTTTGGGGCTGAGTCAGAGTCCATGGTACTTGACAACTGTTTGACTTGGGGTTAAAAAATCCTTGTGGTTCCTCTTTAACCACTTTTGGGGATACTGTGCCCCTAAAATAATTTTGGAGAATTCTACCAAAAAAATATCCCATCTGACAATATGGAAGCTGTCTGGAGATCACCAAACCAAGTTCTTTCCCAAGATTTACTCAGATTAGTAAACACTTAAAGTCAAACAATAAAAAAAACTAAGCAAAGAAGTCCCCCATACTTCCAGACTACTTTTTTTCCTGTATATATGCATGCATACATGTATATAGTATACATTTATATATGTTTACACATACTCCTGGCCTGTCTTCTTGTGTGTGTGCATACACATCTATATACAAACATATAGACACACAATATATACATATACAAACATATATGTTTGCATATATATGCATACACATATACAAACACATACACACACTATATATGCATATATACATATGTAATGTATATACATACAAAGGTGCATATGTATATACCTATTTATATATCTATGTCTTTATCCATGTCTGTCAGCCAGTGAAACCTAGTTTGATTTGTTTCCAGTTCCCAGGACAGCTCATAATGCATGTATGGCTAAGACTTAACCAACCCAGAAACCTGGTACTATCCTCTTCCATCTGCTTGCTTGCTGTGATACAATTATGATTAAGATTTCTGACTTCTTGCCCTTCATTCCTTTGTCCTCATTAGGCAATTCAGAGAATATCCTCATTCCACCCCATTGCCTCATCCTATTGGTGATGGGGCAGTCTCCTATCAGTGTTGTGTCAGCTCTTTGTCTAAAACTCTGTAAGTGTGATCCTTGAGTAGCTTTAGGCTTTCAACTGTAGTGAGCTTCCCATTATATGTCTGTTATAATGTTATATTGTATTATATATATATATGTTATATATATAATATACATATATTATATATGTATTGTTCCCATTATATGCCATTGTCCAAATTGTCTTCCTAGTTTCTCTGTGATAATCAATCAAGCTTTGTTAACTGATATCCTTGTATGGAGAAGAGAGAGATTCAACATTTTCATTTCTCTAAGACATGAGAAAATGAGAGGCAGCATGAAAGCTCTTTTTAAAACTGGGAAGAGTTGGGCTTAAGTTTAATCTTTGCAACATCCTGGCTATGTGACCCTGGTTAATCCATTTAACTTCTTGGTGAGCTAGGCAGCTCTAAATTTTTAAGTTGTAGGTAGAGGTGCTGACTTATGTTGGTAGAGGGAGTTTCCTCCCTTGGAAATTCCTCATGCCAGTGAAGTTAATCCCTATGGATGTCCCAGTGAAGTCTAATCCCTATCAATCAATTAATCAACATTTATTTAGTGCCTACTATATGCTAGGTGCAGCACTGAGAGCTGGGGAAACAAAAAGAGACAAAAGATTATCCCTGCCCTCAAGGAGCTCACAATCTAATGGAGGAGACAACAAGCAAGTAAACATACTCCCACCCACACACATACACATTTGCATGAATGCATGCACACACAGAAAGCTATATACAGGATACATAGGAAATAATTAAAAGAGGGAAGGCACTAGAATTAAGAGAGGTTGGGAAAGGCTTCCTGTGTAAGGTGGGATTTTTGTTGGCATTTAAAGGAAGCCAAGGAAGTCAGCAGTCAGAGTGGAGGTGGGAGAGTATTCCAGGCATGGGGGACAACTAGAGAAAATGCTGAGAACCAAGAGATGGAGCGTCTGGTTCTTGAAACATCCAAGAGACCAGTATCATTGGATTGAAGAGTATGTTTCAGGTGTAAGAAGACTGGAGAGGTAGGAGCTTCTACATCTGGCTCTGCTGTTAATTGTGGGACCTTGGGCAAGTCATTTTAGCCACTAGTCTCAATTTCTCCAGCTCTAAAATGAAGGACTTGAATGAGATGATCTCCGAGGTCCCGTCCTACTCTGGCATTGTATAGTTCAATGATGTGACAAGTTGTCTGCGAAATCAGTGAACAATTGTGTAAAAAAATGCAAGAAGACAAAGACTTACAATCTTAAATAATCCTAGCCTATCTGATTCTGTTCTAGTGAGGATCATGATGACTCTCTTTATGACTGCCATTGCTTCCTATAAATACTTGTGGATCCAGGCCCACCCATACTCACTAGAACACATAAAAATATTTAGAGACCAAATGTACATTGGTGTTTGCCAGAGAACTTGGCCACGGGAGCTACTAGAGGAAACCACAGAGGACTGAGGATCTTGCTTACAGCAAGTATGGAGGACAAGGAGAATTTTGAAGTGACTCCCATCAAATGCCTGATGTTTGATTTTCCTCCATAGATAGGTAACCTCCTTCTATTGTCAAAGTGTCTCTCTCTTTTATCTTTTATTTTGTAGAAAGTAGAGTGGTTTGAGGGCAAGTGAAACATTTTTTAAAACAGGAATTTTCTACTGTGTGTGCACACTAAGGATCCCTTTGGTGGTCTGGGGAAGCCAGTGAAACCCTTCTCAGAATCTTGTTCTTAAATGTATAACATGAAATACATAGAATTACAAAGGAAATCAATTATATTGAAATATGGTTATTCAAAAAATTTTTTCCCCAATCTTTCACCCCCAACTTTTGGGTTTATTTTTTTAAAAATTCATTAATTTATTTATTTTTAGTTTTCAACATTCACTTTCACAAAACTTCGAGTTCCAAATTGTCTCACCATATCGTCCATCCCCCAACTCCAAGACAGCATGCATTCTGAATTCTCTTTCCCCTAATCTGCCCTCCCTTCTATCTCCTCTATCCCTTCTTTTATCTTCTTCTTCTTCTATCTTCCTGTAGGGCAGTATAGATTTCCATACCCCATTGCCTGTATATCTTATTCTCCAGTTGCATATGAAGACAATATTTTTTAATATTTGTTTTTAAAACTTTGGGTTCCAAATTTTCTCCCTTCCTCCCTCCCCACCCACCTTCATTGAGAAGGCAAGCAACTTAATACAGGTTATACTTGTGCAGTCATGCAAAACACTTCCATAGTAGTCATACTATGGAAAACTAAATTATATTTCCCTTCATCCTACCCCACCCCCCATTTATTCTATTCTCTCTTTTGACCCTGTCCCTCCTCAGAAGTGTTTGCTTCTGATTACCCCCTTTTCCAATCTGCCCTCCTCTCTATCATTCCCCTGCTCTCTTATCCCCTTCCCCCTTATTTTCCTGTAGGGTAAGATAGCTTTCCATACCCAATTGAGTGTGTATGTTATTCCCTCCTTAAGCCAAATCTGATGAGAGTAAGATTCACTCATTCCCTCTCACCTTTCCCCACTTCCCCTCCACTGTAAAAGCCTTTTTTTGTCTGTTTTATGTAAGATAATTTACCCCATTCTACCTCTCCCTTTCTCCTTCTCCCAGTATAATCCTCTCTCACCCCTTAATTTTATTCTCCAGATATCATCCATTCATCTTCAACTCACCCTGTGCCCTCTATCTATCAGTCTATCTATACATATAATTTTTTTCCCTCCAACTACCCTAATACTGACAAAAGTCTCATGAGTTACAAATATCATCTTTCTATGTAGGGATAGAAACAGTTCAACCTTAATAAGTCCCTTATGATTTCTCTTTCCTGTTTACTTCTTCATACTTCTCTTGAGTCTTGTATTTGAAAGTTGAATTTTGTGTTCAGCTCTGTTCTTTTCATCAAGAATGCTTGAAAGTCTTCTATTTCACTGAATATCCATTTTTTTCCCCTGAGGGATTATACTCAGTTTTGCTGGGTAGGTGATTCTTGGCTGTAATCCTATCTCTTTTGTCCTCTAGAATATCATATTCCAAGCCCTCTGATCCCTTAATGTAGAAGCTGCTAAATCCTGTGTTATCCTGATTGTGTTTCCACAATACTTGAATTGTTTCTTTCTGGCTACTTGCAATATTGTCTCCTTGACCTGGGAACTCTAGAATTTGGCTACAATATTCCTAGGAGTTTTCCTTTGGGGATCTCAATCAGGAGGTGATTGGTGGATTCTTTCCATTTCTATTTTACTCTCTGGTTCTAGAATATCAGGATAGTTTTCCTCGATAATTTCTTGAAAGATGATGTCTAGGGGCAGCTAGGTAGTGCAGTGGATAGAACACTGGCCCTGAAGTCAGGAGGACCTGAGTTCAAATCTGGCCTCAGACCAAACACTTGACACCTACTAGCTGTGTGACCGTGGGCAAGTCACTTAGCCCCAATTGCCTAGAAGTAAAAAAAAAAAAGATGATGTCTAGGCTCTTTTTTTGATCATGGCTTTCAGAGAGTGAAATAATTTTTAAATTATCTCTTCTGGATCTATTTTCCAAGTCAGTTGTTTTTCCAATGAGATATTTCACATTGTTTTTTATTTTTTCATTCTTTTGGTTTTATTTTACGATGTCTTGATTTCTCATAAAGTCATTAGTTTCCAATTGATCCATTCTAACTTTTAAAGAAGTATTTTCTTCAGTGAGCTTTTGGACTTCCTTGTCCATTTGGCCAATTCTGCTTTTTAAGACATTCTTCTCCTCATTGGATTTTTGTACTTCTTTTGCCATTTGGGTTAGGCCATTTTTTCAAGGTGTTATTTTCTTCAGTATTTTTTTGGGTCTCGTTTAGCAACCTGTTGACTAGTTTTTCACGGTTCTCTTGCATCACTCTCATTTCTCTTCCCAGTTTTTCCTCTACTTCTCTTACTTGCTTTTCAAAATCCTTTTTGAGCTCTTCCAAGGCCTGGGACTGATTCATATTTTTCTTGGAGGCTTTGGATGTAGGTGCTTTGACTTTGTTGTTTTCTTCTGGTTGTATGTTTTGATCTTCTTTGTCACCAAAGAAAGATTCTATGGTCTGACTTTTTTTTTTTTGCACTGTTTGCTCATGATCCAAGTCAATTACTTGAGTTTTAAACTCTTTGTTAAGGTATAGGTCTGCTAAGGTCCAGAGGGGATTGGTGGATTCTTTCTTTTTTTTTTTTTCAGCCAAAGACAAGGTTTATTAGAACATCCATCATATTGGGCAGACTCTTAAGGAGTCTGAACATAAGTAAGGTACAGTGGCTAGATTATAAGAATCAGAGCCTCTTAATGGAGACAAGATGGACCTTATATACAGAAAGCCTGTGGGAGGGATCTAGGAGTGGCCAAGTAGTTTGGGGTGATGGGAGGAGGGGCCTAAGGAGATCTGGATGGGAGTGGCCAGTAAGCTGAGGTGAACAGAACTCCTGGGACCTGGACCTTGTGGCCAGGGAGAATGGAGCCCAGCTAGGGTTAAGGGTGGGAAATGGCCAGGGGCCATAGGGAGGCAAGACAATGGAGGGGAGATTGGGTGTAGCCACAGTGAAAGGCCAGTTGATGGAATTATAGCCTCAGATGAATGCCAGAGATTTGGCCATGTGGGAAAGCCCAGGGTTTTTCCTGTCTGGGGCCCAGATCCCAACCCCATCGTTCCCCCCTCAAACAAATGGGACCCAAATTCTTTTGCAGTAAGGGACAAAGGTCTTGGCTTTTGAAACTGCTTCCTGCTGGCAAGGGGCATAGAGCTGTCCCTGCCTCAAGGGGGTCCCAAAGAGGAGGCTGACTGGAACCGAGCACAGGCTGCATCCAGGTAATGATGTGGGGACATTGGCTGGTACTTGCTGTTTGCTACCAACTGTAAGTGAATGGCCTGTAGTCTGTAAGACACAAATCTGACAGAAAAGACTGCAGGGCCTAGATATGACAGGATAAAACATCCTTCGCTCTGTTTAGAGTCAGATAATTCAGTTTTCCAGCCATGCAGTATCAAATTCACCTCATAACCAGACTCAGGAATAGCCAGGTGGGTAACATTCCCTTTCAAAGGAACATAATGGAGAAACTGAGCCAGGAGGATACCATCTTAGACTGAAGCTAAAATTGTCCTCTCAGCTTTTCCCAATGCTGACTTCCCACTAGTATCACATTCTCTGAGTAGTTTGTGGCATTTCTCTCAAGATGGTGGATTATTGATTATTGATGGATTATGATCCATCAGACAACTCAAAATAAAATCCCATGAGCTTTTACTTCAAACAACTAGTTTCACTAATCACAGTTTATGAAAAACTTTTGCAGGATTTACATCTCAGTCTTAAATTTGTCCTAGTGTAAAGAGCCAATCATTAGAGACTTCTATACACTTGTAAATTCTCAACAAGACAAAACCCAAACAAGTTTACACATTAAAACAATAACCTACAATAGGCCAAATTATTTTAGCGGTAACCAAATTATGAAAAGTTGCTTGACATAACTGATACAGAAAGTTCACCAATTTGAAACTTGAAACAAACCCATTACCAATTCGGTGACTGCAGTTTTGTTAAATGCATTTCCAAATTACTTTATACAGAGAATCAACCTCTCATTGTTAACAGTTAAAACTACAAATTTAAAAGAGCATGCTTATCCAAGTTCAGAGGCCAGCTTCTTTACCTTGAGCAGGATGTGCTGAACCTGGGTAATGCTTCCAGGCAAAGGTTGCCCTAGAGTCCAAGGCCATTGCCTGGGGGGCCCACGCTGTAGCTGCTGCCCCTCCCCTCCTTCCTTTCCCAGGTAGGGGAGGGTGAAATCAAAGGTGAGGGGCAAAGAATGAAACTCTCTTCTCCTATGAGATGGTTTAACAGATACCCTTTAGACTCAAGCGAAGGGAGTGGGAGAGAAGAGTGACCAGGGTTGTAAGGAGGAGTTCTAAACTCCTTAATGATTACAAAACCTCCAGAATCTGCCAAGATATTTTTAGCGGTTCTAACTTTCCCCATAACCTCCATGAAGGAGGATTCAGAGGTGCAGAGGGAAGGGAGTAAGTAAGCTTCAGGCAACCAAAAAGCAGCTGCAGTTTTCCCCAATTCCCTAGCACCAAGGGAATTCATACACTTCCAGATAAGGCATCCATCCCTGTCCTCAATGCTGTAGAAGGTGTACCCAGGTCCATGGCCTTGAACCGACCCAGTGGACCAAGAGCCTGAGAGCATCAGGCCAAGTGCTAGACAGCCTCGTAACTGTCTGCCAGAAAAGCACCTCCAAGCCTTGGTGCTTGGAGAGTGACCCCAACTGCAGAGCAAGAAAGGGAGGGAGAGGAGGCTTACATACCTTTCAGTCTTGGCTGGAGAAGAACTTGGGGTTAGGCAGTTTCCCCTTACAAGCCACCAAAACGATGCAGTTTAGGGGTTCAGGGATCCTGGGACCCCAAAATCACAACTGTGCCGGCCGAGCTGTGCACTCTCCTCCTATAAGGAGCAGGCTGCCAGAGTCATACTACTTACCAGTCTTTGGTGCCCACCCGGATAAACACAAGAGACGAGCCCTGATCAGGAGGTGCAAACACTCGAGCTTTATTCAGAGGCCATCACAGCAAGGCCAAGCAGGAAGGCCAGAGCAAGAGAGCAGGAGCAAAAGAGAGCGAGCTCCGATCTCTACTGTTCCTTAAGTACCTACTTAGCCCCTCCTCCTCAGCCTGCCTACTAGTCATTGATTGTAGGGTCAGATACCGGAATGGGATGTCTGGGGTTAGCACTTAGACCAAGGGAGAGGACATGACACAGGAGGCTAGGACCGGATACAGGAAGGAGGCGTCTGGGTTAGTGCATAGACAAAGGGAAAGTAAGTGACCCAGGAAGTCAGGAAGGACACAGGAAGGAGGAGTCTGGGGTTGACGTTGCCTGGAGGTAACGATAATTGTTATCTAGGAGTATGTGTAATATGGATTGACCCAATTATAATTCAGTGTTTCAGTCCCATTTTTGCAAAACCCATATCCTCCCTGAATTTGCTATGTTACCTGAGCCTTAGTCATGTGAATTCAGCATAAAGGTGTCATCTCTCTCAGAAACTATAGGCATCCTTAAATACTAGCAGTATTTATTTTCAGCACAGGCATGCTACAAGCATTGAAAAATATACAATAAAATATCTACTGAATGACTGCATGCCACCTCCATACCTCTCCCAGACCTCAGGCAGTAATAGGATCCCTACAAATCTGAGAGTTCTAGGAAAGGCAAAATGAGTTTGTTTAGTTCCAAATTCCTATTCCCTGGTGAATGGGCAAAGGGGTAAGGACAGCATAACAGAGTTCCGACCTTACTTTCAACTCAAACTTCCAATAGGGACAGTCTTTAGATAAAGACATAGAAACTCTGGACTTAATATCTTGGCTCATCCCAGGTGGCACAAAGGATAGAGTTCTGGACTTGGAGTATGGGAGACCTGTGTTCAAATGTAGCCTCAGAAACTTACTAGCTTTGTGACCCTGGGCAAGTCACTTATTCTCTGTCTGCCTTAGTTTTCTCATCTGCAAAATGGGGATCATAATAGCACCTACCTCATTGGGTTGTTGTGAAGATCAAATGAGATCATATTTGTGGCACGTAGATGCTCATTCTTTTCTCCTTTGCCAGGACATGGAACTTGGGATCTGGTGTGAACTGTTATTCACGAAGGTCACTACTTTTCTTAGTCTCATCTGTTCTAATTAATTTTGTCCTTAGCTAACCCGTCATGGAGCCAGGTAAGTGGACTCAGCAGCCAGTGCCAGGGCAGGAGC
The DNA here is from genome assembly GCF_900497805.2 of Vombatus ursinus. NCBI lineage: Eukaryota > Metazoa > Chordata > Mammalia > Diprotodontia > Vombatidae > Vombatus > Vombatus ursinus. The sequence continues at coordinate 22,233,657 of NW_020954550.1, forward strand.
AGCACCATCATTTCAATCTACAGCCCTCCTCTGACCTTCAATAAAGCGTCTTCTCTGCTCCAGAATCATTTTCTGTGGTAGCTTTTTTTCTTGCTTGGGTTCAAGACTTGCCATTCCCCACAAGGGGAGGAGTAGAAGCGGCAGTAGAAAGAAGATCACTACTAGAGTGGTATAGATCATATGCTCAGCAGGCAGCTAGGTGGAGCAGTGGATAGAGTACCAGATCCTGGAGGATCTGAGTTCAAATCCGGCCTCAGACACTTGACACTTCCTAGCTTCGTGACCCTGGCCAAGTCACTTAATCCCAATTGCCTTGCAGCAGCAACAACAACAACAACAACAAAAAAGCTGGGGGAGATAGCTAACACAATGTATGTCAGGGTCAGGATTCAAGACCTAGGCCACCTAGAATGTTAGACTGAATCTATGAAGATAAAATTTAAAGTCTGACATGAGTTTAAAAAATCAACTTCATTGATATGGAAGGTATAGTTAGAAAGATAAGGAAGGAATAGTTAGAAAGCAGTGTATTTGAAAAAACTCTGGGATTTTTCATGACGTATGAGCTCAATATGAGTCAATACTGTGGTCTGGTGGCCAAAAAAGCCTAAAGCAAATGTAGTCTGCATTAAGAGAGGTATAATGAATGCCCTGAATGAGGGAGGTGCCAGTCTTGCTTTCTTTGATCTCCTATTACATCCGGAATCCTGTGCTCAGTTCTGGAGACCATAGTTTAGGAATGGCATTGTTGAACTTTTAGAAAGGATTTTGATAAGCATTCATAATCTCCCATTGATTCATTTCTTCGTAGTTGACTCACAGATATATATCCAGCTCCAGTCTCTCTCCTGAGCTTCAGTCCCTCATCAACAACAACCTACTGGATATTTCAAACCAGAACTCATTATCTCCTTCCCCATGTTCTTCTTCCAAACTTTCCTATTTCTGTTGAAGTTTCTACCATTCTAGCCTTCCAGGTTCATAACCATGGCTTTATGCTTGACCCTCCACTCTCCTTCACTCTACATTTAGCAAACAGTTGCCAAATGTTGGCATTTCTACCTTCACAGTATCTCTTGAATCTGTATTTTTTCTTTCTACTCACATAGCTACCACCTTTGTTTAGGCCTTTATCTCCTCTCTTCTAGACTAATGCAATGACCTCCTAATTAGTCTATTTGCCTTAAGGGTTTCCCCACTTTGGCTCATCCTATACACTATTACAAAAATGATTTTCCTTAAGAGCAGATCTGGAAGGATTCTGGAAAGATGGTGGAGTAGGTCAGAAAATCCTAAGCTCTCCAGATTTCCCCTCATAAACAAGATAAAATAGCACCTCAGGGTGAGCATAGAGTGGTAAAAATAAACAAGAGTTGGGGCAGAATGGTGGGACTCCTGGGACAACCAGAGAAGGACCAAGGTTTGGTACCTGTCTGCTGAAGCAACAAGCAACAAGCAACAAGCTGGGTTGGGAGGAAGCCTTGGCCCCAGCCACAGGAATTTTCACCTCCCTAACAGTGTGGGGAGTTGGGTGTCTGAGTGGGGGAAGATTGAGGGAACCTCTGCTGATAAGGGATGCCAGGCCCACCCGTGCTGCCAAGACTCAGACCTGGGTAAGAAGGAGCCAGCACATGCCTGCTGAGTGCAGAAGCAGTGGAGTAGGGATGACAATGGCTGTGGACACTTATAAAATGGCAGAGTTCTTGGTTTCATTTCCAGGCCAGAGGGGAGAACTAAAGGAGGATCTGAGGCCAGAGGCACAATTCCCCAAACCCCAGGACTAGAGGTGATTACAATAACTTTTTTTTTAAATGAGCAGGCAAAGGAGAAAGAACTGAACCATAGAAAGTTACTATGGGAATAAAAACGACTGGGGTTCATCTTCAGAGGAGGATAGTGAAGCAAAAAAAAGCCTCTCCTACCCCAAAGAATAATGTCAAATGGTCATCTGCCCAAAAAGAACTCATAGAAGAATTCAAAAAAGACTTTAAAAATCAAATGAGAGAGATTGAGGAAAAACTAAAAAATAAATAATAAGACCAATCCAAGAAAAACAAGAAGATTATGAAAAGAAAGTTAACCAATTGGAAAAGGAGATCCAGAATCTTAAGGAAGAAAAGATTTCTTGAAAATTAGAATTGGGTAAGGGGAAGCTAGCAAAGTTATAAGAAACCAAGAAATAATAATAAAAAAAATAAAGAATGAAAAAACAGAAGAGAATGTGAAACATCTCATAAGAAAAACAACTGATCTGGAAAACAGATCAAGAAGAGTGCCTTGATAAAAAAAAAAAAAAAAAGCAGCTCTGACCACATTACTCCCCCACTTAATACAAACTGCTCTGTTTGGCTTTTCAAGCCCTTTACAATCTGTCCCCAGTCTCTCTTTCCAGCCTCATTATATGTTGCTCTTCTTCTTGCACTCATCGGTCCAGCTAACCTGGCTTGCTCTCTGTTTCTCACACAACACCTCATCTCCCATCTCCACGTCATCGTACCGGCTGTCCCTCGTGCCTCAAATGCACTCTCTCCTTACCTCAGCACGTGGAACCCCTCAGTTTCTTCAAGACACACTTCAAACACTTTTCATATTGAAGCCTTTCCAGACCCCCTCAACTGTTGTGTCTTCCATTCCCAATTATTTTGTACTTAACCACCTTGTGTTTATTAAATAGATGAATAAATAAATAAAAAAAGTGTTAAGTTATTTATACGTTCCAAACCCAGCACCAAATGCTGAGAATATAAAAACAAAAGCCCAGAAGGCACTTACATTCTAACGGGATAGATCAAACATATAAAACAATGGTAACTGGCAGAGTCTATTGGTTTGAAAAGTCACAGGGGAGAGGTGGGGTGTAGCGTGGCACCTTTCTAGCAATAGTAGCATTATATTTGATTATGGTTCCAGAGCTGGAAAGCAGGGGAGGAGACAAAAGGAGGGTACAAGCCCAATGATAAGAAGATGGAGGGGGAGTAAAATGAAGAGCAGCTGGCTTCATAGAGTGGGCCTCACTCCCCAATCAGGACCCAAAGGGGGCTAGGGCAGGAGTTTAGGAGCTGAAAGGGTTAGTGGTATCAAACTCAGCTAGAACCTGGACCACTAACTTGTGCATAAAGATCTCTGTGGCACATTGACTTAGAAAACCACATATCAACATTGTCCATGTTCTATTGCATTTTTATTTATTTTGTTAAATACTTTCCAATTCCATTTTAATTTGGTTTGGGCTGCACATGGGAGTGTTGTGGGCCCCATTCCTGCAGGCTCTGTGTCTGATACCTCTGGTCTGGGCCATGAGGCAGAGAGCTGGACGAAGATCCCCGGGATAAGATGAAACAGACTTGGAGCAACCAGGTCCAGCATTTTCCATTTCTCCAGTCTCCTAGGTTTGTAATCCTGGCATTATCTCTAGGCTTTACTCTCCCTCATCCCATATACCTATTCAATTTCCAAATCTTGCCATTTCTACCTCTAAACATCTCTTGAATCCATCTCTTTTGATATAGCTAGCCATACTGAGGCACTGACCAGGTGGACACCTCAGGGCAGGAGTCACAAGGAAGAGGGATTAGACTTGCCCTTCTTGACCCCTCAGAGGGCAGTAGGGTAGAAGCCATAGAGAAGTGGGGGAGGAGAGAGGGAATAGGTACTATCATTATCCCCATTTTACAGTTAAGGAAACTGAGGCAAACCTATTAAGTGATCTAGGGTCATACAGTAAGTGTCTGAGGCCCAATTCAAACTTAGGACTTTTGTGATTCCAGACCAGGTACTCTATCCACTGCACCACCAGCTGCCTCCAGAAGCACACTGTGTTTCAGTGTAAGGAGAAGCCAGTGCTAAGGGAACAAACTACCTAACCTGGATTCCTATCTCGTTGTTGTTTTCCCCTAAGCTATGCTTGCTGCATCATTGCTTGACCGACCCCCTGGCCTTCAGACCCCTCTGGCCTGATCTTGACTACTGAGCAATGCAAGCTCCCTAGCCTCTGTCCTGAATCACTGGTTTTTAGTTGTTGCTGTTTGGTCAGTTTGTAGTATCTGACTCCATTTGGGGTTTTCTTGGCAAAGATACTGGAGTGGTTTCCCAATTCCTTCTCCAGCTCATTTTAGAGATAAGGAAACTGAGGAAAACAGAATTAAGTGACTTGCCCAGGGACACACAGCTAGTAGGTGTCTAAGGCCGGATTTGAACTCAGGTCCCTTTGACTGCGCAGCACTCTATCCCCTGCACCACCTAGGGTCCCACTGGTTTCTAGACCCCTGGCTTTTTCTGACTTTTGGATGAGGTGATGGCTTGTCAGGTTGTTGCTATCCAGTCTCTTGACTGTTTTTCCTAGTCCTCATTCCTTATGACTAGTCCTACTCAGCTGATATTTAAACCTCAGCTAAAATTCCACAGTTCACTTACCGTATTTCACCACATAATTGTTGATACCGCATAAGTGTTGCACCCTGGGTGTTTGGTTTTTTTTTTCAGTCCAAAAATTGGTTTATAACCTTTCATCGAGTAATTGTTGCATGGTATGATTCTGTTCATCATGCTGCTTAAAAGGTAAACCGAGCAGCAATGTATTCACCAGTTGCATACAGATAAGCATTTATCTCTTGCGAATTGTGAGCTGCCAGCCTCGAATTTTTAGTGCTCTGACTTGCATGGTTTGTTTAGAGCGCTGCAGTACTAACAGTATTGTCACTCAACCCAATGAAGAGCCGTAGGCACAAGGGCAGCAGGTGGGCAGGCAAAGCTGCCATGAGGAAGTCAGGTGATATGGTAAGACTTTTATCTTCTAGCTAAACTGTACACTTCATCTGCCAGTGATACAGTTTAATAATAAATGATTTTTAAGTAACACCAGCACAATTTTTTTAAAAAAAGCTTCATATAATGGTTGCACCCCACTTTTTTTGCAAAAAAATCTGGCATAAAATCTGTGATGATTATGCAGTGAAATACGGCAAATCCACTTCACAGGCGTTTCAGGACTTCACCCTTGGGACCTCTTTGGTCTTCTTCTATTGAAGGAAGAAGAACAATAAAACAACAAAATCCCACCTTCTATAAGGAGAAGCCTTTTCCAATTCCCCTTAATGTGAATGCCTTCTCATTGTCACCATCTGCTCATTCTCCTGCTGATATCTTGTCTGTGCAAAGTTGTCCACATGTTGTCTCCCCCATCGGATGTGAGCTCCTTGGAAGCAGGGACTGCCTTTTACTTTTTTTTTTTGTATCCGCAGCATCAGTAAGGCTCCTGGCACAAAGTGAGAGTCTAAATTCTATCAATCTGAATATGATACTCCCATGACTACTCACCTAGAAACAGGACTCATTCACCATTACACAGAGGACCAAGCCAGAAACTCTGAGAAAACCTTCTCAAAGTTTTTTTCCCCCTGAGGCATGGGGTGGTCATTGTAACCTAATAAGACTGGAGTCTGTGGTGCTGACCAAGGGGGCCAAGTTGCTGTCCCGTAACCCACACTGGGGTCCCAATCATTCCCAAATATTCCTATATATTTGCCTATAGCAGTGCTGGTGAGTGTCAGAAGGACAACTGCTTCCCTAAATTACATTTTCTGTCTCAGAAGCCTCTCACACACTCTGCTCAAGCCAAAAAACATAAATTCAGACCCACTTTGTAAGTGTGTTCACTACCCACTTATTCTGGTTAAGTTTTGCCATTTATTTAAACATCTTTCCCTCCTTCTTACTATCTCTTCATCCCCTATTTTAATTTTTACAACCTCATTAGCGAGCCTCTGGAGTCTAGAGTTACTTTTATTTTTCCCTGACTATCAGATTCCCTGAAGCCTGTTCCCAACCTTCTCTTCCCTCCTCAACCCCTCCCCCTCCCTCTTGGGAAAGGATCTCACATCCTTCTCTGAGGTACTAGAGACCATTTGCCCCAGTTCTCCTTCTTTCTCCCTATTCTGCTGCTCAGAATCTCTCGATCTCATCTTTTCTTCTCTTCTCCTTTGTTGCAGTCTCTGACAAAGAAGCAACATTTCTCCCTAAGGTACAGCCAGCCTTTCTACTCGTGGGAGTCTTTGATCTCATTCACCCCTCATACCCTATTTGAGAAGCTTCAGAGCACCCCCTTTGCTTCTATAAAAAAGCAGAGAGTGCAATGTGGACTCAACCTATCCAGACTGGTTTCACATTCTCCCCCTTATGTTCCAGGCAAACTAGCCCATTTGCTGCTCCTTGTACACTTAATTCCGCCTCCCACCCAACCTTTGGGCTGGCTGTCCTCCATGCCTGGAAATGCACGGTCTTCTCACCAGCCTCTTAGGATCTCTCCTTTCCTTCAAGGATGAGCTCCAGTTTCACCTCCTACATTGAGACCTTCCTGACTCCCCCAGTTGTTAGTGACCTTTCTTGTGAAGTTACTTTCTATGTATAAATCTTGTATTGACTTATCTGGGTATCCGTTACTTCCTTGCAACAGAATGAAAGAACCTTGAGGGTTGGGACTGCTGTTTTTGCCTATGTATGCAGAACACCCATCACAGTACCTTACAAAAAATGGTGGTGTTGTTTAGTTGTTTTTCAGTCACATCCAACTCTTTTTGAACCTATTTGGGATTTTCTTGGTAAAGATACTAGAATGGTTCGCTGTTTCCCTCTCCAGCTCATTTTACAGGTGAGAAAACTGAGGGAATACTTATTAGTTGTGTGACCCTGGGCAAGTCACTTAACCCCATTGCCTATCCAAAAAAAACTGAGGCAAACAGGATTATGTGACTTGCCCAGGGTTACACAGCTAATAAGACCAAATTTGAACTCAGAAAAATCAGTCTTCTTGACTCCAGGCCTGCCACTCTATCCACTGTGCCACCTGGCTGCCCAAAAGATAGGCCTCAATAAATGCTTGTTAAAGGAATAGAATCTTGGACATCAAGCAACCTCCAGATGAGGAAAGTTAAGGCTCCCAAGATTGGAGAAAATCTCCAAAGGTCATACACAGTAAGTAGCAAAGTCACACCTTGGACCCAGGTCCTCTTACTCCCAAATCTGGCTACCATACCCCACTGTCTCTTAGTGTTACAGTGATTTAAACAGTGTTCAACTGTTTCCAGTATTTGTATTTTCAGGGAGATATCTCTGGGTCAGAGAAATGAAGTTGCCTTTTTGCTTTAATAATAATAAAAATAGTAATAATAGCATTTATATAGCACTTTGAAGTTTGCAAAGTGCTTTACGTATGTTATTTTATTTCATCCTCACAATAACTCTTTGAGGTGAGTTTCTCCCATTTTGCCGATGAGGGAACTGAGGGTGACTTGCCCAGGATCACATGGCTAGCAACTGTCTATGGTAGGATTTGAACTAAGGTCTTCTTAACTCCAAGTCTAGTACTTAACCCACTGCATGACCTAGCTGCCACCTGAGGAACACAGTGGCATTATCCCAAGGGAACTTGGAATCAATCATTGATTGACTAGAAATTCTGTTGATCAGATGACTATGGTGACTTAACAACTAGACCAGAGAAAATTTCAGCTATGGTAAGCCATTTTGGCCCATCCCACTTGGTAAGGAGTAATATACACTATTCTGTAATTCCTGCCTGGAAGCCTATCAGAGTTTTGCTTAATAAATACCTTCATCATCTCTGTGCTATTTCCAGGGAGGCTGCACAGAATCTACAGTTACTGTATGTTCCAAATTCCAAATTGGGATACATTGTGTGTCCGTAAGAATAGATTTCCTCTAATGTAAGTCATGCTTTTTCTGCAATTTATTGTTTTACAGAAGGAAGGGAGGTGGTGCAGTAGATAGAGTGCTGGCCCTGGAGTCAGGAGGACCTGAGCTCAAATTTGACCTCAGATATTTACTAGCTGTGTGACCTTGGGCAAGTCATTTAACCCTATTTGCCTCAGTTTCCTCATTCGTAAAATGGGCTGGAGAAGGAAATGGCAAACCACTCCGGTATCTTTGTCAAGAAAACCCTAAATGAGCTAGAACACTGGTCCTGCAGTCAGGAGAATGAGAGTTCAAATCTAGCCTCAGACACATAATCCTCACTAGGAACCTGGGTAAGTCACTTAACCCCGATTGCCTCAGGGCAAAAAAACAAAAAAACAAAAAACAAAACCCTAAATGGGATCACAAAGAGTCGCACAACTGAACAACAACAATAGTTTTAGAGTGTGTCCTAGAGCACTCAGAGGTTAAGTGACTAGCCTAAGGTCTCATGGCCAGGTTTTTCAGGGGTGGGGCTTGAAAGGAGGTCTTCCTGGCTTTGAGACTGGCTCTCTATTACGCTGAGCTTTCTCTCTGAGAAATAGAATATTCTGTGAGAAAGCATATTCCTTTAAAAAAAAAATGCCAAGGGACCTGTGGTTTTGTCAGAGTGGAGAACTCCTAGTGTGGAAACTCCCTCCACAAGATTCCAACCCTTTTCTTGGTAGATGAGCCTTAAGGAGATGCCTCAGGTACTGGGAAGTTGTGGTGTCTTCCTGACTCCAGGTCAGCACTCTTTTAGCTTACATCATGAAACCTCTATTTGGATCACTGATTTAGAGCTGGAAAGGATCTTAAAGACAATTGATTCTAGTTCCCTCTCCCCAATTTTTCAGATGAGGAATTAGATGTACAGAGAGGCTGTGACTCGTCAAATGTCACACAAGTAGTATCAACGGCAAGATTTGAACCCAGGACTTCCTAATTCTAAGTCTAGCAATATTCCCTACAAAATGAAGCCTCTTTATTATCAGCTTATTTTATTTTATTTCAGGGTCCAGACCTTTGATTTTATTGTTGTAGGGAAATACTTATGAGGAAGCTGCCTCTACCGTTGTGGATTGATAGTTAGTCATTTAATGGCTTAGAGAATTGCTTAAGGGTACTGATGGAGAGGTTAAGGGTTTGATCAGATTTATGCAGAATCATATCAGATGCTGGACTTGAACCCAGATTTTCCTTACTAAAGGCTGGATTTCTATCAGAGTCACACTGCCTCTGTTGTCAACAGAAAGAGTGAGTAAAATTTTATATAAAACTCTTATCATTTAATTAGATAGAACCAAATAACTGAACAACGAACAATCAAAAAAATATATACTTTTCCCATCAATGTAAAAAAAAATTATTTTTCAAAGACTCATTAGTACATACTTTATTTTCTTGAAATCAGGATTGGATTAAAAGATTCAGGATAACTACCTACTTCATGCTTGTAGTACTTATCTGTTAAAGTTGTTGTGAGGAAAGTGCTTAATAAACTTTAAAATACTATAGAAACATTAATTATCATCATTACTATGACGTAACTTTGCCTCAGAATGTAATTACAAAATTGTTTACAAAAATGTAGTGCCAAGCAGTATTGGTGTAAGTTTGAATTCTAGGCTCAGTTATATCCAGAAATACCTTGACTTTTCTTCTCTTTTCTTTTCTTTCCTTTTTTCTTTTGTTTTCTCTTTTCCTTTGTCTCTTCCTTCCCTCTCTCCCTCCTTCCTTCCTTCCTCCCTCCTTCTCTTCCTTCCTTTCTCCCTCCTTTCCTTTCTTCCTCTCTTCTTTTCTTCCTTTCTCCTTCCTATCCTTCCTATCCTTCCTTCCATTTTTCCTTTTTCCTCTTTGTTTCCCTCTTTCAGATAAGGACTGATTTATTTTTGTCTATGCACCCCCAGTGCCTAGCACAGTATCCTACACTGTAAGTGCTTAATAAATTCTGGTCAATTCGATTAATCAAGAATGGATTTGGGATGTACCAAAGTGTCAAGAACGTTGATTGGGAACAGTTCTCTCGATTCACTATACAGTAAGTATCCCTGCTAATAGAAAATCTTTGTGTTTCCAAAAGTTTTTACTAGGCCACAAAATTTGAGTTGGTTCCATCATTCCATCCAATTTCAATCCCACCCCTAAACCACTTGGTATGCTAAAAAGTTAATCCATTTAGCAGGATTCTTCTCAAACTCCATATGAAAACTTTATACACACACACACACACACACACACACACACACACACACAGAATAGAAAAAAGAAGCAAAAGTTTCAATTTCTCTCACTGGCTGATTCCATTTTGGTCTGACCTTATTTTGTTTAGAACTTATTAGCTGCTTCCCATCTCCATGGATGCTGTTAAATACTATTAAAGGAAGAAAAATGGTTCGCCTGGGATGCTTTTTTCTGTATGCTTGTCTAGTGTAGGACTGAGCTGTGGCCGCCAAGCCGATGAAAGTGAGACCAGCAGGGAGCAGCATCTTGTAGTCGCTGCCTGGCTTCTATGCCTCTGCGTCTTTTACTCTGTCTGGGACAGTGCTACCCAGCAGCCATTAGTGGTCGTGGAATTGGGAAAGCAAAGGCCAACAGGGAAATTGAAAAGTGGGGAGACTGGCATGACAGTGAGTGCCATGCCAACAGCTTGAAAGCTGGTACAACATGTGCTTTCAAAACAGTCATACGGAAGTATTTCCAAACTTAGCTAAGGTAACTTAGTAGGGACAAAGGGCAGGTTGAGGTTTGTATGTGCATGTACGTGTATGCTAGAAAAAGTACTGAATCTTAGAGATCATATATTCTGACATCTGAAATAAGATGTTTCATTTTCCCAAGAAAGGAATTATTCTGACTTCTCGTACTGAGCAAAGCTCTGGGTTGTGTCCACACAGACAATGTGACATTCCTACAATGAGTTGTCATCAAGTGAACCACATCAGTGTAGACATCAAGCACTGTTATCCACGACAATGACATTCTTTTTTTCCCTCTCTGTAGCAAAAAAACAAAACAAAACAAAACAAAACAAAACAAAAAAACAAAAAAAACCCAACTTCCTATCCCTTTCCCCAAATTACTTCCTTAACTGTTTGGATTTTCTCTTTCACTTTTCTTTTTAGGTAGAACCTAAAATTAAGAAGTCTTTTTTTTTTAATTCAACAAATATTTATTGAGCACCTATGTGGTTAAAACATTATGTTTGTATAGTACTTTACAAAGAGTGTGTCCATATGTTATTGAACACACATGTGAAGTGGCACAGTATAGTGGAAAGGACACTGGATTTGTGGTTAGAAGACTCAGGTTTGAATTCCAGCTCTCTTACTTACTACCTGTGAGACCTTGGGCAAGCCACTTCACTCTCATCTGTAAAATGATGGAGTTAGACTAGAAAATTTCCAAAATCCCTTCCAGCTCTAAAAACCTACAATCCTATATTAATTTACTTAATCTTTGCAAGACAGGCAAGTAAGCTATAATTACCACTATGTTACAGACACGATGGCCAGATAAGGCCCAGATAAAATGACTAATCCAAAGTCACCCAGCTAGTCAATTGTCAGACACAGACCTAGGGTCCAGGTCTTCTGGCACTCAATCTAGCACATTTTCTACCATACTGTCACTGTCCATGACACATTGCCATTGGCAAGTTTTGGTTTTTAGTGGTGCCTTTAGGCTGAAGGAAATGTTATTATATAATTTTGAAAAATATTTATTGAGTATAAATATATTTAAGTTGTCAGGATATAATTTCATTAATGATTACAACTCAACTGTAATACTGAGGAAACCTTAGAATTAAAACTTTATCCAGGTTTAAGACAAAAAGCATAGGAAGAAAATCAATGTAAATGTTGAAAATAGTGATGATTCACTGACATGAAGACACAACAAAACCTACATCTCAATTAAAGACATTTTAAATTAGTGCTTGATTTCACAATGGTATATATGTTTGAACTATTTTTAGAATTACAAAACAGTTCAAAATAATTTAACAATCTTGATAAGGAAGTAGGTCTTATAAATACATCACTTCCTTTTATCAAGCTATCAGGAAATTAAAGAATTTAAAGAAATCACATATCCTTGGTTTTAATTGTTTCAGTAATAAAATATAAATAAATGGAAACAGAAGTCTTATACAACCACCAATATTTTACAAGTTTTTCTTTTGTAAGATGGAAAGAATGTTAAAATCTTATATGAAGAAAGTTCCTATTAAATGAATCAGTTCTCTAAATGAAAAAAAAGTCAGTTTACTAAACTTTTTTTTTCAGAGTAAGGAATGAGGATATTCAAATTGATTATGGTGACATTGGAAAGGCAAAATATTTCCCAGTTTTCCATAATTTGTGTTTATTATACATAACATACTTTAAAGACGTAGCTCTATGTAGCTGGAAACTATGGCAGTCCAAATTCATCTACCAGTACACCATCCTTGTTTTTTGCATGACTGGGAGCACCTTCAGGAATTGCTGGTGCAGATGCTGCCTCATCTAAGTAAGAGCTGTCTTCATCAGCTAAGAGTTCATCACCAAGTGCATCTAATTCTGCCTGGAAGTCATCTTCATCAATCTCTGGGGTTCCGTAACTCTGGCTCAGAGCCTCTTGGGTTTCATTTGCATCTTCCATCATATCTTCCGATTGGTCTTCTATATCCTCAATTTGGTCAATTTTGACTTGTTATACAAAATGATTAATATGGAAAAGTTTTACATGATTGCACATATATAAACTATATTGGGTCTCTCTCTCTCTGCTTGTGTGCTTTCTTCATTTCTTTTACACCTAATTTCATAGCATCCACCATTGTTTTGGTGTCTTTCAATGACTAGATAGTATAATTTGCTTGTTCAAGAAGCCTCTTGATGAGGGTGAAAGAGGAGAGTGTAAAGGCTGGCTTGGAGCTTAATGCAAAACACACACAGACACAGACACAGACACACACACACACAAAGACCCTAAGATTTTGGCAACTGATCCCATCACTTCCTGGCAAATAGTGGGAGATGAAATAGAAGCAGTGTCAGATTTCATATTCTTGGGCTCAAAGATCACTGCAGATGGTGACTGCAGCCATGAAATTAAAAGATGCTTGCTCCTTGGAAGGAAAGCTATGGCAAATCTGGATGGCATACTAAAAAGCAGAGATATCACCTTGCTGACAAAGGGTCATAGAGTCAAAGCTATGGTTTTTCCAGTAGCAATGTATGGCTGTGAGAGTTGGACTATAAGAAAACTGAGTTGCCACAGAATTGATGCTTTCAAATTGTGATGGAAAAGACTTTTGAGAGTCCCTTGGACAGCAAGGAAATCAAATCAGTCAATACTTAAATTAATTCAGGCTATCCACTGGAAGGTCAAATACTGAAGCTGTAGCTTAAATATTTTGACCACATAGTGAGAAGATAAGACTCATTGGAGAACACCCTGATGTTGGAAAAGATTGAAGGCGAAAGGAGAAGGGGATGGTAGAGGATGAGATGGATAGATGGTGTCATGGAAGTAACAAACATGTACTTGTACAGACTTTGGTAAGTAATAGAGGATAGAAGAACCTGGCATGCTATGGTTCACAGGTCTGACAACTGAAAGATTGAATAACAACAAAACTTTTGCCATGTTACTCATGATCTTTGTTGAATAAACAGGGATGAGTTGGTTTGGCATTATCCAGAGTGTCCATTATATACCAGACAAATAATGGTCTGATCTAGGGAAAAGGATGTATTGATGTCACCATTAACAACTTTTACACTTCCTGATTACAGATGGATGGAGATGGCAATAGATAGACAGACAGAACATTTGTTAAGTATTGATTATGTGCTATAATGTTTCTATAGTAGAAGGAACTCTGGACTAGGAGTCAGGAGAGTTGGACTCCTTTCTTTTGGTTCTTGTATACCTCTAGTAAGTTATGTGACCTTGGACAAGCCTCTTCCCTGGGGCTCAGCTTCCTCGTGGGTAGAGAAGAGGATTAAATGTCCTCTGTGGCCCTGCGTAGTTTTCCAATTCTGTGATTCTGAATGAATTTTCCTTGTCTGGCTCTCTGCACTCCAATGCACCCCCATATATGAAACCCCCTCTAATTTGTGGTGCTACATACAGCTGAGTACAAATTCACCAGTACTATCAGAGAAAGCGTGACAATGACTGGTTTAAACTCAGTTGTTAAAACTCATATGGGCCTATGAGCCTTACAGTGATGCAGATTACAACCCATCCATGCCTACCTTTCCTGTGTGGCTCTTGGGTATGTCCTGTCATGAGTTTCCCACAAAGGGTTCTGTTGTGGTGAATGCTTTCTTTCCTTTCTCTTGACATGAAGATACCAGTGGAGCAAATAGACTCTCTACCACTCTCACCATGTGATGAACCCATTTTTTTGCTCTTATATTCCTTTGATTTTCCTGCTTCTCCATAATTCCTTGGGATCATAGATTTCTAGTTAGAGGGAACCTTAAAGGCTATCTGGTCCCACCCTACCTGCCATTTTACAAATAAAGAAACTGAGACATAGAAAGGCAAAAGGATTGGCCCCGGTCACAAGTTGTTATTATTTCAGTCATTTTAATTCTGTCTAACTCTTCCTGACCCCATTTGGGGTTTTCTTGGCAAAGATACTGGAGTGGTTTGCCATTTTCTTCTCCAGCTCATTTTATACATGAGGAACAGAGGCAAAAAGGGTTAAGTGACTTACCCAGGGTCACACAGGTAGCAAATGTCTAAGGTCAGATTTGAACTCAGGAAGATGAGTCTTCCTGATATCAGGACCAGTGTTCTATGCACTGCAACACCAAGCTGCCAAAGGTAGTAAATGTAAAAGGCAGATCTTGAACCCAGGTTTTCTGACTTGAAAGTCATTGCTTTTTCAATTGTACCATGCTTCCACGTTTATTACATATTGCAGTCAACCTGCTCATGTTTACCATCTGCCTTTCCATTGGCTTTCTGGGTGATACTCATTTTCGGTTCTTCAGCCTGGAGCATTGTATGACTCACATCCTTACAACAACATGTTAGCATATGGGTATTAAAAAAATGAGCTTTTGCTTCAGGGAGAAGTTTGTGGTCATTGAAAGAACTTTGCAATTTTCCGAAGGCAATGCAGGTTGCTCAGCTCTTTGGGTTCAAATTACAGTGAATTTTAGGCCAAATTTTTAGATACAAAGAATGCTATCCTCCTACACATCATCATCTTTATGAGGACAGAGGATGCCTATTGTAGCTAAATTACTCTGAAGTCACAGAGTTATCATTAAATTCAGATTAAAATATATATATATATTTTTAGCAGATCCCAGGACCAGTCTCACTTTGCTACCTTGATAAACTCCATAGAAATGCCTAATAAGAATGATATGTTCTGGATGGGAAAATGCTCTCTCTAATTAGATATACAACTCAAACAACAGCAGCATGGCTAATTGTAACTTCTACAGAACCTTTCAGATTTAATTCCTTACCAAACTAAGTCATATAAACCATAGAATCATAGATTGTAAAGTGTCAGAACTAGAAAGAAGGGCCCTTAGAGATCACATAGTTCAACTCCTTTATTCATCTGGTGAGCATGGAGGAAGCTGGTATCTGCCAGATGGCAACCATGGCCCTGGGTACTGTGATGATGGTCTTTTCTCTCTGGAAATTTTAAGGGCCCTGGGGTCACAGGATGACTATTCTACAACCCACTTCACCAACTGTCTGAATACAACTTGTTAGCATAATGTGGAACTTTCAGTCCTTCCTGGAAGGTTGTGTGTGTGTGTGTATGTGTGTGCGTGTATGTATGTGTGTATGTTTGAGGGAGACAGTAAGATGTGGGAGGAAGGGGAAAAAAAACAACAGTGTGACATTTAACCATTGTGGGTAATTCCCTGGTGAAAGGTTAATGGCAGCTCTGAAGGAAACTCCTTAGGAGAGCTGTGACAAGAATCCAGGAGTGAAAGAGATTTTATACTATAGACCATGAGTTTGTGGTTGCCAGTTTGGAGAATGTGGGATGAATTCTGAGCAAAGAAGTAGGGGATTGTGGGCTAGAAGTAGTTACTGGCAATCTTGAAGGGGGCTTGAAAAGGGGACTTTTTACATTCTAATAGTTTAAAATGGAAGGCACCAAAATTTAGAATGTTCTTACATGGCTGACTTTAAATGGGTGATAATTAAGTTGAGAGGCCTTGAAAGTTTTCCAGTTTTTACTGGTCTCTCTCTGCAAAGTACTTGGTATTTACTTATATTTTGCTTATATTTTTCTATTGACTCCTCTCTCTACATGTCTCCTAGCTAGTTAGCTACATCTCTCCTAGATAGAGTGTTGGGCCTGAAATCAGGAAGACATGAGTTCAAATCTAGCCTCAGACCCTAGCTATATGACCCATGGTAAGTCACATCCTCTGTTTGCCTCAGTTTCCTCAACTGTAAAATGGGGACAATAATAGCATCTATCTCACAGGGTTACTGTGAGGATCAAATAAGATATTTGTAAAAAGCACTTAGTATGGTATTTGGCGTGTAGTAGGTGCTATATAAATGCTTATTCCATCCCCTTCCCCTGATAGAATATAAGCTCCCTGAGGTCAGGGATCTTTCCTTCCTTCCTTCCTTCCTTCCTTCCTTCCTTCCTTCCTTCCTTCCTTCCTTCCTTCCTTCCTTCCTTC